>NC_066891.1:5915826-6273326 GCF_022985175.1 Labeo rohita | reverse complement strand
CATTTACAATGATATCAAAGTCTTTTTGTCTTTCGTCTATTGGCAATTTTATAAATACTTTTTTATGTACTATAAAATACACAAATAACTAAATAATAAAACAATAATTTATATAAAAAAAATTGTAAGAGAAAAAAACACTAATAAAAAACTTTAGATTATGTAAATGCTGTTTACAATGATGCTGATTTATAATCAGCTGATCATAATTCAATTGCAAATTAACCTTGAGCTGCTGTAAAAGCACTACATAATAATAATAATTAAATTTAATAAATAAAATGTTATACATTATTTAAAAAATAGTTTACAATTTAATATAGTATTAGTACATGATATTATATTATTTCATTATAGTCTAATATAATATAATATATTCAAATATTTAATTGTATATATAATATATTAATATATTTATATAATATATTTTATTATATAATATCATTAATATAATATATTTTAGTAAAAGTCAGCAACTTTTAATCATCTAGTCTATGATTTCTACGCACATCTAACTAAATCATTTCCTCCATAGCATAACCTGACTGAACAGACCTCAACTATAGACAAACCGTCAATTAAATAAATCTGTGAGGACAGGAAGCTGCATTAAATCCATTCCTGTACAACCGGATCAAACTCAGCTCACGTACCGTCTGTTTCCTCCATCTGGAGCTGAAGGGATTTCACGGCGTCACAACACACACGTGCAGATGCCAAAACAGTTTTATGCTCCTGGCAACAGACATCACTTCACATGACACACCCCGTAAAATGATCATTTCTGCCGCAAAATGGTGTTTATGATGTTAGCCTGTTAAATAAAGCTCCAGTGTGTAATTCATGCAACAGCAGGCAGTGTTGTGCACCATTCACAACTCAACTGAAAATGCCTTTTAAATTCCAAGCCAATCCTTGAATTTAAATTTAATTCAAATTTACATAGCAAACAGAATTGTGCATTTAATTTATTGTATTGTAAAATAATGATTTATAATACACTTTAATCATTACATTTAATAATAATAGTGATTATATCATTATTACTATTTAATCATTTTTATTTATATAGTGCACAGTTGTGAATTTAAAATTAAATCACGATCAGCAAATTATAAATTATTATGAACAGCATTTGAATTCAAATGCATTAAATTTGCAATTCAAATAAAACTGCTATTCATAATCAAATCTGAATAAATGATGCGTTTGAATACATTTACATTTACTGATCTATGCAGACTCTTGTTCAAAGCAACTTACAAATACAAAAATTCACAAGATATTCGTCTGAATGTTTTGATAGTATAAAATGTTCCAAGATAAACAGATGCCCCAGGGGATTGTGGGAAGGAGCACCTAATCTACCAGACAACAGTGACTTCGCTGCATGTAGAGCGGTTGTTGAACAGGACTGCATTTGAGGAAGGAACTACATGTGCGTTCGCGTGATGGGGATTCCAGATGCTGTGCTGAAATGAAGCACATCTCATGTGGAAAGCACACCACAACTGTTTCCAGACATTAAAAAAAAAAACAAGCATTGCTACAATTACCCATTGTCACACAATGTTTCCTGGTGAGTGACAAAAGCCCTAATTACTAATATAAAAATATACAGTATTCTTGTCAAGCAGTTAACATGCCAACATTCTCCTCCAAAAGACAGATGGAGACTTAAAACTGCTGCAAATCCCACTACAGACTTATTCTGCTGTTAACAAGACAGTAAACCTACACGACACCTGTGCTGTCAGTCATTTAGGCCTATATGAAGAGCTGTCAGTATACCCTAGACAACACTCTGAAATGGCCTAGCAACAGGTTTAATATGATAAAAAAAAAAAAACTGGCGACCACTCCAAACACCTTAAAGGGATAGTTCACCCCAAAAAATAAAAATCACGGCATGATTTATTCACTCTCAAGCCATCCTAGGTGTATATGACTTTTTACTTTCAGATGAATACAATCTGAGTTATACTAAAAAAAAATGTCCTGGTTCTTCCGAGGTTTGTAATGGCAGTGAATGGCTGTTGAGATTTTGAAGTCCAATAAAATGCATCCATCCATCATAAAAAGTACTCCACACAACTCTGGGAGTTAATAAAGGCCTTCTGAAGTGAATCAATGCGTTTGTGTAAGAAAGCTATCCATATTTAAAGGGGTGGTTGATTGTGATTTCACTTTTTTAACTTTAGTTAGTGTGTAATGTTGCTGTTTGAAAATAAACAATATTTGCAAAGTTGCAAGGCTGAAAGTTCAATGGGTCATCGGATGCAAAGTTGACTTTTACATGTTGTTTGAACATTAATGTGTGTTGGCAGTGTATGTACATATGCCCTTTTTCAAATCGAGCCATTCTCAGATGCCTGTCGGTGTGGCTGCTCCCATGATAGTTGATTGACATGAGCGTCTTACATCAGACCCGCCTTAAATCAGCTGTAACAGTCCAAACTCCACTGTTTCGATGCTGGAGCAGGGATGTAAGTTAGACAAGAATATCTCCGATTGAGCGATTGAGGTGTTGTGTTGCTGGATGTAATAATGAACATAGTGGTCCTCATTTACTCCCGACATCTGAGCCGCTGAAGATACAGTGGATTACATGTGTTTGTGAAGGGAATGCGCCTCCTGATCTACATAAATGCGTCTATGTTCACGCAAATCATTCGTGATCCAGCTTCACCTACAACAGAAGTAAGTATAAGGTTTTTTTTTTATTATTAATCTCTGTATCAGCAAACAAAAACACATACCATTCCAACACATAACGACCTGTAAGAGCCGTTCTGCCGCGATCCTCTTCACTAATATTCTCCGGGTCTCATTCGGGCTCAAATTGATAAGCAATAATGATGACGCCATTGTTTACAATACAACCAGATCGCATGTGAGGGGCGTGACGTTTATGAACGCGCTCTAGCGGTTTAGCAAATCACAACACACTTGACCAGCTAATCAGTCTAAGCCCACTGTGTATTTCTGAGGGAGGGGCTTCACAAAACCCGGAAATCATCCGATCGTTTATCAGAGAAGGGACAGAATGGTGTAGAATAAAGGTAAATTATGTGAAAATTATGCGTTTTTTAAAAACAAAGCATTAACACATGTTAGACTGCACCCATAAACACAATCAAGCCTAGAAAAAAACCCAGTCCCCTTTAAAACTTTATTAACCATATTCTCTAGCTTCCACTAACACGCATTTATGAGAAGGACCCACGACCCACCAGGCCATCGAAGAATTTCTACCGGGTCGCGAGAATGTTTTTTATAGATATGATGAAGGAAGGAAAGAAAGAAAGAAACGGAATCCAGAAAAATTAAAATGGAATAAAAAATGGAATTCTAAAAAAAATTAAACAGAATCTGGGAAAAAATAAAACGGATTTCACAGGGCCCTACACTTTAACGACCATAGCAATGCCCTGGAAACCATCCAGAACACCCTAGCTACCACACAGCAACTTGCTAAAAAATAAAGAAAACTTTGGCACTGATAGCCCAGTAGTTATTGTGCCGACATATAGCGCAATTGTGCTGCCGACGACCCAAGTTCAATTCCCGTCTCGAGGCCCTTTGCCGATCCCACCCCCCCTTTCTTCACCCAATGCTTTCCTGTCTGTTCTCAACTGTCCTGTGAAATAAAGGCAAAAAGCCGCATAAATATAACTTAAAAAAAAAAATAAATAAAAGAAGAACTTTAGCAATCACTTAGCAATGCCCAAGTAACAAAAAAGAACCCACACAGAACATTCTTGCATCATGTTGCAGAGATTTGCGTTCCTTAGAACATGTAAATATCTAGTTGCGGTTGAAAAAAAACTGTCACTCCACAAGAATCAAAACACTGAAGAACTTTGATTGTCATTCATGTAAAGCAATACATCAATTACTTCCTGTTTCGACAGTGAACCAGGGACTGTGATCTACATAGAGCAGAAGAGCACTCAGAGATCAGCACTCGCTCACAGCAGGATCTGAGCGGATGACAGACCTCCAGAGACACACAATGACTCGTTTATTCCCCTTTGGACATGCGCGTCTCCCTCTCTCTCTCTCTCTCAGCTGTGTATCGCTTTAATTATCTCACCATTAACTTGACAGACTTTAAATGAGGGACTGAGGAGACACTGAAGATGATCGAGACACTAAGAGCCTTTATTATGATCTTTTGTCAACCATTAAACTGAAATTAAAACCATGAAAATAGTTGCAATTCTCAAACAAAATAAACGTTAAGTGAAAAAATAAATATAACACTGCCCTCCAAAAGTTTGGAAACGCCCTAGAAAAGTGGCAATATTGGCACGAATCCTTTTTAGTTTGTGATAATTTTTCACTGATAAGGGACAACACAAACTACGAAAACATATTTTATGACATCAGCTTATACATAGAAAAAACGTAAATTTTCGATTCATCAAAATATCCACCATTAGCAGATATTACAGCTCTGCATAATCTGGGCCTAAATTCATTGTATTCTAAACTTAATTGGCAATCAATCGTTGACGCTATTAAGGTGTGCTGACCCAAAAATCTTTTAAAAACCTGGGACAAGTTTAAACCAGTAACCAGGAATCAAAGCTGGCAAAGGGGCATGTCTGACTTTTTTATCACTGAGATACTTCGTTTTTATTAATATTTAAAATAAGTTTGTATTTTTATATTTGCCATTTTCAATATAATCTGAGTCGACGTTATATATAAATATTTTATAAATAATGTACATAAAAATATATTTTATTATTTCAAAATATATTTTAAATGTAAATTTAAATATAAATATTTATTTAAATACATGTATATATTTTTATTAAAATTTATTTAGATTTAGTTATTTTAGTACATTAAACTAAGTTAAACTAAATTAAAATGGTAAATTCTGCCTTTTATTAAAAAACATTTTTAATATTTTTATTACAATTACTCACTTCTTTTATATCAAGTAACAAATTTGTTTTTAAGAGTTTTATTTGAAGTTTTAGTTACAGTAATATCCCCTACCTACTAGAAGTACTAAAATAACTAAAAATACTAAATAAACTAATACTAAAAAATAATAAATAATAATAAAAACTATATAGACATATTTTAGGGAAAAAATTATGTAACACTCTACAATAAGGTTTCATTTGTTTAACATTCATTAACTATATAACTTAAAATAAACAATATTTATTTAGCATATTAATGTTAGTTATTAAGTCCAAAACTTACTAATACATTATTAAAATGTAAAGTTGTATCTGGTAACATTAGTTAATGTACTGTGAACTAACATGAACATGAATATTTTATTGCCTAACAATAACAAAGATTTTTAAAAGCTGTTCATTGTTAGTTAATGCATTAACCAATGTTAACATATAAGACCTTAAGAAAAAATCCTTGAAAAATCTTGATTTTTATTGCATTTTGATATGTACAAAATACCAGATGATAACAAATTTTTCAACAGACTGATTGGGATCCATTTGAAAACATTGCTGACTTGTGCTATATAGTGCACTTTCAAAACACTAAACCTGTTATCTAAGATGTTGCACTAGTAAATTCATCCCCTTTTAAAGGAAAAAAAAAAAAACACATCAGAGGTGTTTTCATAATATTTCATTAAAAAAAAAATTCTTCAAAATCAAATGTACTACTAATGCATTTTGAAAAATAAGACCAGAAATGAAAGAAACAAGTATAAAAGGGCCAAAACTTACTTAATGTTGTTTTTCAAGAGAGTATTTGACAAAATGGCAGAGCAACAACAAACAGTTCAAGAGAAAAATCACATCCAAAAATCACTCTACTGGCTATGAAATTCATCCCTACAATTCAACACAAAGAAAAACAGCATGACTGTGTGTGAAGCTTCCTGTTAATGTGGCCTTCCCAAATATTTTTGTGCGTGTGGGTGTGTGCTTGCCCGTCTTTTAGGGGTTAAGTCAGCATGGGTCGCCAAGCCAGGGCAAACGGACAGGAAACAGAGCAGAAGGACATGCTGGACTTCCTGTCTGTGCAGGAACACAAAGAGATGATTCTCCAAGCACACTGCAGCAGCGCTCCATGCCAAATCCTGCTGAGACACACTTCATCTAATCGCCTGTGTTTGTCTTCGTTTACACAAGATTACTTGTGCCTGAAAGTCAATGAAATATGAGCCGAAAGCAAAGATCTTCTATATGTTATAAGACTACACAAGATCATACATTCAAAAGTTTGGCATCAGTAAGATTTGAACATTTTTTGAACGAAGTCTCTTCTGCTCACCAAGATTTTTTCAGTAAAAAAAAAAAAAATCAGTAAAAACAGTAATATTTATAAACATTTTTAATATTTAAAATAAGTGTTTTCTATTTGAATGCATTTTAAAATGTAATTTATTTCTGTGATGCAAAGCTGAATTTTTAACATCATTACTCCAGTCTTCAGTGTCACATGATCCTATAGAAATCATTCTAATATGCTGATTTGATGCTCAATTTCTTATTATTTTCAATATTGAAAACAGTTGTGCTGATTAATTTTTGTTTTAGAATTCTTTAATTAATAGAAATTTCAAAAGAATTAAATGTCTCAAGTGTGATCAACATATCTATCCTTGCTGAATAAAAGTATTAATTTATTAAAAAAAAAAAATTAAATATGAATACTGACTCCCAAACTTTTGAAAGGTAGTGTATATTATGAGAATGTATTTTTTTATTTATTAATTAATTTAATTTTTAAATTAAAGAGTATGCGGACAATAAAACGGGTTCGAAGCTTCCCTAATCTGAAAAGACTATTTATTGAAACTAAGTTGCAAAAACTTCTGGCATCAGATTAATATACTAAAACATGACTGTCCAATTTAACACATCAACAATGCCAACTGGGTGTTCAGAAACTTGACCCGGTCAGACACAGTGAGGTAATAAGTAGGCCAGATATACAGTAGGCTACTACTATTCCTAAACACCACAATAACTCACATTGAGTAAAATGTGAAATGAGCAAAGCGCAAGGCAAAGCACATGCAAAATGGCTATTTACATACAAGTCTTAAAGGTACAGTAGCAAAAAAAACGTTCCCTGTAATTCAGATTGTCAGAGGGAGGGTGCAGATAAATTTGTATTTATTTATTAAATTAAGACTGTTTTTGGTGCATAAAATTAATAAATAAAATGAAAAAGATGCATAGGACAGCATAGAAACCACCAAAATTATTTAATACTGTAAAGAAAAGAGTTCTCATTTCATTTAGTTTAAGCTGATGTACTAAAATAACTAAAAATGAAATAAAAAAATGATTTAAAATGTTTACAAAAAAAAAAAAAAACTAATAAAAATGACAAAGGCACAACAAAATTACGAAAATAGAAAATGTAAAAATAAAAACTAATTTAAACATATAACAGAGCGAAGACCATTTCTGATAGACTAAAATAAAACTAATATAATCAATGCGAACTTCTTGCCAGATTATTATACGCGTTCTGTAAACCGGAGCAACATGCAAACCTTTTCAAGGTTTACTGAAGTGAAATTAGGTATTATTTTGGATCCCACCCATAACAGCCAGTCCTGTGAGCCAGTCCTGCCCAGTGTTATCTGTGTGTGAATGAGGCAGCACCCTTCCTGTCATCCAGATTTCACACGCTCACACGGCTATTCACCCTCAGTGACAACACAACTGTGGAGTTGAGTATTTGAACACCACCCACAAAGCTTTAAGAGTCTGACTGAACATGGTAAACACCTTTCACCTGACTCATATGACGTGTCAAATGACACCATGACGCATCCTAGTGTTTACAATTGTAAAAAATACCCAGCAATGCAAATGTCAGCAGAAAATCCTCAGTACTAATGCTGATGTTTATAAAGAATAAAGCTTTAAATGCACCTCAAAATGAATCACAGTGTTTTTATACTGATTAAATCTTCAACGTCTTTAAAACAAGCGCATGACCCTAAAATCAGCATTTTACTATCAAATAGCTACAATTACTCTACTGCGAGTTACAACAAGATAAATCATAGTATTTCTCAAACAGTGTGAAGTCAGAATATAAGCATATATATGCAAATAATATACCACAAAATAAGTATATACTGAATACAGCATCTAGTATAAACACTACACATTTCTGGGGCATAGTACAACAGCAATAACAAGGTATATAAATAGGATATCATTCAATACTATGGTAAACATACCGGTACATCCCAATACCATAGCATACCATCAACTGTACTAAGAATGGCAAACAAGCTATTAAATTATTAGTATAGTACACTTCTATAGTATAATATAGACTGACTTTATTAATTTCATTAAAATAACATATTGTAACTGATTACATGTAATCTGGATTACTTAATCAAATTAGTTTGACGAAACCTTGTCGAAATGTAATTACGTCAATTCATGTTATTAATAACAGCAAATGAATACATTTTATTTCTTTTAGGTGCACTGAATGTAAACAATGCCACTAAACCGAATGAAACTCGCACATTTTGCTGATTATTGCTGCAGTAAATGGTCAATTATTGTCATGTTTTGGGCTGTACGAATCGGTCAGACAAGGAAAAACATTTGGAGTAATATAGAATGCCTAAAGTTATAACAAATCAAGGAGAAGAGTGCAAAAAACTGAGGAACAAAAGGCGTTTGTGGATGGCCAAACTGAACTAGGATTTCCAGGGAAAGAACCTTGATAACATTCGTGTTTGTGCTTATCATTTCCAGTCAGGCAGGTGAAATATTAGGATAATATCTTAATTAATACTGCTCTTTACCACCTATTAACTTTAGGCCTTCTCTATATGATTTAGCAGCTTCCACACATTTTTTAGACAGCATAAATAAGCAGAACAACGTATTCAGTAGTACATTAACCGTGCAATCCATGCTGTTGTTTACATCTGAGTATCGCCAATATGGCCGTGCATCCAGGTAACTGATTAAATTGTGATGCAAATGCAAACTCTCCATTTAAAACAATGTGAGAAACAAGTTATAAAACAAGTATTTTATTATCATACACCACTGAATCTAGTATATATACTACTGTACAGTAAGAGTATAAATCACATAAAGCACTTTCAAGTGCCAAAAAGTAGCATGGTACTGTAATGTGATTCTGGCCACGTAAAATTCCTTTATGTATCTTGAAGAACCATGTCATTACAGTGCTGTATGAATATGGCACTCATTCAATTATAGTAGCCTATACATATCAGAGTACTATTAGTATCACCATCTGATACCATCACTGTACCATAAACGCCCTCAAGGCACAAGCATGTCCCTTAACTTTACTCACTGCTGAAAACACCGCCACATACCGTACATCCAGACACAGCAGATATCTGATACTCGAGCACGCGTAGCCCCCTAGGGCGTCTAGTGCTGAGGGGCGGCGGTGAAATCTGCGTACACTCACCTGGTGCAGTGTCTCGGCCGGCAGCTGCGACGCCCGGAACAGCTCCGCCACTTTCCCCGCCGCCGGTTTGCCGCTGCTGTCGGGCTGACAGAGCGTGTACAGCCCGGAGTAACATCTCTGTTCAGTGTCGCTCAGGGAAATAAAGGTCCCTCCTGTGCCCGCGGCGGATCCCTGATCCATCCCCGAGCGTGAGCCGCAGACGCCGGGCGTCCAGACGTACGGCCTCTCCGTGGCCCTGTGGCGGAGGGAGGCGCGTCCGCTCTGCGGTGCTCTAGTACAGGCACACACACTCTCACACACACAATGAACTCAGATGAAGATTTGCTGATTTTGAGTCAGTACCATATCCGACCGCAGAGAGGCGCCACAAAACCACACAAACTCTCAGTGCACACACCAAATTAACTATTTAGAAGTAAGATTACTTTCATTTTAATACTTACATTAAAATGTAAATTTTGTAATAAAGATGTACGTTAATAGATTCAAGATATAGCCTATTTAGTCTTTAAATGTAAACGTTTACATTTGCATAGTGTCAACTGTTTTTATATTATTTGATATATTAATATTCAATTGATATTTCTATTCAAGATTTACATTTAAATACTTTACATCTGCATGTGCAAACTTTACATTTTAGATATATATTTAAACTTTAAGTGTAAATGTTTAAATTTACATTAAATAAAAATAAAAAAGCAATTGCTTTAAAACTAAGAAATGATATAGATTTAATATTTACATTTGGAAGATTTAACATTTACTTAATATTATTTAAAGTTTAATTCATATATTATATTATATTATATTATATTATATTAATTAAAATTTTAAATGTATTTAAATTTATGTTTTAACATTTAAACATTAATATTTGTATTTAAAATATTACATTTATATTAAATATTTATATTAACATTTTATGTTCAAGATTTATAGACTTGACGTTAAAATGTATATTTAAAATCTTTCATTTAAATTAAATATTTGTATTTACATTTTATGTTCACAAAGTAAAGAATTAATATTTACATTTGCATTTAGAATTTGACATTTATATTAATATTTACATTTTATGTTCAAGATTTAAAGAATTAACATTTACATTTGCTTTTCAAATTTGATGTTTATATTAATATTTACAATTTATGTTCAAGATATAAAGACTTAACATACATTTGTATTTAAAATTTGACATTCATATTAATATTTACATTTTGTCTTCAAGATTTAAAGATTTAACATTTACATTTGCTTTTAAAATTTGACATTAATATTAATATTTACATGTTATGTTCAAGTTAGGTTCAAGACTTTGCATTTACATTTGTATTTAAGTTTTGACATTTATATTGGACATATTTACGTTTTTTGTGTTTTGATTTTATGTTCAAGATTTAAAGACTTAACATTTACAGTCATATATAAAATGTCACACTTAAATTAATATTTATGTTTACATTTTATGTTTAAGATTTAAAGACTTACATTTGCATTTAAAATATTGCACTTATATTTAAAATTTATATTTATATTTACATTTGCATTTAATTTGAAAATGCATATTTCATATTAAAAGTATTAAAAAATAATGATATTTTAAAACTACATGAAAACGGAGACTCTTATTTACTTATGTTTTATTTATTATATTTAGAGCTTGAAAGAGAGTGTGCAATTTCAAATGGTAAGCTGTATTCATTTTTATGCATTTGATATGAATTATTGACACAATCAATAATGAACAGATCACAGATGTAGATGTATAATAATGTGGATGAATCAAGTTTGAAGTCTAATGATTTCCCTTTGAGTTTGAAAGGGAATGCATTAGATCTTTACTGCCATCTTGTGTCGGGCAAATGAACTCAGAATGGGGGGCTGATGTGGTTTATTCGTTAAAGATCTGCTACAGGAGCTGATTCTTGAACTATGATCATTGTGACACTTAACAGATCTCACCAGAAGAACTGAACCTGGCTTAATAATAATAAAAACTCACACATATTTCTGTTCACCTCAGGTCATGTTGGACTTGGCTTGAGTTAATGCATTTTGTGTACTTCGTATTAAAGTGAAAAAACCTTCAGGAAGATTGATCTGTCCCACTATAAATGATAAGTTGATGAAGGTACTGTAGTTCTCGGGCGTTGCCTGTCTCATGTGAACAACAGTTCACTCAGGTAGCAAAGCGTGACATTTTATGACATTTATATGTGACAGACACTTATCTAACAGTGTCATTCTTCTAGAAAAGAATGTCACATGACTTTATATGCTGTGTGGAATTTACTGATGCGGAAAAAGTAGTCGAAACAGCACTAAAAACCTTGTTTTTGCAAATATTAACTGCAAAATATCTTCCTGAAAACAAAAACTGTAAAAGATACTCCAACTTGCTGTCAGAGGATATATCTTGAATTAGGTTTATTTTTCTTACCCTGTTGGCAAAGTGTTATTTCTTGTTTTAAGCATAAATGTAACAGAATTTAGTGAAGTTTATGCATGGAAAATGGCCAAGGGCTAAGAATAAACAGATAATTTAGGATATGTTCTCTGAAAACGTAATATCTGATGCTATTTTGCTTGAAGTACATTTATCTTTTCGTAAGGATGTTTATTTTTATTGCAAAACATAACAAAATACTCATTAGGGAAATTATTTTTCAGTGTTCTTACTGCAAGTTCTAATATTTGCTTTTATCTAATATTAAAATATTTCATATTTTTACACACATTATATATATATATATATAACCCTCTGGTTGTGTTCGGATTCCTGTCACACTTGTGGTGTTCCCAGTCAAAAATGACCAGACTCCAAACAATTGCTTATAAATCTCTCGTTATGATATATTATCACCAAATATTGGATTCATTCTTTTTCTCAACTTGTTTTCTTTCATTTAGGACTGGTTTTGTGTTTCTATTTGCATCTGATTAATTGTAGGCCTCATTTATCTGAGAGTAGGTACCTCATTTGGAATCCAGTCATTTTTTGGACTTTGTGCAATTTTGTACAGTTTTGCCTACTTTCAGATAAATGAAGCCTACAATTAATCAGATGCAAATAGAAACACAAAACCAGTCTTAAATAAAAGAAAATAAGCTGACAAAAAGAATGAGTCCAGTACTTATACCCTGTGTGAACAGAGTCAGTAAGTTTGAGTCCAATGTGATAACATTAACTAGTATTTTCGGGAAAAAGAACATCTTTTCCGGGGCAATTTGACCCGAACACAACCAGAGGGATATACTGTATAGACAGAGAAAGAGAGAGAAACAGAATCTCTTACTCACCAAGGCTGCATTTGTTTCCTCAAAAAAAAAAAAAAAAAATGTAAAAGGGAAATATTATTACAATTCAAAACAACTGTTTTCTATATGTGACCCTGGACCACAAAACCAGTCATAAGGGTCAATTTTTCAAAATTGAGCTTTATAGATCATGTGAAAGCTGAATAAAAAAGCTTTCTACTGATGTATGGTTTGTTAGGATAGGACAATATTTGGCCGAGATACGACTATTTTAATATATGCAATCTGAGGGTGCAAAAAAATTAAAAGATTGAGAAAAATCTATAATTTTGACCCATACAATGTATTTTTGCCTATTGCTACAAATATACCCCAGCGACTTAAGACTGGTTTTGTGGTCCAGGGTCACATATGAATATGTTTAGGGGTTCAAGCGTGTAGTGCTGAAACCCTGTTGTAATTGTTAAAATGGCCAAGGATCAGCAATCTCCATGTAAAACTGATTGTGCAGACCAAACCAAAAGTCATAGAGACTTCAAACTTGGAGGGACAGTAGCGCTCACACTGCCGACAACGTGACTAAGGCTCGCCCTGAATGGTCTTATGGGGGTGCTACACTGATAAAAAGTATGAAATGGCTCATAACTCCTAAACCGTCAGTCGCAGGCTCAAGTGTCTTATGTCGTTGGAATCCTTGGCTCACGTTTTTGCGAACTAGTCCTCGTTTTTTGTCCCGATCTGAACCAAATCAGTGCAGGAAGATTCCCTGGAGAGTGAATATCAATAAATTATTAAAAAAAAAAAAAAACAAAGGCGAACTTTCGACTCACCATCACAAAGGGACACCAAAACATTTGAAAGGGTTAGGACCACTTTTAGTAAAATGCCTATAACTCCTAAGCAGAATAAGATATTGTTGCCAAATTCAGAACACGTATGTAAGATCTCAAACTGAGGTCACAAAAAAATCGCTGTAAGAGGGAAAAACATAAAAATGGCTATAACTATGCAACCATTTGTCCTATCAACATGAAATCGCTTGGCACGGTCTTGATCCAAAGCACCACAAGTGTCTATAAGGACATTAGCGTATCTAAAAAAAACAAGGCCGCCCCTGGCTGATGAAGTTTGAGCACGTATTAGACAAGGTTAATGGAGGCTGATCGGAACGAAACTCTGCGGCCCGTTTGACTCAAGGCTCCAAAGGTCTGTGAGAAAAATGCGATATCACATTTTTCAAGGCTGTAAACGACTGTACATTGCATGGTTTTTCACACATACATGCAATATTCATACCACATGATAAAAAAACCTCATTCCGCATTACTTTGCCTCTAGAACCACTGCTGTCAATCAAATCAAATCAAGTCAACTTTTAGCGAACGAGTCCTAGGTTTTTCCCTCAATATGGAAAAAAATTTATTATATTTATATAGTAAATGTAACACTTATATAGTACATTTATTATAAATTTATTATATTATGCCCCCCCTAATATAATGGCAGGGGAAACGAGAAACAGAAAACGAGATGGGAGTTTTTTTGACATACTCTAACTGTTTTGACCCGGAGTTCACGTAGACCTAGACAAGACAAGTGTTTTTTTGTTTATGCCTTTATTTGGACAGGACAGTATAGAGTAGACAGGAAAGAACTGGGTGGAGAGAGGAAAGCGGGATCCACGAGATGGGATTCAAACTCGGGTCGCCACGAGCACAGTTGCGCTGTATGTCGGTGCACTAACCACGAGGCTATTTGAGGTTAAAAAGTATATAAATTGTCAATTTGTTTCGAAAATGACTGAACATTTCGCTAGATAAGACCCTTCTTCCTCACCTGGGATCGTTTAGAGCACTTTAAAGCTGCATTTAAACTGCATTTTGGAAGTTCAGAATTGGGGGCACCGTTGAACTCCACTATATAATTACCACTATATAAAAACTTCTTATCGACTGAAGAAAGAAAGACCTGAACATCTTGGATGACAAGGGGGTGAGTAAATTATCTGAAAATCTTAGTTCTGGAAGTGAACTTCTCCTTTAAATGCCTTAAAGCGCTTGAACCCTGGAAATCGCTGCTTGCAGCTATATTTTAAAATGTAGTTTATTTTTGTGATGCAAAGCTGAATTTTCAGCATCATTACTCCAGTCTTTAGTGTCACATCATCCTTCAGAAATCATTCTTAAATGCTGCTTTGTTGCTCAAGAAACATTTATTATTATTAGTGTTAAGATCAGCATTTAAAATAGAAATATTCTATAACCTTACAAATATCTTTACTGTCACTTTTGACTAATGTAATGTTCTTTCAATGTATAAAAATATAAATTTCCTTCACTGACCCTAAAATACATATGTGAAACTTAAGGTACAGCAATAAATGAGTAAACCTGTTCTCTTTATTAGGTGACAAATTAACTGCACTGAACATTTCTTGCAGTGTCAGAAGGTGGTTAACCATCCAACTTTTTTCGTGTCTGATTTGTCTTTTTCTGGTCTTGCAGGGAAAGCTTTCATCTCCAGCGAAGGGAAGATGCAGAAGAAGCGGTTTGCTTCAATCATCAGGGGTTCACAGGAAGCACAGCCTTCATCTGAGAACTGATTTCCCTTGTATTTTTCAGCAACAACCCATGTCTGACCCACCTACGTTAGTACGCCATCACTTTGAAGTGATGTTACCGACGCCATGTTCAGAAACACATCATTAAAAATAAAAAATGCAACTTTAAACAACAGAAGAAAGGCAGAAGTCAAAATGACATTCAGGTTCATATTGATATCACACGTCGTACAGCTGTAAACACCCGGTGTTTGCTGTGTTTACATATTGAGACGAGAAGACGGGTATTATTACAGAAGCAGAAAACAAAAACAGGGCAGGTCAGCGCAGCCACATCTGTTGTTATGATGAAGAGAAATCATACACATTTACATTCATAGACCTGAGCGCAAACTGGAGAGCTGTTTACCCACTCCCACACTATTGCACTTTATTATTTCACAGCAGAAACAATCAAAGGCAGCCAAGCACGCAGCTCTCCTTTTAAATTTACATTTATGTTCTCCACTGACAGTTTCTTGACTATATGTGAATATATGGTGTTTGTTCTGGCTCTCTCTCTCGCTCTGGAGGCAGGTCTTCTAGTCATTGCTTAACCATTAAACGGCTCCGTCCAGCCCCTGGTTTATAATCTCTGACCGCTGCATTCAGCAGCATATGAGATAAAGTGCTTATCCAGATAGAGAGAGATGCTAGCTGGAGCTCTTCTTCTGATATTCCTGTCGCCCCTGGTAGCACAGGATCTTTGTAAAGGTAAAACATCTCAAGCTTTCCCAGGATCTTGTCCGAATTGGTGTCTGTTTGAGTGAAATTGTTTTCCTCTGATCTACGCACCTGCTGAGGGTTGGTTATTTGTTCTGAGTTTAGACTAGCAGCAGTCATTTTTAAATCTCACAGCTGGTTTTCACGGTGGAAAGAAAACCTGGTCTTTGAGCCATCTGAGAGGAAGAATAGCAGTGTTAAAGATGGATGAATGTACTAGAATATGTGTTTAATCAGCCAGAATTGAGCACTGGCAGATAATAATGTTTTTCGTTTTCAATTTAATTATTAAAATGGATGGATTTCAAAAAAAAAAAAAAAAAAGATGTTCAGGACAGATTTTGAGGCATACTTTAGCTCATAATCAATAGAAAGAAAGAAGAAAATACTGAAAAATATTTTCATGACACTTAGGAGCATAAATTCCCTAATTCTTATTTTAAAAATATTTTTTTTTTGTTTTAGATGAATGTCTATACATTTAGTATAGTTTTAGTTATTATAATACTTTTAGTACTTATTTTAGGAAGTTTTCAGTTTTGTTTTATTTTATATATATAATTTCATGTATTTTTTATTTTATATATAGTACTTACGTTATGGTATATGTAATGTATTTAATTTTTTATATATAGAATAAAACAATACTTTTAAATAAAAATAAAATATCTATTCGTTATAATGAAAATAAAGAGAAATGTGACATTTAATTAGTATTATTTTAGTATCACTGATATACTATTATAGTTTTTTAATTAATATTCTGAATTCGATTTGTTTGTGTTTTCTGTTTTTCTTTTCACTTTTATTTTAGATAGTTATAGTAATTTTGTTGTGTTTTTGTGATTATTATTAGTTTTAGTTTTTTAAAATGTCTATACAATTTTTTTTTATATTTTTTTATTTCAGTTTTATTAGTTTTAATTATTTTAATACTTTTAGTACTTATTTGTATTATATTATATATATTGTATTTAAATATTATAGTATATGTAATGCATTTGCATTTAATATAATAAAAGAAAAAAAATAAATTTAAATGTATTTGCATTTAATATAATAAAAGAAAAAAAAGAAATTTAAAATAAAACATTTTAAATAAAAACAAAAAGTAAATCTGTATTCATTATAATAAAAATAAAGAGAAATGTGACATTTAATTTTTCTTCTTTTTCACTTTTATTTTAGTTAGTTTTATTAATTTTGTTGTGTGATTCTGTATTTTTTACTACAGAATTGTTTTAGTTATTTTAATACTTTTAAGTTTTGTATTTTATGTATGTAATTTTATGTATTTTTTATTTTATGTATTTTGTTTTGTATATAGTATTTAAACATTATAGTGTAATGTATTTAAATTTAATATAATAAAAAAGACCAAAAATACATTTTAAATAAATATAAAAAGTAAAATATCTGTATTCATTATAATGAAAATAAAGTGTTTAGTATCACTGATATACTGTCATAGTTTTTTAATAATATTTTAAATTAGATTTTTTTCTGTTTTCTATTAAAAATAGAAAACAGAAAATTGTGTTGTTTTTTTTAAATTAATTTTTATTAGTTGTATTTTTGTATTTTATTTTGGTTTATTTTGTTTCAAGTAATTATTTTTTTACTAGTTTTTTTTTAGTTTAACACTGCATATTTAATGTACTTTGTAATTTAATGTAATGTTTTTGTTTTTTTTTTGAGAGAGAGAGATTCGCCGGCCAGGGAAAAGGCAACTCAATTCACGATAGTCAGGATACATTTAAAGCAAAGAAGAAAGTGAAAATGTTCAGAGGGAGTGTGAAATTACAGTGAACTGAAACTTCAAGAGAGTTTAAATGAGGACAAAATCATCGCTAAAGCCTCTAAACTGGTTTCTGCCACTTTGTTGCCTGACCAGAAAGACAGACTCAGTTACTTGTTTGGCATCTTATCTTATCTCATTCAGTTTGGTATCTTGAGAAATTACTGGGAAATAAAGTGACACATCAATTCCCTAACGAGAATCTTTTACGAGGATGGTAAATAAAGACTCACTCAGCAGAAGCCTTATCAGCCAAAAAAGAAATCAGCAAGTTCACAACAATAACAACAACCAATAATTTCTGTGAATAAATGAACTCTCTTTCTCTCTCTGTAGACAGTAAAGATGGATTTAAAGTCAGACTCAGCATTAAAACGGCACTTGGAAATGATGCTGTAGGTTTTGGTTTTGCTCTTTTCATTCAGATTGATGTCCATATCCTTCTTTTTATTCAAGTATATTGTGCAATTTGTTAAATAATGAAACTTTTTCTTCTCTCTATCTCAGTATGAGTGGAATGAGAGCGAGATGTTTCTCTTCAGATCGACTGTGGCATATGCCATGAGGAAACAAACTAAGCAAGACACGTATGAGTGAGTAGACCAGTGCTTTCCACCCACGAGCAGGTGACACACTTAACAGAAGATAATCAACAGCAAATCTGTTCAGTCCAAGGTTGTTTTTGTGATGACCACTTTGATTGTGATTGAAAACGTGAGCGGAATGATTTGACCGCAGCTGTTGAGCAAGAGCTGATGGCTTTCAGAATCAAATCTGTTTGTTCTTCATGCGTGGGTCAGGTTTTGTCATCCCTGTCAGGAAAAAAACGTCCTGGTAAACCAGTCAACGTTGCAACAGTGTGAAACATCGGGGTGCTGAAATGCAACATGTGTTTTCAGACAGCCAATCATGTGCTTTCTCAGTGCTTGCTTCATTAAATATTCATGTGCTTGTACAGCTGTAGATACTTTCAAGTGCTGGGTTTAGTTTCTCAGTTTTAGCACCTGAGGGAAACAGGTGGTGTGTTTCAGAAAACTTCAGATAGGTAAAGTGAATTATTTGGCAGCATTTCTAGATGGAAAAGCAGTTATTTAAAACTGGCCCGCTTGTTGAATGCTGTATTCAAATGAGAATATTATCTTAAACCATAACCCAAGGTTTACAGCCGTACAATGTGAAATCTCATAACATGACTAAGAGAAGTCAAGATTATATTAGGTTATACAAGATTATATTGTTTTGCACTGCATTACTTTGCATTGTTTTGCTTTGTGTTTCTTGGCATTGCTGTGCACTGGATTGCTTTGTGTTACATTACATTGCATTAAGTTAAATGACACGACGGAGGTTAACAATTTCAGCTAAACCAAAATTATATTGTGTTTTATTGCTTTGCATTGCTCCTCTTTGCTTTCTTTGCTTTGTTGCAGCATTATCTGGCCTTATGCTAACTTTCCCAACTAACAAAAATATTCAAAGAACATTTTGCTAACGTTCACATTAATAAGATTATGCAAACATTATCTCTGAATGTTCTCTGAACGTCCAAGACATCCGGTTTACAAAATGTTTTAAAAGTTTTTTTTTTTTCATGGTTATGCGAACGTTAAGAGAACATTCCACTTTATAATATTGTCTGATTTTTAAAATCATAATATTGTCTGGTTTTCAAAGGATGAATTTTGAGATTTTAAGTTTTCAGTTGATATATAATTTCTATATAATTGATATATAAATATATGATTTCTATTGCGTGATAGGGAAAAGGCAACGAAGAAAGTCTTTTTGTGACAAAGGTCAGAACTACTGTTAGGATGTAGATTTTTGAGATGCACTCTTGTCATTAATTAATCTATTACTTTTCCTACATAATTTGTAACACAAAAGAGTGGTAAAATATATATTTAGGAGTCTTAGACCTTTCCAACGATGTATAGTTTGTCTTGATTAGATTAGAATTTATTTGTAATATGGTTGTAACGAGGTGAATGAGACGAGATGCGAGCGGATCCATATGCGAGCTTTTATTAAAGGGACGTGACAAAGACATGGTCAGGCAGACAGGGTAAATCAATGGCAGACAGGTGTATGGACGGCGAGACAAGAATAATCCTTAAACAGGCGAGGGTCAAATCAGCGGCGAACGTAATCCGAGAGGGGCTAGGCAAGAGAGTGGTCAGACAAGCGAGAGATCAAAACAACGAGGTAAACAAGGAAACTAGACACGGGGAAAACTAGGAGAAACGCTTTGTAAGAATGAGAAACAATTCAATACTCGGCGAGGAGTGACAGGAAGACCGGGGTATTTATACAGTCTCTGATTGGACGGGGGGGAAGTGCAATGGCTGATGGGGAGTGTAGTCCGGGGTGTAGTGTGGCAGTCCGTGCGTTACAAAAACGCAAGAGCGACGTCTGGTGGTGAGCGGTCCGCAGCTCACTGACCAGATCATAACATAGCCCCCCCCCAAAGAGCGGCTTCCAGACGCTCCAAACAAACCACAGTCCAAGGGAGCGGTGGGGCGGGGGTTAGACAGAGCAAGGGCCGGAGGGCCAGGTCCCTGCGGAGGACCCGGTGATTGAGGCAGGACCGGCAGAGCAGGAACCCTCCAGGGCGGAGCCGGAGGCGGGACGGGCGACACAAGAGCCCTCCAGGGTGGAGCCGGAGGCGGGACGGGCGACACAAGAGCCCTCCAGGGTGGAACAGGAGGCGGGGCGATCCTCCAGGGCGGAACAGGAGGCGCAGCGGCCCTCCGGGGCGGAACAGGAGGCGCAGCGGCCCTCCGGGGCGGAACAGGACCCCGCTTTACGATCTGGGACCTGGGGAAAGCAGAGACAGAGGAGACAAACAGAGAAGGGAGAGAAGCAGAGAGCTTGTAGGGGGACGCCACCTCCAAGGGAGGATCCACAGCCATGGCTGACACCTCTGGAGGTATTGGCGCGGCTTCTCCGACCAAGTGGCACTCTGGAACAGGCTTGTGACCAGGCGAAAACTCTGGAGCTGGCTTGTGACCCAGCGGGAGCTCTGGAGCAGGCTTGTGACCGGACGGGAGCTCTGGAGCAGGCTTGTGACCGGACGGGAGCTCTGGAGCAGGCTTGTGACCGGACGGGAGCTCTGGAGCAGGCTTGTGACCAGGGAGCTCTGGAGCAGGCTTGTGACCAGACGGGAGCTGGGGCGGAGCAGGAAACCGCGTTATGGCCTGGGACCTGGAAACAGCAGAGACAGGGGAGGTAGAGAGAATATGGGGAGAGGCAGAGAGTCTGTAGGGGACGCCGCCTCCACGGGAGGATCCACAGCCGAAGCTGACACCTCAGGAGGCATTGGCGCGGCCTCTCCAACTGGCGGGGGCTCTGGAGTAGGCTTGTGCTTGGACAGGAGTTCTGGAGCAGGCTTGGGAGCAGACGTGACCCCAGAAGCACAATGTGCAGCCCACACACACCAGATGGCAATAGCCATTAAGGGTAGAGCAGCAGCGGGAGGTTGTGGTGGGTCCAGGGCGCTGGCTATCCCGATAGGCTGTGGTCTTGGGATGTCAGACGAGATGTGACTTGACTTGGGGTCTGGTGTGACTTGACTTGGGGACTGGGCATGACCTGACTCTGGGCCGTCAGACGGGTCATGGTAAGGCTCTGGGTGGCCAGACGAGACGTGGCTTGAGTCTGGGCCGTCAGGCGGGGCGTGGCTTGAGTCTGGGCCGTGGCGGGGCGTGGCTTGAGTCTGGGCCGTCAGGCGGGGCGTGGCTTGAGTCTGGGCCGTCAGGCGGGGCGTGGCTTGAGTCTGGGCCGTCAGGCGGGGCGTGGCTTGAGTCTGGGCCGTCAGGCGGGGCGTGGCTTGAGTCTGGGCCGTCAGGCGGGGCGTGGCTTGAGTCTGGGCCGTCAGGCGGGGCGTGGCTTGAGTCTGGGCCGTCAGGCGGGGCGTGGCTTGACTCTGGAACAGCCGCCTTGACATTGCTCGACTTGGAAGCTTGACTGGACTTGGAAGCTTGACTGGACTTGGAAGCTTGACTGGACTTGGAAGCTTGACTGGACTTGGAAGCTTGACTGGACTTGGGAGCTTGACTGGACTTGGGAGCTTGACTGGACTTGGGAGCTTGACTGGACTTGGGAGCTTGACTGGACTTGGGAGCTTGACTGGACTTGGGAGCTTGACTGGACTTGGGAGCTTGACTGGACTTGGGAGCTTGACTGGACTTGGGAGCTTGACTGGACTTGGGAGCTTGACTGGACGCTGAAGCTTGACGGGACGCTGAAGCTTGACGGGACGCTGAAGCTTGACGCTGAAGACTGGGAGACGGAAGCTGCATTATGACAGGACCTGACAACTAGGCTTGACTCACGAGGATCTGCAGAGGCCTGGCTTGCTTCAGGAATAACAGCTGTAACGTGACTTGGCTCAGGGACGACAGCTGTGACGTGACTTGGCTCAGGGACGACAGCTGTAACGTGACTTAACTCATGAGGAACAGCTGTGACTTGGCTTGACTCGTGGAGAACAAGAGCTTTGGTTTGACTTGACTCTGTTGTTTGACCGGACTTGGAAGCTTGACTTGACCCTGGGGTAGCAGCCGTGACGTGAAGGAGCGCCATTTTAGCTGCCCGTACAGCCATCAGGGGTGAATCCAGCACATGTGCCATCATGATAGGCCGCGATCTTGGGATGTCAGGCGGGACGTGACTTGACTCAGGAACCACGGCTGTGACTTTGCTTGACTCGGGAACCGCTTCAGGGAGGGCGGCCATGATGGGTGTAGACTCAGGAGCAGAAGACATGGCGTGAACAGGCTGTGACTTGACGGAGATGTCCTGAGCAGGCTGTGGTTTGGCTGACGTGGCGTTAGCGGGCGCCGGCCTGACTGACGGGGCTTTAGCGGGCGGAGGCTTTGGCGTGGCAGCCATTTTGTGCAGTGGCTCTGGCGTGGCAGCCATCTTGTGCAGTGGCTCAGGAAAGGTGGCTGTAACTTGACATGACGCAGGAAACACGGTTGCAATCTGACTTGACTTGGAAACTTGACTTGACTCAGGGAATGTAACTGTACCTTTAAATGGCTCTTGAGTGGCAGCTGTGACATGAAGGAGCTCTGTTTTCGCCTCCATCTTGTGAACGGGCTCTGCAGTCACCGCCATTGTGTGGACGCGTTCCGACGCGGCCGCCATTTTGTGAACGGGCACCGCTGTCGCCGCTACAGCGTTAACGCGCTCCGGCGCGGCCGCCATCTTGTGCGCGGGCTCTGCTGACGCCGCCATAGCATGAGCGCGCTCCGACACGGCCGCCATTTCTCGAGCGATCCAGGCGGCAAACTTGTTTGTGGCGTCGTGATCCGGCAAGACCGCTAGTTTGCGAGTGGGACGCGCGGTCGCCATTTCCGCGTTGTCGCGTTCCCTCTCCGCGACCCCCACAGTGCACAGCGAACCCACACACAATAATGCAAAGTTCAGGAACGCCTCCAACGACGAGCGCGGACCCTGGCGTCTCAGTCGCGCACGGAGGGGCTGGTTCACGCCGTCACAAAACACCTCAATCTTTATACAGTCCGGGAGAGTGGAATAATTCGAAATTGCAATAAACTCACGGATATACTGTTCGAGTGTGTGTGTCTTCTGTTTGATCCGGGAGAGAATTCTGTCTGTGTCCGTATCGGCTGATTGTCCGGGGGTGAAGCTGCTGGATCCTGTGTTGGCCGAGTATTCTGTAACGAGGTGAATGAGACGAGATGCGAGCGGATCCATATGCGAGCTTTTATTAAAGGGACGTGACAAAGACATGGTCAGGCAGACAGGGTAAATCAATGGCAGACAGGTGTATGGACGGCGAGACAAGAATAATCCTTAAACAGGCGAGGGTCAAATCAGCGGCGAACGTAATCCGAGAGGGGCTAGGCAAGAGAGTGGTCAGACAAGCGAGAGATCAAAACAACGAGGTAAACAAGGAAACTAGACACGGGGAAAACTAGGAGAAACGCTTTGTAAGAATGAGAAACAATTCAATACTCGGCGAGGAGTGACAGGAAGACCGGGGTATTTATACAGTCTCTGATTGGACGGGGGGGGA
Source organism: Labeo rohita (assembly GCF_022985175.1). Lineage (NCBI taxonomy): Eukaryota > Metazoa > Chordata > Actinopteri > Cypriniformes > Cyprinidae > Labeo > Labeo rohita. The sequence continues at coordinate 6,249,464 of NC_066891.1, read as the reverse complement.
AGTGCAATGGCTGATGGGGAGTGTAGTCCGGGGTGTAGTGTGGCAGTCCGTGCGTTACAAAAACGCAAGAGCGACGTCTGGTGGTGAGCGGTCCGCAGCTCACTGACCAGATCATAACAATGGTGAAGTAAACGTAGGCGTCCCACAGAGCGGACGGTGACAGTTAAAGGGTTAAGCCATACAAATTGTAATACCCGGGGTTCCGGGTACTAAGACATTTCAGAAGAAAAATAAAAAGAATTAAAACCAAGATTATATTACATTATATTGCTTTGCATTCCATTCAGTTACATTACATGAAAGGCATTAATAATTTTAGATAAAGCAAGATTATATTTTAAGTTTTATTGTTTGCATTGTGTTTGTTGTTTCATTGCATTGAGTTGCATTCTTTTGTTACATTGCTTTGCATTATATTTGTCTCATATTTCATTGTATTACGTTATGTTACAAGACAGAAAGGTTAACCATTTCAGGTAAACCAAGATCATTTAGTTATATTTGCATTTGTCGTGTTGCTTTTTATAGTTTTGTGTTGCAGAATTGCTTTGCGTTACTCTATTATGTTATATTGCATTGCTTTACATTATTATGGCCATTTTTACAAGATGTAATATTGGTCTCGGGGGGTTCCCCAGAACATGTCTGTGAACTTTCAGCTAAAAATAGTGCAGAATGCACAGCTCCCCTGTGCAGAAATTGTAAGCATATTATTATTGGGCGGAGCCTAAACAATGTGATGTCAATCAAAACAGAACGCCTAGTCAGACTGATTTGGTTTAATCGGGATTAAAAAATAAGGAGTGGTTGGATTTTTATCATTGTAGGGAGGTTGTGTTCACACACTGCCAGCACACATTTATGTCCAAAATGGATTTTGCATAATAGTACCCTTTAACAATTTCTGAGAAACCAAGATTATATTGTGCTTTATTGCTTTGCTTTGAATTGCACAGCATTGTTTTGCACTGCATTGCATTACATGACAGAGATGTTAATTTCAGATAAACCAAGATTCTATTGTTATATTGCTCTGCATTGCATTGTATTGTGTTTGTCGCATTCCACTGCTTTGCTTTGCATTGTATTGTGTTATTGCAGCGTTGCTTTGTGCTATTTTTGCATATACGTTAAAGATAAACTGAGATTGTTACATTATTTTGCTCTGCCTTGCATTGCATTGTTGCACGTTGCATTGTCATGTCGTGCGTTACATTATATCACACTGTTTTACATTACCTGAAAAATAACAGACGGGCTTACAATTTCAAGCGTTAAATCTTAATATCCAGCCATTTTTGGAATCGTCTGCCATAACATTCTACTCACCGCTTATCAGCCTTTGGCATCACTGGTAGAGATTTCCTCTGGCTAACATCATTTCTTAGCACAAGGCAGTAATTTGTATCTATTGAGGAACATAGATCATGTACTGTTCCAGTCTAACGCGGTGTGTCCCCCAAGGCTACAATCACCGCCCTCTCCTCTTTCCAATTTATATGCCTCCCCTTCGGCAAATAATTTGACGGCACGGTCTCAGATTCCATTGCTACGCTGCTGACACGCAAATCTATATCAGCTCCCAGGCCAAAGCTGCGTTTCCACAGCCTTCCCTATCTTCTTGATTTTCTTGTAGTGTTTCTTTTCTTTTTCTCACTTAGAGAGAGGGATTTGAACAAACTCATAACCCTAAGTAGCAAACTTTCGGCATGCGTCTCATTCCACTCCATTTGCCATAAAGATAATGCCTCAGTGAGGTGTGCTATTACTTTTCTAAGTGCTCAAACTTGTGATTTTCACCCTGTGAACATACAATAGGTGAAACAGCATAGCAACATAGTAACAATCACGTTTGTATAAGAAATTACCGTTCACATAGCTTAAAAAAAAAAATATTTTCATAAAGATTCATTTAGTGTCATCATTTAGGGACTTTAATGAAATGAAGCATCACTTTCACAGTGTGATACATTTAACCAAGTTATTTATATCACATATTATTCATTTGACAGATAATTTAAGACACTTTTTAAATGAAAAATCATTAAGAATCTACTTCCATGAGATAAATTATGCATTTAAAATGAAATCTGGCAGAAAATACCACATATCAGGTAACCGCTACCTCTATAGGTTTTTTCTTCAAATGAGTTATGATGTGCAATGAATAGATATCATTTTGTTTAAAGACGGGTTATTATCAAAGCCCTATGATCCTGTAGTCATTTTACAATTTCAGTAATAACAGTGATCATCTACAGGTTAAAAGAAAAATGCATGATGTCATTTTAGGCCTGACCTGTTTTAGTGGATTGAATATGTATTTTTTAATCAGTGTTTTTCCCTTCAATTATATTCATTGCTACTGAGCCGCTCTTGGATAAGGGAAAGCGCGACTGATTAATTTAACCGGTGTAATTACGCGCCGATATAGACACTAATGGGTCAAGGGAAATCAATTGCGGTTAACCTTTCCCAGCCAGATATCGGCCCCTAACGATTGTGAAATCTCACAGCTGAAGTGTTGCAGAGATGCTTGAGGCTTGTTTGTGAGAGAACCGCAGTATTGATTGATGCCGGTCTGCTGGAAAGGGAGCGTGTGCTTCTTTTGCAGCGTCATGTTACATTGATGAGATGCTGTTTGTGCTTGATTCTTATTGGCTGCATTCAGTATATAACGAGAAATGTCTGCTGGCATTAGTGCTTGAATTAGCATGGCAAAAAAAAGTGTTCATTAATATCTAAGCATCTTTAAAACAAGCATCTAAGCATATCGAAGCATCTTTAAAACATATCTTGAATACATTTACTTGAGAAGCAAAAGACTACAGGACTGTTTAAGATGTTGGGGTTCGTGAGATTTTGGGGAGTTGAGGTTCGATCAAAAACACAGTAAAAATAGTAATATTGTGAAAAAATGATTGTATATTAAAATAAATGTTCTCTGTTTGAATATATTTTAAGATGTAATTTATTCCTGTGATCAAAGCTGAATTTTCAGCATCGTAACTCCAGTCTTCAGTGTCGCAAAATCCTTCAGAATTCTTTCAAATATGCTAAATTGCTGCTCAGCAAACATTTCTAATTATTATAAATGTTGAAAACAGCTGTGCTGCTTTCTATTTTTGTCTAAAAGTGATCTATTTTAGGATTCTTTGATGAAAAAAAACACATTTTGTAGTATTATAAATGTCTTTACTGTCACTCTTGATCAATTTAGTATATTCTTGCTCAATAATAGTATTAATAAAAGAATTTTCAAACACAAAAAAAATTTAATTCTGACCTCAAGTATGTATGTTATTTTATTTATTCATTTAATTAGTTAGTAAATAGATAATTTGGGAGATGTTGAAGGGCTCATGCCTTTTTATGTCCATTAGGATGTATTATCAGTCACACAGGTGATATTAGTAGGAAGGACAATCTCATTCTAGTGCATTTTAAACATTTATGATCGCTGAAGCTCAATTTTCAACCTTTATGCGTTCACTAGATTTAAATTAGAAAAATGAGAAAGAGAAAAAGTAATTTGCATATGAGTTTAAAAAGATGAACTCAAAAAATGTCTCTGGAAAAAAATATCCTACAAAATTTTGCTGCGCATACTCAAAAAAAAGACTTTTATAAGTATATTAGTATAATAGTTTTATTACTTTAAGTGCTTTTTTTATGATGCTATGATTTAAAAAAAAAAAAAAAAAAGTTTTTCCAGTACTGCACCAAATTCACCAGTAACATTATTTCTAATTTTCAATTTTTTTCAGCATTACAAACATACTGGTGTGCAATGATACACAAAGAGTGTCGTTCGTGTTCGTGGTGACATCACCAGATGATCCAGCCAATATGATCCCCAAAGCAGAAGTAGAAAAAGCAGTGAGGTGAGTCAACTCTCTGTGCTAAGGTTTATAGGTTTAGACTTTATGTGCTGATGGCTTACTAGATGGTACACAGCACATGGTTGACAACGTGACAGTACTGCAAAAAATTATGGCTCTGTTTCAAATCCCCCAAGTGAGCTGGTATGCTTGAATGCTGACTACATGCAAATATTTCAAAGTTTTAAAAGTATATTTAAAAAAAAAAACTGAACTTACAGATAATGAAATATTAATGAAATAAAATGCCATTTCTGTGTATTTAAAGAGAGTAAACATTTTTTAGCACACTTCAGTGCACTTTTAAAAAGTGCATTTTCTAATAATGTCAAATTAAAAGTTTTATATTTTAAAGTATATTTTAATTCATTATGCTTTTGCTGTACTTTAAAGAAATACAGTTTGATGTTTTTACTAACATGCTAAAGCATGTCTTGTTTACTAAAAATGATCAAAATTAAGTGAAAACTTGTGTGTACATTTAATATACTTACTGCATAAAAAATGCAAAAGAGTGTTTTCCCAAAAGTGTGTTAGCTTGCCACAATTCCAGATTTAAATAAGCACAAAATAGTATTGTGTTATCATAATTTTCGGTATTAAAAATAAAATAATGAAAACATCTTAATTTCTTGTAACACTTTATTTTGATAGCCCACTTTAGACATTCTACTAACAGTAAGTAAATTTGCAACTGCATGTCAACTAGTCATTAGAGTATTAGTAGACTGTCTGCTTAATATCTTCTAACACTCTTCTAAAACTTTTCAGGTACATGTCACCTTATTCTACTGGCCCTAAACCTAACCTAACAGTCTGCTCTGAGAGTATGTAGTTGCAAATGAATGAGAATTAGTTGACATGTAGTTGCAAAGTTACTTAAAGTTAGTAGACTGTCTAAAGTAGACTATCAAAATAAAGTGTAACCTAATTTCTTTGTTTGCCGTTTAACATTAATATTTTCCAAGTGTTTTTACACAATTCATCTAGGATGTATGTGATAATCATGAATTTGGACCAAAAACAAGATATCTTGTATCAGCATACTTTTGTAATTTTGCCACCTATTTAGAACAGCCTTTGCATAAGGAGCACAGCTTTGAGGTTTGAGGCAATGCTTAAAGAATTAGTTCAATCCTAAATTAAAGTTTGCTGATCATTTGTGACCCTGGACCACAAAACCAGTCTTAAGTAGCATGGGTATATTTGTAGCAATAGCCAACAATACATTGTATGGGTCAAAATTATAGTTTTTTCTTTTCAAAAATCATTAGGATATTAAGTAAAGATCACGTTACATGAAAATATTTTGTACATTTCCTACTGTAAATATATCAAAACATAATCTTTGATTAGCAATATGCATTGCTAAAAACTTAATTTGGACAACTTTAAAAGTGGTTATCTCAATATTTCAGATTCCAGATTTCAAAACAGTCGTATCTTGGCCAAATATTGTCATATCCTAACAAACCATACATCAATGGAAAGCTTATTTATTCAGCTTTCATATGTATAAATCTTAATGACCCTTATGGCTGATTGTGTGGTCCAGTTTTACATTTACTCACCCCCATGTCATCCAAGATGTTCATGTCATTCTTTCTTAAGTTAAAAAGAAAGGTTTTTGAGGAAAACATTCCAGGATTTTTCAATGGGGATCATCAGGTTGAAGGTCCAAACTGTAGTTTCAATGCAGCTTCAAAGGGCTATACATGATCCCAACCAACGTACCAAAATGATCAGTCATTTTCTAAAAAAAAAATAAAAATGTATATACTTTTTTAACCACAAATGCTTGTCTTGCACTAGCTCTGTGATGCACGTCTGCGACTTCATGCATTACATAATCATGGTTCAAAAAGGTAGGGTAGGGGGAAAAAAACTCATTTTCAACTTCAAAATCATCTGACAACATTGTTTTACCTTTTTTTGTAATGGGCGTTTGACTTTTTTTGCAACATGAAGTGTGAAGTCGTGGATCTTTTTTTTTTTTTTAAATGACCGATCATTTCACTAGAAAAGACCCTTATTCCTTGGCTGGGATCGTGTATAGCCCTTTGAAGCTGCACTGAAACTGCAGTTTGGACCTTCAACCTGTTGATCCCCATTGAAGTCCACTATATGGAGAAACATCCTGGAATGTTTTCCTCAAAAACCTAATTTCTGTTTGACTGAAGAAAGAAAGACATGAACATTTTGGATGACATGGGAGTGAGTAAATTATCAGAAAATTTTAATTTTGGCGTTAACTTAACCTTTAAGCCTTCAAATCAGCTTTTTTTATTTATTTATTTATTATTTTAATCATCATTAAAGATACTGGGCATCTAGATTTGTGCTAGATTGTTTCTCCTTTAGCATGCCGGACCCCTCACACATTATCCATTATTCCAGGCTGAATAAGCATCGCATAAACAGTGCGTTCCTGTTATCGGACATGACCCTAGAGTTCGTTGGAATCCCACCAACGTTGGAGGCCCCAATCACGTACGAAACTCAACCGTGGCTCATCGTGTTCGGGGTGGTCATTGGTGCTGTGGCCATAGGGATTGTGGCTTTACTGATGTCCACAGCAAGCAAAAAACGACGGTCAGTAATGCTCTTTCGACAAACCATTCAGATAGTGTTAAATGTGTTAAATGCACCTGTTATAAACATCACTGCAAAATATAAATGTGTTTTTCAGTATGTTTGTCTTTTTTTGTCTAAACATTTTAAAATCAAGATACATGAGAAGCAAAATGACAAGATATTAAGTCTTGTTTTTGGAAAAATGTATTAAAACTAAGTGACTTTATGCTTGAAAACAAGAGTAAATATCTGCCAACTTAAACTGAATTTCCCTTTAAATTAAGTTCATTTTTCTGACTCCGCTGGCAGATATTTTTTCTTGTTTTAACCATACACTTGTCAGAAAACAAGACTTAATATATCTTAAGTAATTTTGCTTCTCAAGTAAACGTATCTTGATCTATAAGAATGTTTTGATATTTGAACTGGAAAACAAGACAAAATGCAGAAGAACATCAATTTAAAGTGATCCATCTCAACTGATCTGACACAAGACAGACTGAGATTTAACCAAGCATTTAACATGCATCTCAAATGCATATCCTGTGCCCATATATGATCAGATTTGATCTCCAATGTCATATATGTTGATGATATGAGCTTTTCCTTATTTACGTTAGGCTATTCTTAGTTTTCTTTTAATGTTGCATGGAGCTGGTTTAAACACTTGTTTTAGTGCAGTGTTTGATTGACAGGTGAGTAGGCGGTTGTTTGTTGTTGTCTGAGATGCATTAGCATTTAAAGTGCAAATGTAATGTAGTCACATACATTTTTAGTACCTCTGAATGAGGTTTCAGTGATTGGATCATAAGTCATTTTGTGTGTGTCTGTATTTAATGCGGTCTACTTGTTATTGGATCACCCGAGAGGGATGTTAATACTAATGTTTAGGAGTAACAAACTAAAAGCAGCAATGGTGACAACATTTTTTCATTCAAAAACACTAAACACAGAAAACATGCATACATTTGGACATAATTGGATTGTTAGTTATTTAAAATTATTCAATTTAAAATTAATGTAGTTAGGATTGTTAACTTGTAGTTTGGCTGTATACCTATTTAACTTTAAAAAAAAAAAGTCTGAATCATGAGATATAAACTCACAATTGTGGGAAAAAGTCGGAAACTTGAGATATAAACTCGCAATTGTGAGAGAAATACGGAATCTTTAGAAATAAATGCAAAATTGTGGGGAAAAGTCGGAATCGTGAGATATAAACTCGTAATTGTGGGAAAAAGTCGGAAACTTGAGATATAAACTCGCAATTGTGAGAGAAAGTCGGAATCTTGAAATATAAATGCAAAATTGTGGGAAAAAGTTTGAATCGTGAGATATAAACTCATAATTGTGGGAAAAAGTCTGAATCGTGAGATATAAACTTGTAATTGTGGGAAAAAGTCGGAAACTTGAGATATAAACTCGCAATTGTGAGAGAAATACGGAATCTTTAGAAATAAATGCAAAATTGTGGGAAAAATTGGCATCATGAGATATAAACTCACAATTGTGGAAAAAAGTTGGAATCGTGAGATATAAACTCGTAATTGTGGGAAAAAGTCGGAATCTTGAGATATAAACGCAAAATTGTGGGAAAAAGTCAGAATTGTGAGATATAAACTCGCAAATGTGGGAAAAAGTCGAAATCTTGAGATATAAACTCGCAACTGTGAGAGAAAGTCGGAATCTTGAGATATAAATGCAAAATTGTGGGAAAAAGGCGGAATCATGAGATTTAAAATCACAATTGTGGGAAAAAGTTGGAATCGTGAGATATAAACTCGTAATTGTGGGAAAAAGTCTGAATCATGAGATATACACTCACAGTTGTGGGAAAAGGTCGGAATCTTGAGATATAAACTTGCAATTGTGACAGAAAGTCGGAATCATGAGCTATAAACTTGAAATTGCGGGGAAAAAGTCTGGATCGTGAGATAAAAAACTTGCAATTGTGGGAAAAAGTTTGAATAAGTATGGGATAAGTAGCTTGTAGCTTTGAAAACTAGTTTCAAAGTAGCTTCCCCAGCAGTGGTTAATATCAGGTACAAACAGTGTCTTGGACATGCCTTACTGTTAGGTGCCTCCTGTTTGATGTGTCTGACCTGTTTATGATGGTTTATTCACCACAGAGCCAAAGAAAACGCTGCTGGTCTTTCAGAAGAGGATGAAGGAATAGTCAAAGAGAATGGAACTGCACTTTCAGGTCTTGGCGGGAGAGAAGGCGTCTTTAATCAAGCGTTCTCAAATGACGACCGCTTCACCCAGCTGTAGACAGTGACGACAGCCAAAGAGAAATAGCAAAGCCATTCAGTATCACTTAACCTATAAAATGCTTCACATATATCAAAGAATGTCATTAGTTTATAGCCTACTCTTGACTGTCCTGGCCTGCCCAGAAAGAAGATTAAGTATTTATATATTACTTTGAGTTTTGCAGCTGTTAGTTTCAAAACTAACACTGTGTCCTAATCAAATGTGATACAGATTCTGTTTCAGAAATGGAAAAACAGAATTTTTTTGAGAAAATGTTTTAGAAATGTATTTCTGTGACATCACAGCTGAAACAACATACAAGGTATGACAATTATAAGGTACTGAAAGGCACTGATTATGTTCTGTATTAAATGTTAAAAGGGTCTAATGTGATTTGGAATATATAGCCATACTGAAAATGACAATGGACAATTTATCTTAGATCTAAAAAATAATTTTGAAGAAAATATTAATGTTTAAACTTTGAACTCAGTGTGAGTGTATTCCATGACAAAAATGGTTTCAGTCACTCAGTATGTATTTTAAATAATGTTAAAAGTGGGTTAATATTTATGAATTTGATTATGTATTTACTATGGAAGTTCCGACATGGAACAAAAATATGAAAAAGGTAAAGGCTTTTTTCAGATTTTTTTTTTTTCTCTGAGTTTAGATTGTATCTCACAGTTAGGACTTTTTTCTTTCAATTCTGAGAAAAAAGTGAATTATGAGATATGAAGTCAAAATTGCAAGATATAAACCCTGAATTCTGAGGAAAAAGCCAAACTTGTGAGATATAAAGGTAGAATTGCAAGATATGAACAGAATTGCAAGAGTTAAACTCAAAATGACAGGAAGCAAACTCACAATTATGAGTTTATAACTTGCAGCTGCAAGATATAAACTTGCAATTGTGGGAAAAAGTCGGAATTTTAAGATATAAACACGCAATTGTGGGAAAAAGTCAGAATCTTGATATATAAACTCGCAATTGTGGGGAAAGGTCAGAATCGTGAGCTATAAACTCGCAATTGTGGGAAAAAGTTGGAATTGTGAGATATAAACTTGCAATTGTGGGAAAAGTATGAATCTTTAGATGTAAACTTGAAATTGTGGGGAAAAGTCGGAATCTTATATATAAACTCGCAATTGTGGGAAAAGGATGAAATCGTGAGATATAAACTTGAAATTATGGGGAAAAGTCAGAATCGTGAGATATAAACTTGCAATTGTGGGAAAAAGTTGGAATCGTGAGATATAAACTCGCAATTGTGGGAAAAAGTCAGAATTGTGAGATATAATCTCGCAATTGTGGGAAAAAGTCAGAATTGTGAGATATAAACTCAAAATTGTGGGAAAAAGTCGGAATTGTGAGATATAAACTCGAAATTGTGGGGAAAAGTTAGAACTGTGAGATATAAACTCGAAATTGTGGGGAAAAGTCGGAATCATGAGATATAAACTCGCAATTGTGGGAAAAGGATGAAATAGTGAAATATAAACTTGAAATTGTGGGGAAAAGTCGGAATCTTTAGATATAAACTTGCAATTGTAGAAGAAAGTCGGAATCGTGAGATATAAACTCAAAATTGTGGGAAAACTCAGAATTGTGAGATATAAACTTGCAATTGTGGGAAGAAGTCGGAATTTGTAGATATAAACTCACAATTTTGAGAAAAACTCAGAATCATAAAATATAAACTTGCAATTGTGGAAAAAAAGTTGGAATCTTTAGATATAAACTAGCAATTGTGGAAAAAAGACGAAATCGTGAGATATAAACTCGCAATTGTGTGAAAAATGCGCAATTGTGAGATATAAACTTGCAACTGTGGGAAAAAGTCAGAATCATGAGATATAAACTCGCAATTGTGGGAAAAAGTTGGAATCGTGAGATATAAGCTTGCAATTGTTGGTAAAAAATTCTGAATTGTAAGATATAAAGAGATATAAACTGAGGAAAAAAAGTCAGACTATTGACATAAAAAGTTGCGTTTATCTTTTTAATATTTTAATTTGTGACAGAAATAAACTTACCCTATCCATTTGATTATGCACTTATCCATTTCATTCTCAGAGAGAGAGAGAGACCTGCCCACACAGTCTGGCTGGAGATTTTTGATTGATTTTGACACGTTTCATAGCTGTGGCGCATCTGGTGTGGACAGAAAATCACTTATTATTGGAATCTCATCACGTTGCATCTGGTTAAGACACGGTGTAACATCAGTATACTAGTAAACTACTAAAAGCTGCCAAAATAGTTAAAAGCAGTTATTTTGTAGTTAATTTTTAGCTATTTAGTAAAGCCCTTCAATACATCCCACCCCATCTTCCTGTTTAAATGGGAAATATGCCAACTTAGGAAAGAAAATTGTGCTTGTCAAACATTCATAAGGTTTTTAATTCAGCTGACAATGCTATAGGGTAATCTGTAGCATATGCTGACATCTGAATTATGTTCTCAGGTGTCTGTTTATTCAGCAACATTGTTTAATGAATTATTAGAGGGAATCAATAATTTATGAAAAGATGAGGTGCTTCTACACAGTAATAGATTAGGCAATTTTCTAGTGTCAAAAACAAGCGTTTTTTACCCATAATGAGATGTGGGTTTGTGCATCCATCACACTTCAACTGCTGTAATTGATTGGATCCTCCACTGAGTGAGAAAGAAGATTGAAGAATATTAAAAGAAGCTCTCCCTGAAGAATGCAAGATGCTGAACTTCTAAGAACGTTCCTATCATGAGATTTACAGCGCGATCTTTCACTAATTGGATCCTTTATCTTCAGGAGCCGCACGCAGGGCTACTGTCACAGAGAGATAACAGACCAATATTACAATAAAGCTCATTATTGTATTGATGCCCTGTAGGAATACAGAGACCAGTATAATAGATCCTCACTCGAGACCTACTGCTGTGTTTAATAAGTTCTTCAGGTAGTAGTTAAGGATCTCGGATGCTAACAAAAAGGTTAAAGGTTCAAACCCCTGGATTTGTAATACCTAAATTGGACCCACTTTAAATTAAGTGTCCTTAACTACTCTTTACTGAAATTAATATTTGATGCTGTGCACTTACTGTGTACATACATGATTTTACACCGTACTTATAGAAGTACTGTCCTGTAATTGAATGTGTAATTCTTTTCTGTATTTACAATTTTGACTCTATCCCTACCCGTATTCTACCTCAATAGCAGCAAAAGTGTTTTGCAATTCAACATGAACACAATAGGTACATTGTACTTAATAATAAAATAATGAATTGTTAGATACATAGTATGTAAAGACACCTAATATAAAATAGGACCCTTAAACTTGTAATCAAACTTGTAATTTTAGTGCACACATATTATTTTTACATTTGGATACGCACTTATTATATGTGTAAAATATTACTGTATTGACAGTAATTAAAACGTAAATACTTGCAACTTTAGAAAAACAAATGTTTAAGGTTCATACAATATTGAATATATGGAATTCATGAAATGATTTTATTGCATTTATAATAAATATGATTATTTTAATGCTAGTAAGTTTATTTAATGTTTCATTTTGTAAAAAACAGCTATATTTTGTTGTGATTTTGTGATTCAAACTGGTCACAATAGTAGGCTTTAGTCATAAAATCAGCTTGTTTTAATTTTGAATGAATTTCAACCATACAAATACTTATACAAATACAAATTTTAGTAAAAATAACAAATTATATTATTTTAACGCTAATAAATTTATGTAGCATCTAATTTTGTATTAAAACTGCTTTATTTTGTTCTGTTTTTTAAAGGTCACAATAGTTTGCTTTTGTGATAAAATCAGTGTGTTTCGCTAAGTGTGTTCTCTTAAAAAATAAAATAAATAAATAAATAAAACAACAATAATATATATATATATATATATATATATATATATATACATATAAAGGTTTGACTGGTCACAATAGTTTGCTTTTGTCATAGAAAAGTGTGCTTCACTTATATTTCATACTGGAGCTTTAATGATGATTAACGCCTGCCATACAAAGAGTGCAAATGACTTCAATTTAATTACAATTCCCATCTGGATTTCATTTACGAATAAATTTACCATGAAAAAGATCTTTCTCTGCCTAAGTCTCTCCCTCATGTATGGATAAATGAGAATCTCACTATGTCTCCATATTGAGCACTGTCACCTGCGGCGATGCTCTTGCAGGTTAAAAGTTCCAGCAATTCCCACCACTCTATTGGTTTTTATGCATTTAGCATATGCTTTTATCCAGAGTTATTTACAGTGCATTCAAAGTATACATTTTTATCAGCTCTTGCATTCCCTTGAAAATGAGCTTTGGGGTTGCTACTACCTCATTTTAGTGTTTGCACATCTCTACATTTGTTCATATCAAAACATTTACATTTTAGAATGTGTCAGTGCTTTGATGTTGTACTTTCCAGAAGTTTAGAAAAATGCATTTAATGTGCAGCTCATTCAAAGCATAAAACAGACTGCACAGACAAAAATATTAAACTCCCATCTGAGCAAATGACTGGCAAGCACAACATCTGTTGTTTCTAAAGATTCATTGCTGAAACTTAAAGGAACAGTTCACCCAAAAATGAAAATGATTTGTTGAAAATGTGCTCACCCTCAAGCCATCCAAGATGTAGGTGAGTTTTTCCCTCAGATTTAAAGAAATTTAGCATTACATCAAGTTAACCAATGGATCCTCTGCAGTGAATGGGAGTCCAAACAGCTTATTAAAACATCACAACACTCATCAATTAAAGGAGAAGTCCACTTCCAGAACAACAATTCACAAATAATTTACTCACCCCCTTGTCATCCGAGATGTTCATGTCTTTCTGTCTTCAGTCGTGAAGAAATTATGGTCTTTGAGGAAAGCATTGCAGGATTTAATTGGTGCCCCGATTTTGAACTTCCAAAATGCAGAATGCAGCTTCAAAGGGCTCTAAACGATCCCAGCCAAGGAAGAAGGGTCTTATCTAGCGAAACGATCTGTCATTTTTTTCGGAAAATAAACATTTGATACTTTTTAAGCACAAAGCTTGTGTAGCACAGGGTCTGGGATGCGCGTTCACGATGCTACGTACTAATGAATCACGTCGAAAGGTCACACGGAACGTAGACGGAACTACAGACCCAGTGTTTACAAAGCAAGAGCATAAAGACAAAGAAAGTCTTTATGCTGTTTACAAACAAAAAGGTACAACGATGTCCTCCTCTCTAGTTGTAAGATGTAGTTTTTCGGCATACTCAGTACACAGAAGATGAACTTACACGTGATTCGTAGTAGTGATGGGAAGTTCGGATCATTTTACCGACTCGGACCTTTGAGTCTAGTTCAGCAAATGAATTAATCTTTTTTCGAGTTATTTGTTCATTTTAGCAAAATATGATTAAAATGTTACGTATTACTTCCCTAACACATCTACTGCTTACACAAAAGTTGATCACACTACAAACAAGACAAAACTATAATGCTATAAGAAACAGAATAGATTAATTCATTGTTTACCTGGGTCTTTAGTCTATGATTAACTCACCTCACCTCTTATCTGACAAGTTTTCGGGTTTGAGTCGTTCGTTCTTCACGTGACAGCCCCACAAGATGAACAAACAACTCAAAAAACCCAAAGACTTGAAACAGGTGAACTAATTTCAGTACAGAACCTAATAGGACGTTGCGCATGCACGACTTAACGAATCACTCCCTGAGACGACCCGTTCTTCCCAAGTCACATTGAAGATTCATTCAAAATGAAAGAATCATTCAAGAACGACCCATCACCAATTCGTAGCATTGTGGACGTGCATCCCATAGCCTGTGCTACACAAGCTTTTGTGCTCAAAAAGTATATACATTTTTATCGTTCATTTCTCTAGATAAGACCCTTCTTTCTCAACTGGGATCGTTTAGAGCCCTTTGAAGCTGCATTTAAACTGCATTTTGGAAGTTCAAAATCGGGGCACCAATGAAGTCCATTATATGGAGAAAAATCCTCAAATGTTTTCCTCAAAAAACAATTTCTTTAAAAAGACATTAACATCTTGGCTGACAAGGGAGTGAGTAAATTATTTGTAAATTGTTGTTCTGGGAGTGAAGTTCTCCTTTAACATCTTGTGAAGTAAAAAGCTGCTTATTTGTTAAAAAAAAACAATTACATCATTAAGATTTTTAACATTCAAACCATTGCTTATTGCAGAAATACAAGTCCTCTATATATCCATAATTTTAGTGAAAAAGTCATCTCGTCTGAATCAAGAGAGAAATATGCACAGATCAAGTTCACGAGAGGACAACAAGAGATGAACTTTTTCTCTGGATTTTCAGTTGATTACTTGTGAACTGTTATGATGTTTTGAACAGCTGTTTGGACTCTCATTCTGACTGCACCCATTCACTGCAGAGGGTCCATTGGTGGACAAGTGATGGAATACTAAATTTCTTAAACTCATCTGCATCTTGAATGACAGATTTTCATTTGGGGATGAACTATTCCTTTCAGCTTTTTATTTGACATGATTCACCTTGTTGTATGTGCATCACAATGCTTTTCTAATACATCTAATACATAGCTGAAATGACTTGTCAAGGCTTATGCTCTCTTTGATAAAGCTGTAAACACTGAAAAACATTCAAACAGAATTTTCTGGCATCCAAATGAATAATACCCTTTTATTGTTTTTCTTTTAAATCCATCCATAATGTATTCTTCACATTGTATGTCTGCCAGAAGGATTGTGCATTTGCATTAATAATAGCATTTAAAGTACATTTAATTGACTGTGTCTAATCTAAATGCCTAATCTTCTTTATGAAGCGTGTCTCTGCCTAAAGCAGCGTGTGTTTGACATTTCCACCTCTGTTTTTGCGATAAGAACAATAACCTGTAAAATTGCCATTTACCTTTGTTTTCACAAGCATATTATTTTGCCTGAACTCGCTCAGTGTAATTTACAACATCAAACAGCATAATAAAATGAGGCAATGAATCAAAACAAGTTTAAATGATGAGTGTGCTTATATTAAAGCAATTGGAGAGTTTATCTACTTAAAAAAAGTCACACCCTTTTTTAACAGCTTGACTGAGTTGAGAAATGACAGAATGCACGTTACTTCCACAGGGATGAGAACTAAACTTGGTTAAGCATTAACCTGCTGTTAAATCACTGCACTATGAAACAACAACTGCCACACGGTAAGATCTCAAAGGTAACAGAGGTTACCGTGAGATTTTAATGATGTAGCATCAAAGAAAAGTTAGGAAAATTGATGTCAAGTCATTTGAATATCTCCATGGAAACAGTCAGCTCTCGAATTAATCACAGTGAAAAAGACGAGATTTGAAAATATGGCTATAATCAGTGTATGCCAGTCACAGCACGTGTACACAATTGTTTTACCTCGAGAACAGCAGGGGACAAAGTTCTGCAGTCATTATAACGCAAATGAGTTTGGGAAGATCTTTTACTATTATGAGCCATCACATAAACATAAAATGAGCAGATATGTCATGTTCATAAACCATGACATTTAACACTGCCTGGTTAAATGGACTGAGCTGAAATTGATGTAATGACATACATCCGGCATTATGTGACCATCAAATCGGTTTACGTCTGGCCTTTGAGCTCAGAGAGCCAAAGATGATCTTAAATGGCTCTAAATCTATAAATATTTTAGTCAGCTGTTTATGACTGCACACTTGTCTCACAGGGTAGTATGCATACATCTTTTGTTCATACATCATACACCTTTTGCTGCAACCGTTTAAATGTATTTTTTTCTGTTCAGCATCATTACTTCAGTCTTCAGTGTCACATGATCCTTCAGAAATGATTCTAATATGATGATTTGCTGCTCAGGAAACATGTATTATTATTATTATTATCTGTATTTAAAACAGTTGTGCTGATCAATATTTTTCTGGAAACTACCATTTGATCATGTGACATTAAAGGAGAAGTCCACTTCCAGAAGAGCAATTTACAGATAATGTACTCATCCCCTTGTCATCCAAGATGTTCATGTCTTTCTTTCTTCAGTCGTAAAGAAATTGTTTTTTGAGGAAAGCATTTTAGGATTTTTCTCCATATAATAGACTGATATGGTGCCACAATTTTGAACTTCCAAAATGCAGTTTAAATGTGGCCTCAAACTACAAAATGCAGTTGTAAACGATCCCAGCCGAGGAAGAAGGGTCTTATCTAGCGAAACGATTGGTTATTTTCATAAAAATAATACAATTTATGTACTTTTTAATGTCAAATGATCATCTTGTCTTGCTCTTCCTGACCCTGTTTTTTCCAGTTCATGACAGTTAGGGTATGTCGAAAAAATCCAATCTCATGTTCTCCCTCAACTTCAAAATCGTCCTATATCGCCGTTTTTGTTAAGGATGTTTGATCTTCTTTGCATGTTCACTTTGCAAAGACTGGGTCGGAACTTCTGCAGCGATGTAGGATGATTTTGAAATGATTTTTGAAGTTGAGGGAGAAAATACGATCTGAGTTTTTCGACATACCCTAACTGTCTTGAGCCAGAATACACAGAGTTCAGGGAGAGCAAGACAAGATGAGCATTTGAGATTAAAAAGTATTTAAATTGTATTTTTTTTTTAATGAAAAAAAAAAAAAAAAACCAGATCATTTTGCTAGATAAGACCCTTCTTTCTCGGCTGGGATCATTTACAACCGTATTTGGGATCGTTTGAAGCCGCATTTAAACTGCATTTTGGAAGTTCAAACTCGGGGCACCATATCAGTCCATTATATGGAGAAAAATCCTGAAATGCTTCTCTCAAAAAAACACAATATCTTTACGACTGAAGAAAGAAAGGATGACAAGGGGGTGAGTACATTATCTGTAAATTGTTGTTCTGAAAGTGGACTGGAGTAATGATGCCTAAAATTCAGCTTTGCATCACAGGAATAAATTATATATTAAAACATGTTAAAATGTAAAAATAATTAAAATGTTAAAATTTAAATTTTAATAATATTTTACAATATTACTGTATTTTTGACTAAATAAAAGCAGCTTTGGTAAGCACAGGAGACTTAAAAACATGTATTATCAGGTTGTGATAGCTTTTATTATTAACTTATACGATGCATTATGACACAACGCATGAAATCTGGATTTTTAATTAAGAACAGGTAAGTGTTGTAATGTGCTTTAGCTGTGTGTAACTAATGAAAGAGTCTCCTCAGACTCATCTCGCTACTCTGAGATGAATGGGTCATGTTGGGCAATGGTATTGATCGTCATTAAAGTGCCATTATAGAGTCATTATATTCACTTGTGCTCTTTTGTTTTCTCATAAACTAGATTTCTAGCTGCAAGAGACTGCCAGTTATTTTATAGTTTCATGACTTTTTAATTTCCCCAAGAAGCTATAATGAAGTTTAATGGCAGCTGAATTGTAATGATATTCAATTGCAGTTGAGTGGTAAACATACTTTTTGTCTTTATTTTACTTCTAGATGCCTGGCATTATTGTGTCTCCAGCTGTTGGTTTACATTTAGCATTGCTGTAACAAGTTATTTGTTTGCCAGCAAATGGTGCAACATGACATTGCTGTTTTTATTGTCAAATTTTATAGCATTAAAGCCAAATGAGTTATCATTCTCATAAGTTGAGGGGAAAGTCTGAATCAATTTTGTGAATCAGTAGTCACTCGTTTACTATGCTGAAATATTGTTGTACATTTATATGATTTATAAATGTTCATATAAATGTACAATTTATATGATTTATAAATGTGACCCTGGACCACAAAACCAGTCATAAGTGTAAATTTCTCAAAATTAAGATTTTTACATCATCTGAAAGATGAATAAATAAGCTTTCTGTTGATGTATGGTTTGTTAGGAAAGGACAATATTTGACCAAGATGCAACTATTTGAAAATCTGAAATCTGATGGTGCAAAAAAATCAAAATATTGAGAAAATTGCCTTTAAAGTTGTCCATATGAAGTTCATAGCAATGCATATTACTAATCAAAAATTAAGTTTTGATATATTTGCAGTGGGAAATTTACACAATATCTTCATTGAACATGATCTTTACTTAATATCCTAATGATTTTTGTCATAAAAGAAAAATCAATAAATTTGACCCAATTGAAGGGTTTTTTAGCTATTGCTACAATTATACCCATGAAACATGGCACTGGTTTTGTCGTCCAGGGTCACAAATGTGTAGTTTAAGGCTGTATTTGGTGTAAACATAAACTACCGTTCAAAAGTTTGGTCAAAATGTATTTATTTTGACCAATGTATTTGGTCAAAAATACAGTAAAATGGTAATATTGTGAAATATTGTTACAATTTAAAATAACCGTTTTCCATTTGAATATATTTTAAAATGGAATTTATTTCTGTGATGCAAAACTGAATTTTCAGCATCATTACTCCAGTTTTTTTTTTAACTGATACTTTATTTCTCAGATGTAATGATAAATGAAAAAGTTCAAAAGTACAGCATTTATTTAAAATACAAATACAAATTAAATGTATTTTAATGTTTTTAAATGTTTTCAATGTATCCTTGCTGAATAAAAGCATTAAATTATTTTTTTTAAAAATTACCTCAAACTTTTAAACAGTTGTTAATATGTTCAATTTTAATGCTGTCACCTTATTTGAGATGTTCGTTCATTCAAACTTCAGTCGGTCATTTCATACTTCCACCCATCCAGTCATAACTGTAAAACAGAAACATTCAGTGAATCAATTCATGCTCAAACAAAGCAATTCACTAGACTGAATCAAACTTTACTGAACCCCAAGGGGAAATTTCATGCATAAACAGCAGCATGATTGTAAAGTGCTCAGTCCTCAACTGCACAAACACCCGGCACAGAGACAGTGTCATTAATCGTGACTGGGGAAGCAGCCCAGACTGCTGTGAGGACAGTCAGCGCAGGAGGAAGATGAGGAGGCGTTGTAGAGTCTGATGACAGCAGGCAGAAAAGATTCCCAGTAGCACTTGGTAGAACACCTTGGTGAAATAAGCCAGTGGCTTGACATCATTTGACATCACTGCAAATCTTCAGTGCCTGCTGGGAGCTAGATATCCCAAACCTGGCAAAACATCGTATTTATGCACTTAGAAATGTTCCAAATTTGGCTGTGGTATTGAAAAACCTCCACATTCTTCATTCTTCAACTTCCGTGTCGTTTGGTATGGTGTGAACATTTGAATAAAGAATTGTAGAGGCATAAAGCTTCATGAAATGTGCTTCACACTCTTACATAATGCTTCATTGCAACCTCATTTTTCACTGGGTAGAGTTCATGAGCTAAAAAGCTGTGGAGCTATAAAAGTTGTTGATGTAACATATTGGTATAGGCTTCATGGCTTCTTTATTGGTGCACTTTTGTGACTTTGGAGCTTCTTACATTGATGTATTATAGTATTTATTAAGTATTATAGCTGTACAAGTGGGTTGCATCTAAAACTGCATACATACATCTACTACTGTATGTTGTATGTGAACAGAGTAGTATGCCCAAATTCACAATAGGCCTATTCTTAACAGCCCCAGGTTGAGCTACAGTTTTGTCCAAAATCTGATTAAGGATACATTTACATGACAGTGATGTAGTAAAAACTGAAAAGTTTTTGTTTTGCTTTTTTTTTTGAAAAGCCTTGCATACAGGCAACATTGTTAAAACAATCCTTGTTCACAAGGATCCGCAAAAACGACTAAAAGTGCTGTATTATGCATGCCAGGCCAGTAGGTGACGATGCCACTTTGTAAAGTAGCACTAGGCGCTTGTGCACATACTGATTTACCACTATTCAGTTCAGTCACCGTTTTCACAAATTCACGTTTTTGTAGAGACAATAATGATATTGTTTACAAAATCGTGCACTTTGAAATGCTGTTGTCACGTGATTGGCCAAAACACATAAAAAGTTTTCTGTGTAAACACCCTGAATTGTAGGGCTTGTTTTTGTTTGTTTTTCGGAGAGCTCAGTTAATCAGGCCAATAAGACTAAGAGACTATTATTCTTTTTGTTTTACAACTTGAAATCTGTCGTTAAAATGTCTACAAATTTATAAAATTAGGGTAAAAACCACATAGACACTAGCTGTATTTCCATTACCCTTCAAATTGTGCAAAATAAAAATGCAAATTGAAATAAAAGCTGCAAGCAGTGATGAAAGGGCCCTCGCACCCGGGCTCACCTCCGACCGGTGGCTTTAGGAAAAAAGCGAACAGTGGGCAGTATGCTTTTAAAATAGTAAATACTGGAGGAATATGTTAGTTACTTATATGTGCCAAGCATCCTGCTGCCAGCTGGTGGTGCTATACCTATAATTGGTATTAAACTGGATGTTTTTTTTTTTTTTTTTTTTTTTTAATCAAAGATACAAAGTTTGGTGCAGATTGAACATGGTATGCTGGAGTTAGTGTTAGACATGACATATCCTGCTGCCAACAGGTGGCGCTATGATTATTTTCTGAATATTGGCCTTTAGGTGTCTTTCAGGCCAGGTTGGACATTGTATGGCTGAGTTACAACAACTTCTATTCCCATGGCAAAACATCAACTTTGTCATGCTGCCACAGACACGCCCTTTAACGAAAACTCAAGATCTTTGCAATTTATCATAACGGAGTTTGTTACAGTGTAAAACGACACTTCCTGTTGCCAGCAGGTGGCGCTATCACTATAACCCAATATGGGCATGTAGATGTCTTCAGGTCAGGAGTGTTATCACACATGTGAAGTTTGGGGCAGATTGGACATTGTATGCATGAGTTACAGCAACTTCCTGTTTCATGGCAAAACAACTAAATTTGACAGGCCACCACGGACACGGTGTCCAATGAAAACTCTAGATCGTCGCAATTTAATGTCACAAAGGGCTTTAGATTACACTGACCACTGATCTGTATAAATCTCTAGGAGGAGTTCATTCAAGTATGATGCCTGAAAATGGCAAAAATATCACAAAATTTGCTGAGAAAATTAAAAATCACCGACTTCCTGTTGGGTCTCAAATTTTTTTCCAAGAGACTTTTTAGAGATTGTAGATATGTGTGTACCAATTTTCGTACATGTATGTGAAACGTAGCTCGAGGTGCACTCCGTTGAAAGTGTATAGGTGGCGCTATCGAGCCATTTTGCCACACCCATTTCTGAAACCCACATCAGATGTTAATTTTCGCCACTTCTGGGGCATGTGCAAAGTTTTCAAGCATGTTTAGGCCCTCAAAAATGTGATTTATTTTGGAACGGAAAAATAGTAAGAAGAAACGGAGCAATTCCAATAGGGTCCACTCACCACCGGTGCTTGGGCCCTAAATATGCCCAATGGAAACACGTCAATTTCACAAAAACTTCCATATATAGCAAAAACGTTTTGCGCTCACAAGTTACTTTTAAAAGTAATGCATTACATTTGTGCGTTACTCCCTAAAAAAGTAACTAATTATGTTACTTTTTACGGAAAGTACTGTGTTACATTACTTTTGCATCACTTTTTAAATCTGGGCAGAACATGCTTGTTTGTTTTAATATAAAAAGTTATATTTTGGTGAATGTAAAAGCCTGTTCACACCAAAAGCCTCAGGCTGTAGGAAAAGTAAATTCACGTCTGTACAGCAGAATACAGAAACTAAAGTTCAACACCTTTAAAAAAAAGAACAAATGTTAATTTATCTTAAGTAATTTTTGCTTATTAATATGGTTGAATTGAATCTTCAAAGCTCAGCAGCAAAGACGTTCGTTAACAAATCAGGATTAAATACATAAATGGGAAAAAAAGTAACTAAAAAAAGTAAAAAGTAAGAAAAAAAGTAAGATAATTTCTTGTAAATAAAAAAAATAATGCATTACTTTTGTAGTTACTTGAAAAAAATTGATGATTACACACTCTCAACTCTGGTGCTCACATGAGGTGGTTTTTTAGGCAATTCGAAAAAGGAAACTGCAATGGAAACAGTTTTTTGCATTTACAGCTCACTTGGTGTACATAAAAGTCACATGATCAGTCTGTTATGTACTATATAACCTTCAAGAAACACCTCATATGTGGCTGCTCACAAGTATAAGGTGCTTTCCTTGCCATTAATGCTTGAATAACCACTTATACACTGCACACGTCTGCAGTGCATTACTTCGACACAGCTGCCAGAGCTGATCACAACCACTCTAGTCAATGCTTGTGTTTATACCAGCCACACACATTCCAGAAATATTTAAAATTAAAAATAATGGCTAGTGTGGTGGCTGCGATATACATATACCAACAAATGGTCGTCATGACTTATCGCAAGAGGAAAAAAATTCCGTTTTCGTCACACAACATCGGTTAAAGAAAACGCTGTCATTTTGCACTAGTTTATCACTATTTATAAAATACCGCAAAAGTTTTGTGCAAATCTTTATTGGAAATGCACCTATTGGTTCCTTTCAGTGATCGAACCACTAAAATTTTCAAACATTTTGAAACACGAGCTTTGTTTACTGAAATTATGTGACTATGCCACTTTGATACGCACTTGGAATTTATATGATTTGCAAAAGTTTCAAAGCTTCATGTAGAAATGTTTAGAAAGTGCCCATCACTACTTTTTAACAGTTGTTAAGTAATGTATTTAAAATAAGTACCTAATAAGATTTAGAGATTTCTGTATTTTTGTTAGTATGGGAAAGAAACTGAAGCCATTCACCTTTTTAGAAGTCAGTCCGCCATCAGAATGAAACTGATATTTCAAGGTTAAAACAAGAAAACTTACATACAGTTGCTTAAAAGAATCAGTTGATGATGTTCTCTTAAAAAAGAGCCAGGGTTCTCAACTCTGGCTCTCGAGGTCCATTTTCCTGCTGAGTTTAGCTCCGACCTTGATCAAACTCATCTCCCAGTAACTTTTTAGTAATCCTAAAGACCTTAATTAGCTTGTTCAGGTTTGTTTGATTAGGGTTGGAGCTAAACTCTGCAGGAAAGTGGACCTCGAGGGCCAGAGTTGAGAACCCCTGAACTAGGGCATAAAAACTACTTTGTGGAACTCAGACTTTAAATTTGTTTCATTTCGTTCTCCCACCTTTGCAGGGTGGGAGGATTAGTGACTCTTCTCAATTATACAATTATAGATTGCTATCCTGATTGTGTCTCGGACATTTCTGATGTAATAAATCACAGCCATTGGCTGCCTCTTCTCACTTTAATTACAGATTAAGGGTAATTGAAATCCACCATCCATCATGAAAATTAGTTGCGGACTTACCGACCCCTTGCTGCCAGCTGACACAAGATAACCATTTAAATCATTAACAGATGATCATTTATCTTACTAGATTGTTGTTAAAACTTCAAGTCATATTCAATCATAGCTCCTATCCTAAACTTTTTGTTATAATCTCGACATTTATATGCAGATAGATGGATTTTAAATCAAAAACACCTAACATTGTGAAGAAACACATCTTCTGGAAAAAAAAAAAAAAAAAAAAAAAAAGACAAGAAAAAACATCCCCGAGGAAAGATGGAGAAGACTGAACGTTCTTTGGATACTTTATCTGGGAAGTTGTAATGAGCGACTTTTGAGGTCAATTGCAATTATCCAGATGCTTATTTGGTTAGGGTTTTTACTTAGCAATGGTGGTATGCTTGTTTTGAAAGGATAAATGGATAAACACTAAATAAATAAATGAAGCAAGTAGCATAATTGGCAATTTAACAGCCTCTCTGATGTTCTGGCACCTTTAGAAATAACTAAGCAAATATTGTGAAGGACGTCTTATCTGGCTATATCTCCCCTCCAGCGATACACAAATCTAGGAGTGCGGCTAGCTCGCTCCAAATAAAAAAAAATCTGTTATTTACTCCAAACATATATGCCATTTTTCCATTGCATACTTTTTAAGAAAAGTTTTATATATTTGAATCTTTGTACATCATACTGTGTATCTACAATCTCTGAAAATAAAAGGATCAAATATGGAATCAAAGTTTCCTTTTGAGACAAAAGAGTTTGATGTAGGCCACTGTTAAAACATACTATCAGTATCAAAACTCAGAACTGAAGTTCCCCCTGAACTTAAAAAATGACAATATTTAATTAATTTCAGATGTCATCTGAGCTGTCAGACAGATGACCGCATCAGTTTATGAATAAATGCAACTTAAAAGGAGGCAAAAGGAGCTGGATAGATATATGTTTTCTTAGCCTTGAGAGGATTTTATTGCTCAGATGTTGCTCATTCATGGCTTATTGGACTAGTGGAGTATCAGTATATTATATTTCTTTGAAGTATCAACTTTGACTCTGATGTGATTTTATTTCTATATGACTGTGTCTGTTAACTCCTTCAAATATTCAGAGAAGTACTGAGATAAATTTTCTAGTTAGAATCTAAACATGGTAGCGACCAAAATAAAGCAATTTGACCCAAGACTGCACTGATTACATAGATTGTATTGACCCTTTGCAAACATCTTGACTGACAGGTGATATGACCAATCATAGCGCCGAATTCGCAATTTTGTCCGACAAACAAAGGAGAGTAGATTAACTTCAGTAGACTTAAACTTGAAAAATTGTGTGTATTGATGTATTTCTGCAGTTCAAATAAAATACGTTCTGATGTTCATTCATGTTTATTTTGTGCTTTAATTAAATAAGAAAAGACGATTGGTTCACGTGTCAATTGATCTAGTGAGGCACACACTAGTTGTCACAACACATTAAAGAGCCACAAAATAGTATTTATTGTTTGAATTTTTAAAAAAATTGCATTTTAAATCTAATACCTTGTTTCAGACCAGAAGTAACATGTCGGCATGTTGTCAGTTTCCTCTTTGTTCCGCAATGTATTTTTCACTGTGCAAGAACCTGTTGTGTAGTGTGAGAGCGTAAGAGTAGTTTGTCAGACATAGCAACAGTAACTAAGGAAGCCGGGTTAAAAAAGGGTCAATTACACCAGGTGGCGACAAGTGAGTGTCTGTATTAGTGAGTCATTTAGTCATTCAGGCCACGGTCACACTGTCAGTTTTTGGGATTGACAACCGCATTTACTTAGAAGTGCGAGTCTCGAAATGTCCCATTCACACAGCAGCTTACAGTCGCTTTTCGAATACTGTCTGTATGAACGTACAACAGGAGTCAAGCCTGTATTCCTTACCAGTAACCATAGCAACAGAGACCAAAGCAGTATCTAAGATGACGACGTCCACGCGACACGTCAATAGTCCAATCGTGCCGCGAGTTCATCCATCAAATCATCATTAACCAACAGCAGCTTTTAAATTTGAGTGGAGATCGAAACATTTGAGCTGTGCGCAGAACATACAACTGACGGGAGAGAGCGGCTCCGGTGGAGACTGGATATAAAACTTTCAGATGACAAACAGCTCATTTCTCCGTCACTGTAAGTTACTGAAACCACACATTAAAGAACGCAGTACATGGTAGACGCATTCTGCTTTCAGAGGCATTTTGTGTGTTCTGTCGCAGCATTCACATTGAAACCAATGCTGCCACTCAGTGGGCGGAGCCACAGCCACTCCAGCTAACGGTGACGGCACATGCATACCCTCTATTAAGGACTCAAATACGATATTGACAACTGTATTCTGCTGCTGTGTGAACGTGGCCTATGAGAACCAATTTGTTCAAAAGCACTGATTTATTAAAGCACCAAACGTAATGAGCAAGTCATTGAATTAATCACTCAACCAATTTGTTCAAAATGCAGATTTATTCAGGAACAAAAATGAAAAAAAAAAGTTTTTACAGGTGAGTCATTGAATCATTTACACAACGCTGTGATTCGTTCTTTAAGTAAGGAATAATTGATGATGGGCCGTTGGATTCTTAGAAAATAATGCATTATTTTCAAAGAATTCAACAGACTGAAGTCAATTATTCCACTTATACTATGGTTACCACGCCTCAAGACATCGATCAGATGATATATTTCAAGGCATTCATCCGGTTTTTGTTGCTATTTATATGCTATTATCATTAGGATTAATTTCTTAGGCATCTCATGCAACTCCTCCGTTGCTAATTCCAAAGTAACAACTCTTGACCCATTGATAGCAGACTAATGCAGTTAATAATTAAGTTTAGACAGACAGACAAGCAAACAGACGGAGAGAGAGAGAGAGAGAGAGAGAGAGAGAGAGAGAGAGATTCAACTTGTGAATTACCTCTCTGAGTCTGTGCGTCCTTTAAAAGTGATCGACAGCAGTGTCTCTACTAATAGTGAACCTTTAAGTTAATTTTCTTCAGGAACAGCACCGTTGTTAACTCACTTGTAAGAAATGGATGTGTAAGTCATGTAGTTTTTAAGTTGTTAATCATCAGAGCAGAGCTAACAACATTAGCGTGTATGCTAACGTGTGTGCAAAATGTATGTGTGTGTTCTGTAAGGGAGAGAGAGTGGGAGAAATAGGGTATGGGCTTTCCGTACATAATAAAATGTAATTTTGTGACAAAAGCATAGAAATAATCTGTCGTTTTTATCCTATTGTTTACTGTATTTATTTATCTGACCAGTGTTGGTGTGGGTTTTGGTTAATTTGCTGTTTTAGGCTGTAAGGACCTTTGAAGTAACTGAAATCATGTGGCGAAGTGATACAGACACATAATGCAGTCAAGAGCTGCCTGGAACTACATTCGCCGTGTGTTTCCCTGAAAATAATGCATACCTTCAGAACATTTGTCAGCCAATCAGATTCAAGCATTTAACGGCCCCGTAGTATAAGACAGTTTAACAACAAAACATTTGGTGTAATTTTGATTTAGTTTTGCTGTTTATAGCATTTTTACAAAGACTGAGCCAAAGAACATTTTGTCAAAACTTTAGTAAATTGCATGTTACTTCGTTCAATAGTTTTGTAAATCACTGAAATAAACGTGTCGTTCTCGAGAATTGTGACTAAAAAAAAAAAAAAAAAAGATCCAGAATGGTGCAGCTCTGTATGTGAAATAAATATTTTGCCATAACTTTGAAGAAAAATGTTTGAGCTCATATTAACTTAAGTGTATTGGCAAATCCGAGCACAGTTTGAGACATTACTTTCTAAAACTCCATTGGACACATGTAAGATTACTTTAAAAGATTTTTGTCTCAAAAGCAAAATTGAGGATTGAATTGTAGAATTGCTGTGTTGAAGAAATATTAAGAGATCTCAGTGTGATTTCTCTTTCCTGTGGGGATTCGTTGGTTATTGTTCCAATATGTATATACACGGGTAAAACTAATTTCTCCTGCAGAACCATAAAGGCTCAAAATTATACGCCACCCCCATGATTGTTAAAATAACCATTGTTAGAGATGTCTCGTTAAGAGAGGATTTATTAATGAGATCCGTGTGTTGATTAGATTGATGCACAGCTGCATTGTTTGAGGCAAGATAAAATAAAAACGTAACTCTCAAATAAATGCCCGCTTGCCCTCAGAATCACTTTTAAAGTTTTTCCTCCGCAGGAAGATTAACAGATAATGTTTCTTGTGTGCTGTTGGGGGAGTGAATTAGATTTGTGCCCAAATCTGTTACATAAACCTGCACCGTGCTGGAAAACTTTGCAATGAGTTCTTTTAAATTTCCGTGTACTTTTCTATACTCTACAGATGCAGATGTCTTCAAAGTGAAGCACGCAGAGGGACGGGGCGTTTAGTCGGCAACATCTGAACTTAAGAGCCTGTCAATCAAATCTCAGCGGGAGCAGGTGAATCCATCTGAGGAAAATGACTATACGAATTGGGAATTGCTGTGAAAGCATAGAGAAAAGGGACGTAATGTAGAAACAGGGTGAAATGCAGCAACACTCAGTCTGACAGATCAAACGGAGAAAGCCAGAGTGAACCTAGGAGAAATGAATGACAAAAAGATGGAAATGGAAAGAGAAATTCACTTAGCAAAGATCCGCGAAGTGAGAATGAAGCATACTTGTTTAAACCTGCAATGGCGCTAGAATTTCATTATGACGAACAGCGGGTGAATTTCCAGTTATTCAACCTCTGCTCTATCTACATCTGAAGCCTGAAATGAATGAGCAGTTGGTTTTGAATGTTCAAAAGATAAATAAAATGATCCACACAAACGGATCATTTTAACATCCATTTTGCAGTCTGTCGTTCAAAGAAACAGACTGAAGGGCATTCTGGTTCTGTGGACCTCTTGAGAAACTCTTACAACATACAGTACATAAGGTTTTTCAGTTTCATCTTTTTTTTTTTTTACTGAAATGACATTTGAAACAATGCTCGGAATGAAATGGCCACGGTTGATTTAATAGGTAGCACATCATGTATTCTAAATACATATTTATCAAATTTTTGCATCATTTCACAAATGTATTGCTTGAGTGAAATGAGAGAAATGATGCAAAATAATGTATGCTGTTTGCAAGTGAGACTTACCTTGCTTTTTCTTTGTTTTCTCATATTCTACTTCCACTGCACTCTTGTCTCCTTAGTAACAAGTACAAGCTGATTTGGGGAGGGAAAAAAAGAGACTTTTAGAGGAACAGCAGTTTGTTCTTGTGAAAATTACACTAAAACTGTAAAAGTATTCTCTGTAAACAAGATTTTCACAAATGATTAATTATTGTTTTACATTTTAAAGATCATTCTATTTTAAAATATACAGTAATTCATTTTTATGGTGGATTTTCAGATTTATAAATGTAAAATCAGGGCACTGGACTGATAAAACAACATCTATTCATAACGCAATCAGTTTGCAAAACCTTTTTAAGATGACCTTCATATAAATCATATAAAAAAACATACAAAAGGCACCTGCTGAATAACACTGGTCTACATTTTAGTAATTTAGCATGCAAGCATATTGTAGTTCTAGAGAGAGTTTTCTGTTGGTTGTCCAGCAATTATAGCATCAAAATGAATTAATTAATAATAAAAAAATATTATGAATGTAGGAATGCATTTATACCTCTCAACTGCACTGCATAAAGAACAAAATCAAGTTGGTCGTTAAATTCAGTACATTAGCTGCAGTGCTGATGACCTTCAATTATTACTTATAGACTCGTCCCTCCCACTATACACCAATCAGATGGAGTAATTATGGCCAGCAGCTGCCTTGGTCTGGAGGTCAAGTATAAAGTCCAGTGATCTATTTTGTGGGGCAGAGTGTGTTGCTGAAGTTTTCATTTTAAAGACATGTTTCTTGTCTTTCTTACCACTTTTGTCTGTCTTAGGGGCAGAACTGCTGAGGGGTATGCCTGATCAATTTTGGTTCACATATCCAATTGTTTCTGATATCATGTTTGACTGCATGCTGCAAACTTGACATGCAAATATCAACAGGGGGTGAAAGAGATATGTATATAAGTGTGTGTGTGTGTGTGTGTGTGACGCTGTACCACAAAACCAGTTGTAAGTAGCATGGATATATTTGTAGCAATATCCAACAATACATTATGTGGGTCAAAATTATCGATTTTTCTTTTATGCCAAAAATCATTAGGATATTAAGTATAAGTAAAGTTGATGTTCCTACCGTAAATATATCAAAACTTAATTTCATTTGGACTACTTTAAAATGCGATTTTCTCAATATTTAGATATTTTTACACCCTCGGATTTAAGATTTTCAGTTGTATCTCCAAATATTGTCCTATCCTAACAAACCATGCATCACTGGATAGCTTATTTATACAGCTTTCAGATGATGTACAAATCTCAAAATTTAAAAAAGTCGACCTTTATGACTGGTTTTGTGGTCCAGGGTCACACACACACATATACCAAACCAGAAATATAACATTTCCCACTTCATGGTTAGGAAGCGATTTATGCTATTTTTATTTATTTGTGGAATTTATTGTGTAAGAGGACGATTTCTGCCACTTGGTGAAAAACAAACATTTCTATGTTTATATACCTTTTATACATGATATTCCCACTATAACCAGTAGATTCATTGAATCTACTCATTGACTCATTTGCCGTTTCCACTCCCTAATATGGTTCTTTTAAAATGTTTTGCCTCTGGATTTATAGTCATTTATAACATTTAAAAATCATTTTTTACAGTTCAGCACTGTTTTGTACCGAGGTAAAAAAGTATCACGAGATTTCAAAAACTTACATCTACATCTAGACCTAAAGGAATCACGAGACAGCTGTTATAAATTTAAAAATGGCGATTTTTGGCAAAAAGTGACTAATTTGTACCATTGTTAACAATTTGCTTAGTTTCTCTCGAATGTAATTCGAAAGCCTATTCACAAATATACATACGCTACTTTTTTTTTTTTTCACGAGATACGTGGAAATTAACTGGTATTAAGGTTAATCACTTTGCCCCCTAAGGCAATGTTAATTGTGGATTTACTTAATACAGTGAAAAAGACAGCTTAAGCTTACCAACCTCTGTTTGTTCACTACACGTTGCTATCCACTTTTTAACACTGTCTTTCTCCCTTTTTGTTTTTCCGTTCTACACCACAGAACGTTCCCGCCTCTATTAATTTCGGTCATGTGACTGTATCTGTGACAATAATGTAGAAGGGTGAGCGGTTGATCACTGGATAAAATAATTTTTCGAACTTACTTAAAAAGCTAAACAAATAATAAATGTTTTCGTTGATTATTTTTTAAACAAATAAGTTTGTGATTATTTACAACGTTTTAACGAAAAGCTTCACCAGAATGATTTCGGCAAAATGGCTCCCCTCCCTCGTGTGGCGTACTTATGCACTGCACTGCTTGTCTTTTTTAATGTTTTTAGAAGGCTTTTGTGCACTTGTTAACAAACTTCACATTTAGACTATTTAGACCAGCAAATCACCCAGTTTGTTAAAACTAGTCTTTTTAGCAGGGTAGGTCTACATGAAGCTTAAAGCTCACCACATAAAAGCCACTGAACCAAAGGCTATCCCTGAAGGGATTTCTTCAAGGGTGTTGCAACAAAATTCTTACCTTTAGGCTTTAGGCAACAAAATTCTTACCTTTAGGCTATTACTTAAAGTCAAATTGAGGTTTATTGTCATTTTTAACACATTGCAGGGCAAATTTGAATCCTTTAGGAAACTGTGGCGCAGACTGACAAGTAGAAAGCACTGCATTAAATTACGGGCAATAAATATTTACTGACAGTAATAAATCATCCTTTATGCCAAGCACTTCATGATTATTTCAACATGACATTGTGACGTTGTAAGTAAGGGAGTGGTGCAACAAATTCCATTATAAATGAACTACAATATGTGCACAAACTCTCACTTGCAGCGTGGGCACATTGTCACCGTGTCACCTGAAAATAGCAAACAACCGGTTAACAGATAAAACAGACAGAAAAGTTTATTTAAACAAACAATTTTATTAATGTACTGGCCATAAACCTGCTTGTTAGCAAATGGACACAAGGTCAAAATCACCACACTCTCAAATATAAATATTTAATATAAAATAACATAATATAAAAATATTTATAACTATAATAAATACCCTGGTGAAAAAAACAGCATATGCTGGTAGGTATGTTTTGATGCTGGTTTATGCTGGTCCTTTGCTGGTTTTTGCTGGTCATGTTGCTGGTCAAAGACCAGCATAAACCAGCAAAGGACCAGCATAAACCAGCTAAGGACCAGCAAAAACCAGCAAAGGACCAGCTTAAACCAGCACCAAAACATACCTAACCAGCATCCCAGCATCAAAACATACCTAGCAGCATATGCTGTTTTTTTCACCAGGGTATTGTTCAAGTAAGCGTTCATCTCAGAATATTACTAACAATAAGTTTTTCTTATGTTTACTTAATAAAAATCATTATTTTTACCACAAAAAGACATATGAACCACAAGCTGAAGCTGAATGTTCTTACAATTGAACTAAAAGGCTTTTACTTGCTAAAAAAAATATAAAACGGATGACAGAAGGCATTGTGTACAACAGGTTTTTCAGCAAAGTTTGATCGTGATGATACTGATACAGTGGGCTTCATAGGGTTAATCAGTACTCTTAACTTCGGGTAACTCAACAAGGCCTGAACCTGTAATGAGTGACTATAAGATGCTTCAGCTAAGTGACTGGTAAACATTGACTTTCACAAATCTGACAGCTCACCGACGATATTATATGTGTATGATTGACTGAGAATGGGAGCTAGTGAGTGAATAATTACTCATGACACATCAGAGTGGTTGTAAATCATTAGTGCTTCACTTTCATGTCTGTTTACTCCAGTTATCCCAGGAATGCATCAACGGCAGCTTCTTCAAAGATGAGTCTGGAATTTGATGGTCTCCTAGCAACCGGCTCCTCTGAGCCTCCCTGTGGCTGATGGTTCTGATGGGCATTGTCCTCACCACCACAGGCTTAAGGGACAGAAGATGGGTTTAATCAAACGCGCCTGAAGAGAGGGGAAGAGTGAGGGAGGGATATCATCTGAAACAGCCATGATATTTTATGTCATTTGATTTGAGCAGGAAATGAAAGATGGAAGAGACGTACTGTAGTTCACCTGAGCAAGCCAATTCAGGAAGGGCTGCCGCTTTCATGTATTTTGTGCTTGCTGTTTAATATTAAAAGTGATTACTTTGTGTCACGCACAGTGCTTACCTGCTCGAGTGTTTATGTCACATCATGATATACACCTTTGTGTAAAATTATACTGAAAAAAATTGGTGCAGAAACCACAAAAAGTAATTTTATACACACCATACCTAATTTAACACATTATCATTTTTTTTTTTTTTAAATAGACATGTACACTGTACAACAATATTCGATATTGTTACATTTTTCCTCAATGTTAACAATGACAGCATTATCTCAGGCTACAAATAATTTAGCCAAAGTAACACCTTTTTTAAAGCTAGAATATGTAGACTGACTTTATTCATATGTTTTGGTCCAGTCAAATCCTGAGAAACTCTATTATTACAATTTTGTATTTGTATGAAGCTTTTTTGTTGAAGCATCTTGGAAAAGTTGATGAAGTACAAAAAAAGATATGTAATGTTTTTTTTGTTTTTTTCCAGCTTATTCAGTTAAAAGATTCCGAATGATTCGAACCAGTAACGCGAGTGAAAATCAAATAATTAATTGGAGAAAATGCTAAAAATGTATATTTTAAGTTGGTTTGACTCGTTGGCCTAACAGCGCTCATCAATGTCAAAATAACTAAGATGGCCAATCAAATCAAAGTAGGTGGGATTTACGCGAAGCGTCAGTTTTAACGTTGAAAGAAAGTGAGGTAAGATGGAGATAGCGAAACATTTAATATTTGACAACTATTTAGGATAGAAATGTTAGCAACAGATAGTATTATATGCAATGTATATGTGTATATGCATATATGTAATTTGATTTGAAAATATTGTAACGTTATCATTTCCGTGAGTCATGCAAATCCAAATTTAATTTTACATTCAGTATACAATTAAAAGCGCATGTGCAGATATTAAAAATATTATTTGCAAATAGCCGCGATAGAAACGATGCGAAGATAAATCACCATTGTATGCCCACGTGACTTGTGATCAAATCGAGTGCGTTCGTTCGAGCGTGCGTTGCTGTTTCTATAGCAACTGTGGAACGCATCATTAGAACAGACAGAACAGACTTTCAGAATCTTTTCACTTCGATGATTTTCCGAACAGAAACGCGAGTCTGAGTTAAAGTCTACCAATACAGACCGTACAAACACTGTTTATATAGAAAGAGTCTGTACTCTGCGTGTTAATACATACAGGTTATAGACACAATCTGTACTCACAGTGTGTTTCACATACAATTTGACAACTCTACATCTGACATTATCAGATACCGTTTGAACTGACAGTATCAGATCCAAAACACCAAAAATCATCATGTCTTCAGAACTGAGACAAGTGTTTGTGGAGGTGCATGTCAACGGTGTCTTCTACTGCACTGAGAGTTACTGGGTATCAGATGAGCAAGATGTAGAGTCCGAGATCACCAGTGCCATCTATGACCATTTCGATTCCTATAAACCGGAAAACATAGATGTGCAGCTGAACAATGTCATGAATGACAAAGTCTCTTCTGATGAGGAAGATGTGCAGCTGGAGGCTGACGAAGTTAAGGATGGCATCTCAGAGTCAGTGTCGCTGGTGTCTGAGGAACTGACTGATCTAGCTGGGCCTTCTAAGGAAGAGATCGATCAGGATGACATTGATGCTTCTCCTGAAACCTCTGAGGAGAACATCTCAATAGGTAAACGAGAACAGAGCAGTTGTAATGCAACATTGCAATGAGGTGCAAATAAAAATGTCGGACTAAATGTGCAGCCATATATTTCAGCTGACAAAAAAGGTCCATTGTGAGCGCAGCTGACACAGAACTCACTTTCACACTAGAGGTGTAAAGATACACAAAAACCCAAAAAGTTACATTACAACATAAGATAGCTTCTTTTTCTGTCATTAAGTCTGCAAAGCACTCTTTGTGCTGCAGTTTGACTTTTGTTGTATGGAAAATTTAGGTGACCAACCTAAAAATGAGTAAAATCTGCTGAGGAACATTGTTTCTCACTTGATTTTGCTGAGCAACAGTCAACATGACCACACTTTAATTATTCATGTTTATTCTGTGGTTGGATGATTTCTAATAACATATTGTCCTTTTTTTCAGAATTTGCCAAAGTGAGGAAGACAATCAGTGAGTTCTTCCGAACTGGGATTTCACTACAGCCTAAGGCAGGAAGTGGCAGTGAGACTTGTCAGGATGGCATGGATGATTCTCCTGAAATCTTTGAGGAGGACATCCCAATAGGTAAATGTCAACAGAGCAACTGAAATGCAACATTGTAATGAGTTTAGTGAATTCAAGTGACCAGCGTGAAAATGAGTAAAATCTGCATAGTCACAGTAAATGTGACCACACTTTACCTATATATTAATGTTTAATCTGTGGTTAGAGATGTTTCTAATAACGTTTTTCTTCTTTTCCAGATTTTGCCAAGGCGAGGAAGACCATTAGTGAGTTCTTCCGAACTGGGATCTCAGGACAGCCTAAGACTGATCTGGCTGTTTCTGAATCACTGTGTAATGCCCCAGAAAGCAGCAGTGAGATCCATCAGGGTGGCATGAATGCTTCTCCTGAAATCCCTGAGGAGGACATCCCAATAGGTACATATCAACAAAGAGCTTGAAATGCAACATTGCATTGAGTTACAAATAAAAATGTCAGAAGGTGTGGCACACCTGCATGCTGAATGTGTTACACACCTATTTCAAACCATGCAGCTTTCTATTGATCAATGTGGTGAACTCAAATGACCAACTTTTTCGTCCTTACTTGCTTTTGCTGAACAACAGTAACCATGATCACACTTTAATCTGAGGTTAGAGATGTTTCTAACAGTATACTGTTTTTCATAATTCAGATTATGCCAAAGTGAGGAAGACAATTGGTGCATTCTTCCAAAAGCGTTATGGGATCTCAGCGCAGCCAGATTCGGATGTTTCAGAGTTGCTTTGTGTCCCAGCTGCAAGCGCTCCTGAACCAAATCCCAAATCTGAACCTTTGTCCCCAGCACCTAAACTTATGGAACCTGAACTGGATCCGGTCATTTCTGAGGAATGTTGTATCCCAGGTCCGAACAGTTCTGAACCAGAACCTGCATCCTCAGAAGGTTTGGTGGACAACATCTGTGATGCCATCTCAGAGCTGAGAAGCCCAATGCTGGTATCTGAAGATCTGACCAATCCAGAAGGGACTTCAGCAGAAGTGGAAGAGAGCAGCAGCGGGAACGTTCAGAGTGGCACTGATGTGTCTCGTGAAACCGCTGAGGAGGACATCCCAGTAGGTGCAAGCGCTCCCGAACCAACATCTGAACCATTGTCCTCAACCCCTGAGCCTATGGAACCTGAACTGGATCCAGTCAACCCTGAGGAATGGTGCATCACAGGTCCGAGCAGTTCCGGATCAGAACCTGTGTCCTCAGAAGGTTTGGTGGATGACATCAGCGAAGCCATCTCAGAGCTGAGGAGCCCAACGCTAGTGTTTGAAGATCTGATTGATCCAGAAGGGCCTTCAGCAGAAGTGGAAGAGAGCAGCAGCGGGAACAATCAGAGTGGCACTGATGCATCTCCTGAAACTACTGAGGGGGCCATCCCAACAGGTGAATGTCAACAAAGCATTTGATTTGGAACAATGACATGCAAACAGAAATGTCTTTCAAGTCTGACAAATTATTCATGTTTTATCTCAATCTGGTTAGAGATGTTTCTAATAATGCATTATTTACTTCTCTTTTTAAGAATATGCCAAAGTGAGGAAGATCAACAAAATTAGTGTGTTTTTCCAACATTTTTTTGGGAACTCAGCACAGCCTCAGAAGAATCCGACTGTTCCAGAGCCTCCGTGTAACCCAGAAGCAAGTGTTCCGGAGCAAGAACCTCAAGTGACAGGGCTTTCAGAGAGCCATATTCCTCAAAACATTTCCCAGCTGAAAAAACGTTCAGAGGAATGTACACTGTCTGAAACACCTGTCACTGAGGTCTGGCCCAACGTCTTCTTGGGAAACGAGTAAGTCTGCAACTCATAAACTATGTGATGAAGCAATAATGTAATGCAGGAGCATGGAATCAAACACAGTTGACTAATCTAGGTTGTTGTGTTCTTGTGCAGAGAGACAGCAAGGGACCGAACCAAACTCAAAGAGATGGGTATTACCCACATCTTAAATGCTGCAGCAGTGAAGAAGAAGCTGAGGGTCTTGATGGGAATGCCAAAAGAGAAAGACCTAAAAGGAAAGATTAATACAGGGGCGAAATATTACAAAGGCATGAACATCAAATATTGTGGATTGTCTACAACGCACAAAGACGGTGTCAAGATGGGCAAGTACCTCATACCAGCTGCCAAATTCATCAACAAGGCCCTGAGGAACCCAGAAAGTAAGATCTTTTTATCTTATAAGTGTTCTAAAGTGTATAAGTGTTCCAAAGTGACAAATTATTTGCGGAATGAGTTTTTTTTGATTGTCTTTCTGTTTTTATTTTTACAGACAAGGTGTTAATTCACTGCTGTGATGGTGTCAGCCACTCCCCTGTGCTTTTACTGGCATATCTGATGATCCACCATGACATGAACGTGGAGGAAGCCATTGATCACGTCACAAAGATACGACACATCAAGCCTTCCGTAAGCTTCCTGACGCAGCTGATGTCCCTCAGTGCCGAACTTGTGGAGCAGCGAAAGCAACAGCTACTGGACAACCAGGCAGCAAAGTGCCGCTAAAAAACAGAGAGCACAGACTGTTTAATAATTGCCAGCACTTAAACTGTTTGCACACGAATTTGAATAAAATATAAAAAATATTACATTTCATGAAGCATTGTTTTTGGTGTTTCTGATTTCTGAACGACATGACTAAATGACTTCAGTATGTGAGTGATTTGGTCTTGCATTTATATAATTTATATAATAAGTTCCCTGGATGATTGTTTATTCTCAGTATACAATCAAAATACAACATGACTACCATTACATAGCCATTTCTGTCCATCGTGTGTATATATATATATATATATATATATATATATATATATATCACGAAAAATTAGATAATGATACAGAGTGAATGCTCCTGACACATAGTATACGTCCATCAGATACTTTTTTAAAGAAAAACGTCAGGTGGATTTGGAGCCTTTTGCATCTGAACTCTTCATATATATATGAATATAATTTGTGAATAATTTATTCATTTTGATTTAATGGCTACTTTAATACTTGACAGATATTATTTAAATCAATCACTCACTTGTTATTATTTGCCTGGCACCTCATAACTCCTACTTTTCTCATTCATTATTCCATACATTAGTCCACTAACATCTGACACAAATAAAAGCTTTGAGTGTGATGAAGAGTACAATACAAAAAGATGGCGAATTAGCATTCTTATATTTTTGTCTCTTGCAAAAACACTACTATGGTAACCATAATATGCCAAAAATACTGTACAGATATATAACTACATAACTGTTACAGACATACAACTATAAAAAATATACATATGTGACCCTGGACCACAAAACCAGTCATAAGTAGCAAGTATGTATATTTGTAGTAATAACCAACAATACATTGCATGGGTCAAAGTTATACATTTTTCTTTTATGCCAAAAATCATTAGGATATTAAGTAAAGATATTCTGTAAATGCCATACCGTAAATATATCACAACTTAATTTGTTTGTTTGTTTTTTTTGCACTCTCAGTATCCAGAGTTCACATAGTTGTATCTTAACCAAACACTGTTCTATCTAACAAACTAAACAAGCATCAGTGGAAAGCGTATTTATTCAGCTTTCAGATGATCTCAATTTAAAAAAAAGACACTTATGACTGGTTTTGTGGTCCAGGAACACATATTAGCCTACACTTTTTTCTGCTATTAAAATCACAGAATCGCATATTTTATTGTATATATATATATATATGTATATATATGTGTATATATATATATATATATATATATATATATATATATATATATATATATATATATACAGGGGTTGGACAATGAAACTGAAACACTGGCCAATATAGTGTTGGAGGTTTCATGGCTATATTTATGCAGCCTGGTGGCCAGTCTTTACTGATCGCACATTCTACCAATAAGAGCAGAGTGTGAAGGTTGACTTTGTGCACCCAATAGCTCAAACATTGTACCCTGAAGGTGGTGCCGTGTATTAGGATGATAATGCACCAATACACACAGCAAGACTGGTGACAAGAGTGATTTGATGAACATGAAAGTAAAGTTAAACATCTCCCATGGCCTGCACAGTCACCAGATCTGAATATTATTGAGCCACTTTGGGGTGTTTTGGAGGAGCGAGTCAGGAAATGTTTTCATACACCAACATCACATAGTGACCTGGCCACTGTTCTGTGAAAGGAATGGCTCAAAATCCTTCTGGCTACTGTGCAGGACTTGTATTTGTCATTCCCAAGATGAAATAATGCTGTATTGGCTGCAAAAGGAGGCCAAACGGCATACTAATTGTGGTCTAAACCCAGGTGTTTCAGTTTCACTGTCCAACCCCTGTATATGTATGTATATATATATATATATATATATATATATATATATATATGGCACTTAGGTTTTATTTTATATATAATGTTATTATTATAATTATTGTTATTATTATCACAATCACGGAAAAGTGTTCGTTGCAAGACATCAAGACTACGTAACCTCCTACGCATTGCTGATGTCATGACGTTACTTCCGCATTACCGGTAAGTTAAACAGAATTGTGTGGTAAACGAAAGTGGTATGTGCTCCTTTTTCATGTCATTTGAATTGTGTTTTTCTCCGTGTCATCGCTAATCAAAGATGTCTATGCCAAAATTAATAGTGTTCGACCTCGGTAAGTTTTCACGCTTAATGTTTTAAAGTTTTACTTTAGAATAACAGTATGAAACCTCATAAAT
The DNA here is from genome assembly GCF_022985175.1 of Labeo rohita. Taxonomy (NCBI): domain Eukaryota; kingdom Metazoa; phylum Chordata; class Actinopteri; order Cypriniformes; family Cyprinidae; genus Labeo; species Labeo rohita. The sequence continues at coordinate 6,209,318 of NC_066891.1, read as the reverse complement.
GAGAAGATAAATACACTTATATTTTTTTTTCATATTGTAGACACCACAGAATACGTCTGATGACATTTGTGACTAATACCAAATAGCAAGTCTGTAGTAACTATCCGATGTTTCCTGTGTGTGTTTAATATATCATGTATAATTCATCTGTGTATACAACTATTGCATACAAAAGGAACAGTTACACTTGATGGAAATCAGTTTGAAATGATTTCCTTTTGTGAACTGATGTGACAGTATGAGGTAGAAAGAAATTATTTTATAGTATTCTATACAGTGATAAAGGCAATGATTGGCAGTTAGGATTTCATTCATGGCACTTCCATTCATTTCTATGGTATCCTCAAACAGTAGCTGACTGTGGCACACCTCTGACAGAAATGTATAGATTGTCAAGACTGTAATGTGATTGGTTATCAAGGCAGACAAAGTTGGCTGCCTTCTCCAGTGCTAGAAGTTACTGGCTACTGTTTCTCTGGTTACTGGCATTTAAATATTTATGTGTGATGTTAATATACATCCACAATTCATTTTTAAATATTGAACAACATTGCATTTATATAAGAAGTTCCCTGGATGATTGTTTCTTCTCAGTATACAATCAAAATGCAACATGACTACCATTACATAGGCATTTCTGTCTACTGAGTATATATATAATGGCTACTTTAATACTTTAATGATATTATTTACATTTGGTAAACTGGTCATTTATTTGATCTTTAACCCTGATTATTGATAATAAGAAGGTACAATAATGAATAATATGAAAATATTATGTTAATATTAACAAGTGCTATAATACAATATAAAATCATATTATTGATTTAAGCATTTCCATTAATATTACTCATATGATCACCTTGTTATTATTTGCCTGGTACCTCATAACTCCTACTTACCCATTATTCCATACATTAGTCCACTAACACACAGTATCTGACATAAATAAAAGCTTTGAGTGTGAAGAGTACAATACAAAAAGATGGCGAATTAGCATCCTTACATTTTTGTCTCTTGCAAAACATTACTATGGTAACCATAATATGCCAAAAATACTGTACAGATATATAACTATATAACTGTTACAGATATACATCAATGAAAACCTTATTTATTCAGCTTTCAGATGATGTATAAATCTCAATTCTAAAAAAAATACATGGTTTTGTGGTCCAGGGTCACAAATTAGCCTACACTTTTTTCTGCTATTAAAATCACATATTTTATCATATATATATATATATAGATATAGATATAGATATAGATATAGATATGGCACTCAGGTTTTATTTTATATATAATGTTATTATTATAATTATTGTTATTATTATTATTATTATTATCATAATCACAGAAAAGTGTTTGTTGCAAGACATCAAAGCTACGTAACCACCTACGCATTGCTGATGTCATGATGCTGCTTTCGCATTACCAGTAAACAGAATTCTGTGGTAAACGAAAGTGGTGTGTTCTCTTTTCATGTCACTTGAATTGTGTTTTTCTCCATGTCATCGCTAATCATAGATGTCTAAGCCAAAATGAATACTGTTCGACCTCTGTAAGTTTTCACGCTTAACATTTTAAAGTTTTACTTTAGAATAACGGTATGAAACCTCATAAATGAGAAGATAAATACACTTCCTCATATTTTTTTCATATTGTAGAGACCACAGAATACGTCTGATGCCATTTATGACTAATACCAAATCCAAGTCTGTGCGTGTGTGTGTGTGTGTGTGCATGTGCGTGTTTAATATAAAATGTATAATTCATCTGTGTATACAACTATAGGTAGAAAGTAAATTATTTATAGTATTCTATACAGTGATAAAGGCAATGATGATTGGCAGGTAGGATTCCATTTATGGCACTTTCATTCATTTCTATGGTGTCCTCAAACAGTAGCTGACTGTCGCACACCTCTGACAGAAATGTATCCACGTTATTTTTCGTGGTGCAGTGGGTGCAGCCATTTGTAAATTTTTTGTGTCTGGCTTCCGGTCTCATCCACTTGAACACTCACAAAAAGCTCGTTTTGCTGCTTGATATTGCAAACTGGTGTGACTCTTACCATATTATTTTAATGTATTATCTTAATTATGAACACACTGGTTTGTAGTGCAAACTGTTTTACCGTTTACTGCACTTCGATATTCCTCTTGTTATTTCCCTATGGCGGATTATGAACCGGACGTCTAACACATCATCAGAAAACAGTTTACTTCCGCATTGAAAAATAAGGTGGATAGTTTGTCAAGACTGTAATGTGATTGGTTATCAAGGCAGACAAAGTTGGCTGCCTTCTCCAGTGGAAGAAGCATTGACCCTGATATTTCTGAATAATAAGATCATCTCTGGTTACTGCCACCGAAATATCTGTGTCATGTTAATATACATCCACTATGAATTTTTAAATATTATGGTTATCGTACACACCGATATAAAGCGGCACTCCTAAATTACCACGATAACAGTATTTCATTTTATAAAACATCACAATTATTGTCAATACCAGTACATATAGTGACACCCCTAATATATAAAGTAAAATTATGTTTTTTTTTTTGTTTTTTTTTTCCTTTCTTGGTTTTAAACAGATTACACTCTGTGGCCATTCTGGGTTGACACCCATGTTAATCCACCTTTTCACATCGATGACAGGTTTGTCTTCTTCAGCTGTAGTATTAATTCATTATTTGTTCTCACTTAACATACTTCAGAGATGTTTGTCCTGAAGTTTTTGCTTTTTTTGCTGGCACACACTGACTTTTCTATTGATTCTCCAGCGGTGTGGTGCGGGATTCAGGATTTGCCAACGTTACCATTTATCATGATACTGAAAAGATCCTGAGCTCACTGCATAGTCAGGGGTTCAAGATAGGCATCGCATCGCGGTAAGATTGGAAATGATTGAATGAGCACACATCGAATAGATGTTCTAAATCACACACACACACGCGCACACGTTTGTTTTTTTGAATTGTGGGGACTTTCCATAGACTTCTATAGATTTTATAGTGACCAAACGATATTGTCTATCCCCTAACCCTAAACCTAGCCCTCACAGAAAACATGTTTGCATCGTTGCACTTTCAGATAAACATCATTTACTATTTTTAATAATTTTTTAACATTGTGAATGTCAAAATTTCAGGTTTTACTATCCTTGTGGGGACATTTGGTCCCCACAATGTAGCAAAAACAAGTACATATACACTACCAGTTTTTTTTTTTTTTTGTTAAGAATTCTCTTCTGCTCACCAACCCTGCATTTATTGCATTTACTGCAAAAGCAGTAATATTGTGAAATATTTTTACTATTTAAAATAACTGCTTTCTATTTAAATATATTTAAATTTTCTATTTAATATATGAATAGAATTTAATAATTTAATGAATAGAAAGATCCAAAAATCAGCATTTACCTGAAATAAAAAGCTTTTGTAACATTGTACACTATACCATTCAAAAGCTTGTAGTCAATATTTGTTTTTTTGGGTGGGGGTTGGGGTTATAGAAATAATACTTTTATTTAGCAAGGATGCCTTAAATTGATTAAAACCTTTATAATGTTATAAAATATTTATTCAAATGGAGTTCTTTTAAATTGTAAAAATATTTCTAAATGTTACTGTTTTGCTGTACTTTGGATCAAATAAATGCAGGCTCAGTGAGCAGAAGAAACTTATTTTAAAAACCTCAAAAATCTTACTGTTCAAAAACTTTTGAATGGTATTGAATATACTGTGCATATATTTATATTGTTTTCTTTTTCTGTTTTTTAAAGAACCAGTGAGACAGAAGGAGCCAATCAGCTGCTGTCACTCTATAAACTTGACCAATACATTTCCTTCAAGGAGATCTACCCCGGTTCAAAGGTCACTCATTTTAAAAGGTACAGAAAAGACTTTTGAATTCGGCTGGTAATAAGTGAACCCTTAGTAAGTTCCTAAAACACCCTAGCAACCACAAAGCAATACTAGAAAACAATTTGAACATATGAGTAACTCTACAGCAATGCATTGGCAACAACCAATAACATTTCTGCTTTCTATTCATCAATAAAATCACAGTTTCCATAAAAATATTAAGCAGCCGAACTGTTGATATTAAAAATAAATGTTTCTTGAGCAGCAAATCAGATCATGTGACACTGAAGACTGCAGTAATGATGCTGAAAATTCAGCTTTGATCACAGGAATAAATTACATTTTAAATATATTCAAATAGAAAACAGTTATTTTAAATTTTAATAATATTTCGCAATATTACTGTTACTCTATTTTTATCAAATAAATGCAGCCTTCTTTCAAGAATATTAAAGGAGAAGTCCACTTCCAAAACAAAGATTCACATATAATGTACTCACCCCCTTGTCATCCAAGATGTTCATGTTTTTCTTTCATCAGTTGTAAAGAAATTATGTTTTTTGAGGAAAATATTTCAGCATTTTTCTTCATATAATGGACTGGTATGGTGCCCCGATTTTGAACTTCCAAAATGTAGTTTAAATGCGGCTTCAAGCGATCCCAAATGATCCCACAAATTTTGAAGTTGAGGGAGAACATGAGATGGGAGTTTTTCGACATACCCTGACTGTCATGAACCAGAAAAAAACAGTCTAGGCAGAGTGAGACAAGACTAGTGTTTGACATTAAAAAGTATATAAATTGAATTTTTTTAATGAAAATAACAGATTGTTATGCTAGATAAGACCCTTCTTTCTCAGCTGGGATTGTTTACAACTGCATTTGGGATCGTTTGAAGCCATGTACAACTGAAGAAAGAAAGACATGAATATTTTGGATGACAAGGGGGTACACAAGAGTACATTATATGTGAATCTTTGTTTTGGAAGTGGACTTTTCCTTTAAACAGTCTTAACTATTAAAAACTGTGACAAGTGGTGTAATTTCACAGTTTTGTTGTAAATCAAAGTGGCATAATAGTGCGTGCATCTGTCTTTTTGCATAGAGTGTCTCGCTCACATTTGTGCGTGTCTACAGTACCTCAGTTCGTCTGACTGTTGTTGTGTCTCCAGGCTGAAAGCTGACAGTGGCGTCCAGTTTTCTGACATGATGTTCTTTGATGATGAGGAAAGGAACATCGTGGAAGTTGGCAGGCTGGGTAAGTCTCTGCTTACTGTCCTCCGCAAACCTTTATAGCTGCTTCAGAGATCTGGAACTGTACGGTCAAAGTTGGAGACTGTCCATGCGGTTGAATCAGCAGCTGTTTCCCGCTCTTTCAGGTGTTCACTGTGTGATGGTTCACAATGCCATCACCTGGAATCTAGTCAAGAACGCACTTGAGCAGTTCAGCAAGAAGCAGTAAAGGCGTCTGGTCCTGTGGAGATGCAGATGCTGCAAATAAAGAACAAACTATTTGCTGTGCAAAAAACTGACATGTATTGAGGACTAGGAGTGTCATGTTTAGTGGTTATTTCTGTATAATCAACTTGACAAAGGCAATTGGTAAATACTTAAAATTATGTTTTAACATTTAAATAATTTTATTAATTGACTCCATTTTAAAACATTTTGTTTGGTTTTGTTTTTTGGTAGTTTTAGATGCAATTTATTTATATTTGTATTTTTCAGTGAATACAATAATAGTTTATTCCTTTATTTAAGTGACACTCCTAGTCTTCCATAGAAATGCACTTTTGCTTATTTGTATTTAAAATACTTTTAAGTTAAACAGGACTATACTGTACACACAGCACAAAAAGTCAACGCTTTGTTACTAAATGTTTCTGTACAGAGACTACAATGGAAAAATTGTTTTATATTTATAACATTTATAAAACACATGTTCTCCATTTTTTTGTTGTTGGTCTCCTATTTGTCTCTTTATTTTTTCACACCAGAACAATTTTTAAAAATAAAAGTAAACATTGTAATTTTAATTAATAGCTTTAAATATATTTATCATGTAGTAATGTTTAATTGTCTTATTTTTTTTTTGAGTACTGAAATATTTTCCATTTACCATACAAAGGGGTCAGTAAGATGTCTCTCTTGTTTTTTTTTAAAGAAAAGACAGTAAAGACTGGTGTAAAATTACATTTTAAATTACACTACCAGTCAAAAGTTTTTGAAGAGTAAGATGTTTAATGTTTCTTAAAGAAGTCTCTTCTGCTCACCAAGCCTGCATTTATTTGATCCAAAGTACAGCAAAAACTGTGAAATTATGAAATATTTTTACTATTTTAAAAATAACTTTTTCTTTTTGAATACAATGTAAAATGTAATTTATTTATGTGATTTCAAAGCTGAATTTTAGCATCATTACTCCATGCACATGATCCTTTAAAATTCATCATGATATTCTGATTTGCTGTTAAAAAAAAACATTAGAATAGAAATAAATAGAAATCTTTTGTAACATAAATATCTTTATCATTACTTAATTCTATTTCTATTTTATTTTTTAATTTAAGTATTAATTTCTATAATTTCTTATAAAAAAAAATACTGACTCCAAGTTTTTTAATAGTATAGTGTATAATGTTACAAAAGCTTTTTATTTCAGATAAATGCTGATCTTTGGATCTTTCTATTCATCAAAGAATCCTGAAAAATGTACTTAATAATACTAATAATAATAAAATGTTTCTTGAACATCAAATCAGCATATTATAATTATTTCTGAAGGATCATGCGATGAAGACTGGAGCAATGATGATGAAAAAATAAAAATTACATTTTAAAATATGTTCAAATAGAAAGCAGTTATTCTAAATAGTAATGGATCAAATAAATGCAGACTTGGTGAGCAGAAGAGAATTCTTTAAAAACATTAAAAATCTTACTGTTCAAAAACTTGACTGGTATTGTATAATCAAACAGAAAACAGTTATTTGATATTGTAACATTTCACAATATTAATGTTTACTGTATTGTAATCAAATAAAAAACAGCCTACGTGAGCATAAACAACTTTATTTAGAAAAAAAATGTTTTAAGTGTTATCATTAACAAAAACCATTAAAAAATTAATTTCAGCTAGTCGCCAATAAAAAATTCTTAGTTTAATTAAACTAACAACATATTTAAAAAGGTAGAAATATGAAAAACTATATCAGTCTAACACTGAAACTAAAAAAGTTTTACTTCAAACTATAAAGCAGTGAAGTGCTCTTGTGAGGAATCTGCCCATTATAATTCTCTGCTCCCTCATTGTGGTCTTGAGGTAGTTTGGGAGAAAACAAATGTTAATTAAAGTCCTTCATGAAGGTTTCATTTCTCCAGCGAGCACACAAACAGCCAGAGGACATCATCTCCGAGCAGGTGACAGCAGGATCTCTCATAATCCCCATAACTCATGTCATTAGCACAGCTACATTCCCCAGCTTTAAATAAGAGATGCTAACGGCTAGGGACCGGGCGGCCATCAAGCTCTGCCTTCAGCGCTATCAAATGTGAATTCCACATAGCAGAGGATGGTGTCTGGAAGGTATAGTTGCTTAAAACTTTAAAAACACTTTATCTGTGGCGGTTTGTGTGTTTTGCTGAATAATTTAGCGGCAGTGGGCTGAACAGCTAAGGGTCTAAAAGCCCGCTGGCCTCCTTTTCCTTCTAATTTAACGCTATTCCAACTCACGGTATTAATGGCGGCATGCCTTTGCCTTCTAGATCCCGGCTTTCTTCTGAATAAGTGATTTTGTGTCTCGCTGACAACCTGTTTAGATAAAAGCAGAGAGTGCTGCACATCATACAGTTCAAGAGACAGACGGAAAGATGCACTTGATCCGGATATCTCATCCTGAGGTCTAAAGCCTAAAGCGCGCTTCTACCTCGCTTTCTTCTTCTCTGATTCGCTGGCGTCTCGCGTAGAAAGTAAAGTGACAGTGCAATAAATGCGCATTCTCCCTCTGAAGATCGCAGCGGCTTCGTGTCAACACTAACGTTTTCTGTAGTTTGCGGCATGCCCGTCGTGTGCTGCTAGACCTTAAAATGATTTTAATAATTCAGGCCGGTTTAAAAATTGATGCAGTGGATTGTAATTACGCACTGGAGCCAACACTATATCATGTATTTAAAGCTTTCAATGAACCACAAAAGAAAAACAAGCGAATGATGAACGTTTAAAAACGTTTTTGAGATGAGCCGTTAATGGCATTTACAGTGGGTACAGAAAGTATTCAGAGTATTCTTAAATTTTTCACTCTAAAAAAGAAAAACTGAAATATCACATGGTCCTAAGTATTCAGACCCTTTGCTCAGTATTTAGTAGAAGCACCCTTTTGATCTAATACAGCCATGGGAAAGATGCAACAAGTTTTTCACACCTGGATTTGGGGATGGTAAACGTTGGTGGACAGCCATTTTTAGGTCTCTCCAGAGATGCTCAATTGGGTTTAAATCAGGGCTCTGGCTGGGCCATTCAAGAACAGTCACGGAGTTGTTGTGAAGCCACTCCTTCGTTATTTTAGCTGTGTGCTTAGGGTCATTGTCTTGTTGGAAGGTAAACCTTCGGCCCAGTCTGAGGTCCTGAGCACTCTGGAGAAGGTTTTCGTCCAGGATATCCCTGTACTTGGCCGCATTCATCTTTCCCTCGATTGCAACCAGTCGTCCTGTCCCTGCAGCTGAAAAACACCCCCACAGCATGGTGCTGCCACGACCATGCTTCACTGTTGGGACTGTATTGGACAGGTGATGAGCAGTGCCTGGTTTTCTCCACACATACCGCTTAGAATTAAGGCCAAAAAGTTCTATCTTGGTCTCATCAGACCAGAGAATCTTATTTCTCACCATCTTGGAGTCCTTCAGGTGTTTTTTAGCAAACTCCATGCGGGCTTTCATGTGTCTTGCACTGAGGAGAGGCTTCCGTCGGGCCACTCTGCCATAAAGCCCCAACTGGTGGAGGGCTGCAGTGATGGTTGACTTTCTACAACTTTCTCCCATCTCCCAACTGCATCTCTGGAGCTCAGCCACAGTGATCTTTGGGTTCTTCTTTACCTCTCTCACCAAGGCTCTTCTCCCCTGATAGCTCAGTTTGGCCGGACGGCCAGCTCTAGGAAGGGTTCTGGTCGTCCCAAACGTCTTCCATTTAAGGATTATGGAGGCCACTGTGCTCTTAGGAACCTTAAGTGCAGCAGACATTTTTTTGTAACCTTGGCCAGATCTGTGCTTTGCCACAATTCTGTCTCTGAGCTCTTCAGGCAGTTCCTTTGACCTCATGATTCTCATTTGCTCTGACATGCACTGTGAGCTTTAAGGTCTTATATAGACAGGTGTGTGGCTTTACTAATCAAGTCCAATCAGTATAATCAAACACAGCTGGACTCAAATGAAGGTGTAGAACCATCTCAAGGATGATCAGAAGAAATGGACAGCACCTGAGTTAAATATATGAGTGTCACAGCAAAGGGTCTGAATACTTAGGACCATGTGATATTACAGTTTTTCTTTTTTAATAAATCTGCAAAAATGTCAACAATTCTGTGTTTTTCTGTCAATATGGGGTGCTGTGTGTTCATTAATGAGGAAAAAAATGAACTTAAATGATTTTAGCAAATGGCTGCAATATAACAAAGAGTGAAAAATTTAAGGGGGTCTGAATATCTATCTATCTATCTATCTATCTATCTATCTATCTATCTATCTATCTAAATCTAGGTGGATGGTAAACCAAATCCAGGTAAAAGCAGCCAATTAACTACAAACATCATAAACTTGTCTTTTTAGGTAAGAACCAGACAAAAATATTTTTTTTTATGAGACTTAACTTGTATTTAACATAGTTACAATTGAATAAAACTACCAGAAATTGCTAAATATAATGTTTAATTTCCACGGTTATTCAAAATAAATGATATACAGAAAGCAATATTACTACTACTACTACTAATAATAAAATATTATAATCACTGAAGCTGTCTACACTGTGAAATTAATCTCTTACTTACATTGTATGTACATCTGCGCTTTGTTTATGATGAGAGAATTGAAGAGTTGCACGCACTTAACAATACTGATGAGTTTCAGTGACGACACATCTGGACACCTCTGATTGGCCAATGCATTCCTAAGCTCAACAGAATCGTGCGTGATTGGTCATGAGGCGCACCGCTGTAAAAACGCAGTGCAACATGAGCAGATCTTAATTTAATGCAGCAGTCGACACTTTCTATTCATTACGCTCTGCCTGTGTCTACAGTATCTATCCAATACATGCAGTCCTTATAACAATTATTTGCAACTTTAAATTATTATTTACAAATATTTACGACTTTAGGTTGCTTAAAAAAATCTAATACATTCACAATAAGCATGATATTTCAGAGGTTTAAAGCAAATATGTAATTTGAAAATATTTTTATATCGTTATTTTTATTAAATATCATTTTTATTAAATGTTGTCATTTTTATTATTAAATATTGTAATTTTTATATCATTTAAAAAAAAAGAAGAATTAAGCTCATATTAACCTATTTGTTTAAAACTGTTTTTTAGCAATTATTTGAATGTTTTACCACATTGACTTCCAGGTTAAGTGGATGAATTTTCTATAATAATCGACATATTGAATGTCAGCTGGAACCTGAAAGATTCTTTAACCAAACTACCACTCATTCAAATTAATGTGAACACTTAGGGAGCTACACAGGACATACAGTGACTGAAATGTAATTGCACGGTGATGGTTATTATTCATAACTGAACTATCTTCTCTAGGTGAATCAGGCAAATTATAGGCAGTTCCCAGCATGCAACCCATGACATGAGAGCAGTCAATGCTGTTTTAATGCCACTTAAATATATGAATTATCATCTTAAAATAACATAATATGCAACAATTTATGTGGAATAACTTCCTTTCAGATCTTATTTTTTATTTATTTATTCATTTATTTACTAGTAATTTTTCAAAATTCTTTTCTTTTTTTTTATATGTTTTAGTTAACCATAATAACCTTGCCACTTGTACATACTGAAGCCTATATTTAATGCATCAGATTTGTGCCAAATATGAATATGCACAAGCATGAACGACATTTTGGAGGCAAACATTTTCTGTAAATGACTTGCTTTTCAGTCTATTCATCTTACAAATCTATCTTACAATTTCAAAAGACATAAAATATAGCACGATTTAAAATAAAACTACTTGTATGATGCATATATAGTGCACTTTATCCTTTTGAGAGCCTGACAGATCACTGAAAACCTTTGTTTGTGCTTTACTAAAGAAATGCACATACATCTGTGAATCCACATTTACCAAAGTTCACTGTACACCATTTATTGAACATCAGATGACAGTCAGTTTGACAAGAGATCGTACGACACGTTGGAAATTCTCAGGATCTTCCAGCTGTGGTTTTACAGTAGGATCGAATTCAACATTTACATAAACAGATTTACATTAACTCTCTGCTCCAAAAGGCTTGTCAGTTCTCCAATGATATTTACATCTGTACATGAGAACGCAAACAGCGTACAGGACACACACACACACAAAAAAACTATATGAAACAGGATCACATTCAGTTCAGAAGTTCACTGTCTCAAAGTTTCAGTTGCATAGGTCTTCCATAAAAACTAAAAAGGGTTAAAGAAGTGAAGCGGTTCAGGAGGTCTAATCCATCCTGACTAGTGAAGAGAGGAAAACGGATCTAAAAACGGATAGAAGTAAGCCATGCGCAAATCATCTTTATGCATTGACGTGTGTGGTTGCAGTGACCTAGTAAAAACAGGCTTTTATCAAACCGTTTTAAACAGTTTAGTTTCCTCGCTGTCAAATCCGCACAAGTTGAGCGTTGCTTTATTAATACACAAGCGTCAATATGAATTTGTCAGCGATTGTACATATTTCATGAGACCTATTTTTCAAACAATGCCGCTCGTAGGGCTGAAATCAATATTTCAGAAATGAGATGTTTCATAACTTTGGCCTGTCATGCCGACGTGAGTTATTAACTTAAGTGTAACAGGAGAATGCTGAAAGAGACGACTAAGACACGTGCTGCTAATATGTGTGTGTGCGGAACAAGACGGGTGACATATTTTGGTGGATTCCCCACCTCGTATGCCATATTTAATGAGAAATCAATTCAAATAGCCACTTACATACCAGTATTACAGGTTGCGTAAGCTGAAACATTTCTGTCATTTACCAAATTTTAAAAACATTGATGGATAATTCAGATTGTTTTTCATCATTTCTTACATTTTTTTATTCACCCCTCAGTCAATGATTTTAATAATGACCAGAAATAAAGAAAGGGAGATTTAAAATGTTCACACTGGGAAAAGAAACAAGATTCCAGGATTCAGTGTTGTTACTGTTAACTAAAACTTAAAACTTAAAAATTAAATACTGCTTTTTGTTAAATAAAATAAAATAAAATAAAATAAAATAAAATAAAATAAAATAAAATAAAATAAAATATGAAAAGAAAAAAAAAATCACTGAAATAAATATGTTTAAGTTAAGGTACTAAAATGACCAAAAACTAAATCTGAAATAGAAATAAATTAAACGTGTGTGTGTGTTTAATTTATAAACTACCAGTCAAAAGTTTTTGAACAGTAAGATTTTTAATGTTTTTAAAGATGTCTTTTCTGCTCGCCAAACCTGCGTTTATTTGATCCAAAGTACAGCAAAAAAGTTAAATTTTGAAATATTTTGACCATTTAAAAAAAACTGTTTTTTATTTAAATATATATTAAAATGTCATTTATTTATATGATCCAAGCTAAATTTTCAGCATCATTACTCCAGTCTTCAGTGTCACATGATCCTTCAGAAATCACTCTGATTAGCTGTTTAAGAAAAATTTTATATTATTATTATTATTATTGTCAATATTTACACCTCAGTACATTTTTTCATGATTATTTGATGAACAGAAAGCATTTATCTGAAATAAAAAGCTTTTGTAACATTATACACTATACTGTTCAAAAGCTTGGATTTAGTATAATCAATTTATTTATTTTATTTATTTTGGGAAATAAATTCTGGAAATTAATACTTTTATTTAGCAAGGATGCTTTAAATTAATCAAAAGTGATGATAAAGACATTTATAGGCATAAAGAAACCTGAACGAAATCTACTCAGCTGTTTTCAACATAATAATAATAATAATAATAATAATAATAATAATAATGATAAATGTCTTTTGAGCAGCAAATCAGAATATTAGAATGATCTCTGAAGGACCATGTGACTGCAGTAATGATACTGAAAATTCATCTTTGAAATCACAGGAATAAATTACGTTTTAAAATATATTCAAAGAGAAAACAAAAATATTTCAAAATTGTACTGTTTTTGCTGTACTTTGGATCAAATAAATGCAGGCTTGGTGAGCAGAAGAGACTTATTTTAAAAAACAACATTAAAAATCTTACTAATCTTACTGGTAGTGTATATATAAAATAAAAATGACAAAAGCTCAAAACAAGATGAATAAAAATCAATTTGAACTAAAATCAAATAAAAGCTGAAAATAAAAGAAATGATAAAATTATTTACTGTTTATTAATTTAAATGATAATAAATAATAATTTAAATGAATTAAAAGATATAAATAATACTAAAATTACACTGGTGTAATCATTTGATAAATAATCAGATACTTGTTGATTAAATCAAGCAAGTAAATTGTAAGAAAGCCATGTTTGTTCTCTTTTTCAAATCACAAGACCATAAAGTCTTGTGATCTGATCACCAAAAAACGTGTTAATGCTGGGTATAAAAAAAAAGTCTGAAACCATTGGAAATCTGAGATTGAAACCTAAAAAATGAGTAAAAGATTTAGATAAAGATGACTTAATGATTGTATTTTACAATGTAAGCACTGTGTGTGTGGCTGGACATCAAATGAACGCGAGTGACTTACATAAGACTCTCTGCTCCTCTAAAACACTGACATACTGATTTTTGGCAGGTCCATATAAAATTCTCTTTGTCCAGATTGTGCTCATTGGCTCCGTTCAGCACTTATTGCTTTTGAAAGCTCACGATGTGACATCACATCCTCCCTCGTTACTCCCATTTCCTCTTAGTGCACTGCTTCCAATCCTTCTGTGTTTTCCTCCTCGCCCTGCCATGTCTTGTTCGATTCAGTTTTTTCATCCTCTTTTCTTGTTTCTGTCTCACTCTCGTCTTCTGTCTTGTTCATTTCCTCTTCCCGCTGTTCTTCTTTTAAACACTCGCCCTGGTGTTTTTCGTCATCCTCTTTTTCCTTCCCTCGTTCCCTGAAAATATCAAGCAATTTGTCAAACTTAGGTCCCCATTCCTCAAATCTGTGTTTCTGTCCCTCTGTATCTTTTTCGGCCTCGCTTTCGAGCGAGCTGAGAGACGTGGCCTGTGAGCCGCCCCCCTCCAATCCGTACGTCTGCAGCGAGTCGTATGGCGGCTGCATGGGGTCAAAGGTCACCAGGGCTAGACGGTGTTGCAGGAAATCGCCCATTCGGTTTGTCAATGAATCTGCGCCTGCCTTTTCAGAGTTCGCTTGGCCAACTTTTCCATTCCCCAAGCCCCACCCCCTTTCATACAGCCCCGCCCCTCCTGGGAGGGGCATCACTAGGTGTGGCACATAGTTCTGCCCGCCCACCCCGTACAAGCTCATTAGTCCAGCAGCTTCTGGGTAAAGAAGCATCGTCCCGGTCAAAGGTATCTCTCCGCCACCCCTCAGTAAAGTACCTTCCATTGTTCTGAACGGCAAGTCCGTAGTGCTCAGGTTGGTTGAGCTCTGGCTGGTGCTGATGAGCGGAGCGTCCCCGTTCTTATCCAAAGCTGAGGCGGTGGTGGAGTCGTCTGTGGTGATGGTGGAAATGGAGGCTCGTGTGGTTAAGCAGTGAGGGGACAACTCGGGTTTATGGCTCACAGAAGTGCTGGAGGCCTCTGAGCAGGAACCGCTCTGGCTGGAGCCCTTCACAAACAGAACCTGATCCGAATGCACAGACTGAGAGAGAAAACAACAGAACAATAGAACAGTGAGGAACATGATCGGGCTTTTTAATAGGATTGCAATGGGATAAATATTAGTGGCAAGAAGTTTACCTGATCCTGGCTGAGCGTGTGGCTTTCAGAGATGACCTCACTTCCTGTCTCGCTCTCTTTTGGAATGCTGTCGGTGGATCCGTCTGCCCTTTTATGTTCTGATCCATCCCTGCTCTTGCCGATAAATACTGAACCGGATTCTAATGGGCCGCTGGCCTGGCCTTGGCTGCCGGGAAGAACGTACGCCAGTTTGGCGAGGTCCATCCTGGAGTTGAACGGGCCGAGTCTGTTTCTCGAAGCTGGAAGGGTCTGGATGCTGTAGCAGTACCGTCCGTAGAGGGGTGCAGAGACGGGACGGCGCGGATCCAAACCCAGACTCTGACTCCAGCTGAAGGTTCTGATGCTGTCCAAGTTATCCTGAGAATATCTGTTATAATAAAATAGAAATTACTAGATCAAAATGCATTTTAATGGTTAAGTATGGAAGCCTATTTCAGCCACAAAAGAAAAAAAATTATGCTTTGGTTAATTATGATTAAAAAAATGACATAAGTCAAACTTATGAAAAGTCAAATGATTTGATCATAATTTTTATATTTTTCTCAGAATTATTACATGTCAAAATTTTAATTATTATCTCATAATTACTCAAAATTGTGAATAAGTCTCATATTTTTTACTTACTGTTATAACTTTTTTCTTAATGTTCTCATAATTATGACCTTATGCTGATTTGGTGTTTAGGAAACATTTATTATTATCAATGCTGAAAACAATTTTGCTGCTTAATATTTTTGTGGAAATTGTGATATCTCATAATTATGACTAAGTATCTCTAATATGCTGATAATCGTGTATTGTTTATCTCATTATTAGTATCTCATAATTTCAACATTTTCCTTGATTATTACTTAGGACTTCATATTTATGTCATAATTATAAATTAGTATCTCATAATTTAAATTTTTTCCTCAGTTATTACTTAGGATGTTATATTTATCTTATAATTACGAATTAGTATCTTTAATATGCTGATAATCATGTTTTGTTTATCTCAATCAGTATATCATAATTTCAACTTTTTCCTCAATTATTGCTTCGGATTTCAGATTTATCTCATAATTATGACTTACTATCTCATAATTTCAACTTTTTCCTCAATTATTACTTAGGACATCAGATTTATCTTATAATTATGGCTTAGTATGTAATAATTTAATTTTTTCCTCAATTACTTAGGACGTCATATTTATTTCATAATTATGACTTAGTATCTCTAATATGCTAATAATCATGTGATGTTTATCTCATAATCAGTATATCATAATTTCATTGTTTTCCTTAATTATTACTTAGGACGTCAGATTTATCTAATAATTATAAATTAGTGTCTCATAATTTAAACTTTTTCCTCAATTACTACTTAGGACATCATATTTATTTAATAATTTTCTCTTTTAAATTTTAACTTTTTTTCTCAATTATTACTTAGGATGTCATATTTATACCATAATTATAAATTTGTATCTAATAATTTCAAATTTTCAATTATTTCTTAGGACGTTATAATTATCTCATAATTAGAGCATGACTTAGTATGTCTAATATGCTGATAATCACGCATTGTTCATCTCAATCAGTATATCATAATTTCAAAGTTTTCCTTAATTATTACTTAGGATGTCAGATTTATCTCATAATTATGACTTAGTATCTCATAATTTCAACTTTTTCCTCAATTATTAGGACATCATATTTATCTCATAATTATAACTTGCTATCTCATAATTTCAACATTTTCCTCAATTATTATTCAGGATGTCATATTTATCTCATAATTCTAATAATTTCAACTTTTCCCTAAATTATTACTTAGGATGTCATATTTATCTCAGAATTATGACTTCGTATCTCTAATATGCTGATAATTGTGTATTGTTTATCTCATAATCAGTATATCATAATTCTAATGTTTTCCTCAATTATTACTTCGGATGTCAGATTTATCTCATAATTATAAATTAGTATCTCATAATTTCAACTTTTTCCTCAATTATTACTTAGGACATCATATTTATCTCATAATTATGACTTAGTCTCTTAAATTTCAACTTTTTACTCAATTATTAGTTAGGATGTCATATTTATACCATAATTATAAATTTGTATCTCATAATTTCAAATTTTTCCTCAATTATTTCTTAGGAGGTTATATTTGTCTCATAATTATAACTTAGTATCTCATGATTTCAACTTTTTTCTTAATTATTACTTAGAACGTGATTTTATCTCATAATTATGACTTAATATCTCTAATATGCTGATAATCACGTATTGTTTACCTCATAATCAGTATAACATACTTTCAACTTTTTCCTCAGATATTACTTAGGACGTCATATTTATCTCATAATTATGACTTAGTATCTCTAATATGGTGATAATCGTGTATTGTTTATCTCATAATCAGTATATCATAATTTCAACTTTTTCCTCAATTATCACTTAGCATGTCATATTTATCTCATAATTATGACTTAGTAACTTAGAATTTCAACTTTGTCCTCAATTATTACTTAAGCATGTTATCATTTCAGCGTTTACTTCATAATTATGACTTAATCTCAATTTCGACTTTGTCTCATAATTATGACTTAGTGTCTCAATTTTTAACCTATGTCATAGCTATAACGTCAAATTATGACAGCATCTTACAATTTTAACTATCTCAGAATGCTGACTTATTATAATTTATTATAATATTTTATTAATATTACATTTCATGCCATAATTATGATTTACAATGTATATTTTTTTCTTTTGTGGCAAAAAAAATGGGGTTCCATAGTTACACCTTCGAGCTAGTAATCCATAAAGCTTCTGTTTATTAGGAAATACATCACCAAATTTGAGAAAACTGCACAGATTTAAGCATTTCATTGGACTTTTGCAGGGAAAACCACATTCCTTGCAACTTTTGCATCAAAACAAGATAAACCAGGTATTTCTAAGTTACCAAAAAAGTTTAATTAAAAGATTTGTTGTATTCCCAGTGGAAGCTCCCGATGCAATGATTTAAAAACAGCCAGCTGTGTCTTTAAAAATAGTTGCGTGTGAAGTATTTCACCAACCTGCCCAGGAGTATTACAGTGACATCAAACAGGAATATGATGGATAGAGGACTAGAACACAGAGTGGGTATTGAATGGCATAAATATTAACTAGATGAACTTTGTACTGAAACAGCTGTCAGATCTGCATTGTGAAGGCTCATTTAACCACACACACTCCTGAGTTACAGAGCCCTCATTAATCAGACATACATTTAATATCATTTAGAGTGACTGAATGTATTTAGAGTAACCAGAGATACAAGAGGAAGATACACCAGTTTGTGGTGAATGTCAGCTTATATTCAAGCTGAATGGTTCACATGGGCTATTAATATAAAATGGCATTTTCTAAGCCAAATGTCAAGAAATGACATGCGATTTAAAAAAAAACAGATAGTGCCAGCAATAAATCTGGGAGATTCAAATGATGAAATGAGATGTCTATTTCTGTGAACGTCAGAACCATTGCAAACACACACACACATGCAGAGACACTCACATATTCTTGCTGTCCCGAAGCCGCTGTGCCCTGCGCATGCTCTGGGGGGCACTCTTCAGGGTCGCGATATCGAAAGCGGCCGTGTCCGCCTCTCCGCCTCCCTCGTCATCATACGTGATGATGTTTTCCCTGATCTCATCATCTTCCACAGGAGACTGAGTGTCCCGTTTCTGCCTTCGCAACGATAGCGAGAGCGCCGCTACAACTATAGAACAAAAAAAAGAGTGAGAAAATGACAGGAAGTTATTGCCATTTTTATGAATAGGGTACAAAATAGACAATTTCTTGTTTTCCACTAAATAATCAATGAAAAGAGGTACATGTGTATATATATATATATATATATATATATATATATATAGGTATATATAGGTATATATTTATTTATTTATTTATTTTGTTTTTTTGTTTTTCAAATAGTGTTTCATTATTGCAACTAGTGTAACAATTTTTACTAATTTTGAAATACACTGACACTCAAAAGTTTGGGATCAGTAAGATTTTTTAATGTTTTTTAAAAAAGTTTTTTGTGCTCATCAAATTTTTATTTATTTAATCAAAAATACAACAAAAATTAAGTTTTTGATTTTAATGTACTTTAAAATATAATTTATTTCTGTGATGCTTAATACTTTTGGAACCTGTGATACTTTTTTCAGGATTCTTTGATGAATAAAAAATTTAAAAGAACAGCATTTATTCAAAATAGATTTTTTATCTAACAATATAAGTCTTTAATATCACTTTGTATCAATTTAACACATCCTTGCTGAATAAAAGTATTAATTTCTTTTAAAGAAGGAAAGAAGGACAAAAAATGACTGACCTCAAACTTGACCGGTAGTGAACACTGTTACAAAAAATTTCAAGTTTTAATAATTGCTGTTCTTTTTAACGTTTTATTCATTAGTGAATCCTGAAAAACAAATTACAGGTTCAAAAAGTTTTGCATCAACAGGAATAAATTCTATTTTAAAGTATATTAAAATAGAAGACCACTATTTTAAATTGCAATAATATTTCACAACATTATTTTTTTTTCTGTATTTTTATTAAAAAAGAAAAAAAAAACAGCCTTGATGAGTAGAAAATCCTTTTTTTAAAACAGTGGCAGCGTAGCTCTAATGCAATAATGATACAAAAATACTACAAAATACTAAATAATAAATAAAAAAAACAAACAAACAAAAAAAAAAACATATTTTATAAAGGTTGAACATTGCAGCGTGGCAACATTTTAACACCTTACTTCAACAGAAAATGTCCAAAAACTACTTTCTTAAGAGTGATTCCAAAAGATTCAGAAACTCCTTTAACTAAATTATCTTGTTTTTAAACTGAAAACTAATATGTAGTGAATTAGTTTTCTCAGTGTCCTTCCTAAAAGCTTTTTCCCCCCTCACTGTTAATTTTTCATTTTTGTCTGAAAAAAAACAAAATGCAAATTATAATTGCATATTTTTGCAGAAATACAATTATATCATGGTAAACACTTCCAAGAAACTGTAATTTAACTAAAATTCCCAGTGGGAAAACGCACTTCCAATTTCAGTAAAGTGCACTTCCAATTTCAGTATATTTTTCAGCCATATTTTCATAACTTTTTGTAAAGCCATGTTAGATAAAGTTAATAAGTTAACTAATTTAAGATGCAGAAAGTCAGTTTGTAAAGGATTTTAGCGGGCGCCCATGAAAGTGTGGAAAAAAATAGGTTAAGTGGCTTCAAAAATCGTATATATTTGCATTATGTTGCAGGTGAAAAAGTGAGGGAAATTATATGTTGGCATACGGCTAACTGTAAGACAGAGTGTATTTGTAGAAAATGCCAATTCCACCTCTCACTTACTGCACCAGCTGACTTATTTAGTAGAGTTTGAGTGTTCAATGTCATTTGGGGAACCTTAAGGGTGGGAAAGCGTTGTTCCGCAATCTCAAAATGCCATACGATGCCCTCAGCACTCATCAAGTGCTGTTTATTATAAGTGACTTAGTGCAGAAATGAAACCCAAACACGTTCATTAGCAAAGCCAGCTGACAAACGGAGGAGAAACAACAACGAGGCAGGTTGGCGGAAAGTTGGAACGACCCATAAAAAAAACACACATATATGGAAGAAAAGCTGCAATTTCAAGACAAGCCAAGAGGCAATGGTGGATGAAGACAGCGAGTGATGGACAGATGTAGCAACAGCACATCATTAAACCAGCTGGGTATAGAGGCGGAGCGAAGGCTGAGTAGCAATCACAAAACCTGACGAAACGGACTGGAAATCAGAACTGACCCAGAAGAGTCGACGCACAGGCCAGGATGGCCAGCATGGCGGCCGAGCTGACGCCCAGCAGCGGGGAGTTTGACGGTAAAGGCAAACACGCCGTCTGCCTCTCCCAGTCCGGCACAGACTCTTTATCCTTCTCGTCCGTTTGTTGTTTTCGTTCTTCCGCCCACATGCCTCCGTTTTGGCATGGACACAACGTAACGGTAATCGTTCCTGTGCTGCTGAGGTCTGACGCACCGTCACGGAGCATTATGGGTATTTTTAGAGTAGATAAAGAGGAAGAGCGAGGAAGGGCCTTCAGGGACGACAAGAGCACCAGACTCGCCGTGTGGTCTGGAAGCAAAAGAAGTGAATAACATAAACAGCCGTCAGTCATTTGACACATTATGAACGAAAATTATTTTTTTTAAATGTAATAAATAAATATAATTATATTCTAGAGAGAGAGAGAACTTTTTTTTGCTGTAAGGGAAAGGTTATTTATTTTACTTTTTCCAATAATACACATACACTGCTGCTCAAAAGTTTGGATCAGTACGATTTTTAATGTATTTTAAATACAGAAAAAATGTTATATTGTGAAAAATTATTATTATGTAAAACAACATTCTTCTATTTTAATATACATTAAAAATGTATTTCTGTGATCAAAGCTGAATTTTTCATATTACTCAGTATTCAGTGTCACATGATCGTTCAGAAATCATTCTAATATACTGATTTATTATCAGTGCTGGAAACAGTTGTGTTGTTTACTATTTTTTGGAACCTGTGATACTTTTTTCTGGATTCTTTGATGAATAATAGTTAAAAAAAAAACAACATTTATTTAAAATAGAAAGGGTTTTTAACAATATACGCTACTGTTTAAAAGTTTGTGGTCAGTCAATCTTGATTCTTTCTTTTTTTGAAAGAAATTAATATTTTTATACACCAAGGATGTGATAAATTAATAAAAAAGTGATAGTATAGATTTACATTGTTAAAAACAAATTTATATTTTGAATAAATGCTGTTCTTTTTAACTTCTAATTAATCAAAGAATCACAGGTTCCAAAAAATATTTGGCAGCAAAAGTGTTTTCAACATTGATAATTCTAATAAATTAGCATATTAGACTGATTTCTGACAGATCAAGTGACACTTAAGACTGGAGTAACAGCTGATGAAAATTCATGGCAAAAAATTAATAAATAAATTATATATATATATATATATATATATATAAATATATATGAATAGAGGCATATTTATTAAATATAATATAAAAAAAATAATAAATAGAACATTTACATAGAAATGTAACATTTTATATATAACCCAAAGATATGTTCTATTATCATTATCTTTAAAATATATATATTTGCTATATGTAACATGTTTACAATTTGGGTTACAAATAAATGATATAAAATTATATATATATATATATATATATATATATATATAGTACTGTGCAAAAGTCTTAGGCCACTAGTATTTTCATCAGCTAAAAAATGGTTTAGTGGTCAGTTAAAGTCGGTCTTTTGCTGTAGTGTGTCAGTAGGAAATATCAGATTACATTTCTAAACATTCATTTTGCCATTAATCGTAATAATCCAGTGAGATTTTTGTTTGCACAAGGAGTCTGACAACAGCGAGTGCTCTGCACAGAGATCTGATCTCATCATCATCCAGTCTGTCTGGAATGACATGAAGACACAGAACAAACTGAAACAGAGTAAATCCAGATGAACTGTGGCAACATCTCCAAGATGCTTCAAGAGACCTACCCGCAAAGCTACCTGAAAAATTTTGCGCAAGTACACTTATGGCAAAATCTGCTGTAAACGCAAAGAATGGTCACACCAAATGTTGATTTCATTTAGTTAATAGAAGGTAATTGATAAAGAAAATCTATTTATGACTGCATCCTCATTTTACAGCATTTTTACACAAGTGCTGCAGCTTTGCAGGTGGAGACTTTGTCACAGTTCTTCTGGATTTAGTCTGTCTGAGTTCGTTCTGTTTCTTCATGTCATTCCAGACAGACTGGATGATGATGAGATCAGATCTCTGTGCAGAGCACTCACTGTTGTCAGACTCCTTGTGCAAACAAAAATCTCACTGGATTATTACGATTAATGGCAAAATGAATGTTTGGAAATGTAATCTGATATTTCCTACTGACACACTACTGCAAAAGACCGACTTTAACTGACTTTAAACCATTTTTAGCTGATCAAAATACTAGTGGCCTAAGACTTTTGCACAGTACTGTACGTTTTCCTCACTGAAGACTTTCTAACTTCTCTTTTTGTGTTCCACAGCAAAAAATAACAGCATACGGGTTTAGCCAGACATGGATGATGAATACATTTTAATTTCGGGGTGAGCCATTCCTTAAAACAAATTAGAAATCAGCAGATTGAAGCGGCGAACAGGACAAATGAGCGAAATGAAAGCACGGTTTGCCGGAGCACAGAGAAGGGAGTTTGCCGTGTTCACCGGAGTAGAATGTGACAAAAAAGATAAATGGATGAGCGTAATGAAGGAGGATATATGTCTGGACAAAGACCGGGAGGGAGATGAGGAAAACTGATGGGGAAGAAAAGACGGATGGATGACAGGAGAAGCGAGCGCACCTCCCCGCTCTCTGATGGAGAAGTTGAGCGCGCTGCTAGACTCGGCGGGAATACTGAAGTGGATGGGAGAGTTGTAGCTGCTTTGGTCCTTATCCATTGCTCGAATCACCTGCACTACCTGAAACGCAAATGAAGACAGACTGATACGGTGATTTGCACAAAAAAGTCCATTTTTCCCTGCTGAACAGCTAACGGATTATCAGTCTAACATGCCAAGTCATGTTTGGGCTGACTCACCGTGCACTGCGTCAATAACTATATCAGTCGCTTATAGAAATCTGCTTTTCTGAAATGCCTTTGATAAACTAATCTCTTTACAGAGTAGCATGGAGGTTCACTTTTCCCTCAGAAAGGCAGACAGTATTGTAACTGATCGGCGTCATTGTGATCAGAAAGAGGTGAAGGGATTTGTTTTGCAAAAATGTCCAGTTGAGTGCACATAATCCTACTTGTTATATGGCTGCTTGCCACATAAATATTCCAAGGACATGCAATCATGATGTGAGAGTAAATGATTTTAATATGCAACAGCTATTGTAGGAAAGAAGTTGCCTGGGGCAGCGATTAATTATGCAGTAATACTTTATTGCAGAATGCTGCTATTGACCGATCAGAATTAACCATCTCAGATTTGTTTATTTCAAAAGAATTGTTTATTCCACTGGTGTCTTTAATTAAATCGCATTTGCCAATATGACGAGAGTCAACATGCATTAGTCATTTTACTTTGGTTAAGGGGTGTTGTTAAGCACACAAACCAAAGATAAAACACCAGTGTGCATAAGGGATGACATTAATGCATGAATGCATTCATTTTAGTGTTGTTAAGTTTAATGTAGTTAAAGGACAACAAGAACAACAATTTACAAAAAATTTACTCACTCCCTTATCATCCAAGATGTTTATGTCTTTCTGTCTTCAGTCGTGAAGTAATTATGGCTTTTGAGGAAAGCATTTCAGGATTTTTCTCCATATAATGGACTTCATTGGTGCCCCGATTTTGAACTTCCAAAATGTAGTTTAAATGCAGCTTCAAAGGGCTCTAAACGATCCCAGCCGAGGAAGAAGGGTCTTATCTAGTGAAACGATCTGTCATTTTTTTGGGAAAATAAAAATTTGTATACTTCTTAAGCACAAAAGCTCATGTAGCACAGGCTCTGGGATGCACGTCCACGATGCTACATACCACAGAATCACGCCGAAAGATCACGCGGAACTACAGACCCAGTGTTTACAAAGCGAACGCGCAAAGACTAAGAAAGTGCAAGTAAGTCAAACACTGTTTACAAACAAAAAGATACAACAATGTCAGACAATTCTGACATTGTAGGAAAAAATGAAATGGAGTTGTTCATCATACTCTACCTTTTTAAGCCAGAGTACACAGACGATGAACTTAGACGTGATTCGTAGTGTCATGGACGCGCATCCCAGAGCCTGTGCTACACGAGCTTTTGTGCTTAAAAAGTATACACATTTTTATTTTTCAAATAAAATGACAGATTGTTTCCCTAGATAAGACCCTTCTTCCTCGGTTGGGAACGTTTAGAGCCCTTTGAAGCTGTATTTAAACTACATTTTGGAAGTTCAAAATTGCGGCACCAATGAAGTCCATTATATGGAGAAAAATCCTGAAATTCTTTCCTCAAAAACCATAATTTCTTCACAGCATGAACATCTTGGATGACAAGGGGGTGAGTAAATTGTAAATTAACCAAAAAATGTCCAATAAATTATTATTATTATTATTATTATTTTTCACAAATTTTTTATTTTATTTGGGGGTGTTGTTTTTTTTTTGTTTTTGAATAAAGAAAACACTGTACTTTATTTTTATTATTATTGGAAAATAAAAAGTTAAAAAAAAACAACAACAACAAAAAAAAAACCTTTATTATTAGTATTTTTTTCTACTCAAAGGAACTCAGGAACAGAAACAAATCCGATCGGTGCACCCCCCTTATTTAATTTATTATATATATATATATATATATATATATCATTATTATTATTATTATTTTTTTTTACTTTATTTTGATGTCACATTTTTCAGCTAAACCCAACTTTACAATTTATATATTTATATATTTTATATTATTATTTTACTTAATACAATCCAATAATAATAATAATCATCATTATAATTCATCTATTTAATAATAACAATAATTTTATTTTAATAATGTTTAATAATGTTTTATGTCATTTGTTTTTTTGTTTGTTTTTTTTTGTATATTTTATTTTATATTTTACTTTATTTTGACATCACATTTTTCAGCTAATCCCATCACAAATCGCCCATAAATTCTGTATGGTTGTCTTCTGTTGTTTTAACCCAAAGATTTAGATTTATTTATCTATCTAGGATTTTTTTTAGTTCTCATTTTTATCATATATTTAATTGTATATATTTAATTGTAATTTTCTCTCTGGCTGTCATCCAGTATGCTTCTTGGCCATGATCTTTTAAAGCAGACCACGCTGCATCATTTACAGACTCTTTTCCATTGCAGCCTTCAAAAGGTCAGAGATCACTGACCTGTCCAGCAGCGCTGGAGTCGCACACAGCTGTGTTGTATTGTCGGTCCAGCTCGGGGGCGTTGTCATTGAGGTCCAGCGTCTCTATGGCAACCGCTACCCTGGTGACTTGGTTGGGGCTGTCTAAGAAACAGAAAAGAATGGCATGACGGGATATATATATATATATAAAATATATATAAAAAGCAAAAGAAGTTAGAAATCAAAAGCTTTTAAGCTGCAAGTAGGTCAGCTAAATCTTACTGACCATGAAACAGAAGTTAAGTCCAATCTGTCTCGTTACTGTTCTCCATACGCTCTTTGCTCTTTTGGGACATAATGTTACATCACAACCAGAAGTGGCCCGAACGTCATCTGATGTTCTGAATTTGACATTACATAAAGCCAGAACAGAGGCAAACTTATCGCACTCCGAGCGTGTGTCTAATATGAAAGTAATTACCGAATATGAGCTGAACGAATTCGCTAAAGACTCAGAGTGACTTCTGAGGATGCAAGATAGTGTTTTATGAGGGCCAACGGGAAGCACAAACGGCCGACCTTGAGCTCGGGTGGACCAGACTCAAAAGCAATTCGACTTTTCATTCTATTATCCCTGTCTCTTCCATTTCTGTCTGCGCGTGTCTCTGCCATGAGCTTTCATGTCCACGGCCGCCACCGAAGTAATAGCCTTCCTGTGGGCCGATTACACGCTGCTACCTGTGTGAAATTGTCAGGCGCTCAGAACTGATGCGATGTCCCTTTAAGAGCGGCGCCGCAGAGGAGTTCTGGTACCTCTCTGTGTGGCGATGACGGTAATGTTATGCCATTGCTCCTGCTCCCGATCCAATTCCACGGCCGTGGTGATGAGGCCATTGTCAGAGGCGATACGGAACAGCGCCTCGGGGTCCGACTCGGGATCAATCGAGTACCTGAGAAGAAATGGACAGGAATAAAAGAAGGAGGCCAGACAGATTAGACGATATAAAGGAGCCAGTGCATCAATAAGCCAGTTAATCAAGTGAAACGGAGCAGGTTAAGTCAAAACAGCCCACATGCCTCCCGTGGCAGACAGAAACATGATGCAATATGAGTTTTTT
The DNA here is from genome assembly GCF_022985175.1 of Labeo rohita. Taxonomy (NCBI): domain Eukaryota; kingdom Metazoa; phylum Chordata; class Actinopteri; order Cypriniformes; family Cyprinidae; genus Labeo; species Labeo rohita. The sequence goes on along the minus strand of NC_066891.1, from coordinate 6,182,226 downwards.
TAACTAATAATGTAAAAACTGGATGAGCTGTGTGGGTAAAACTCACAAAAACCTGTCAAGACCATGTCTTGGTGATATTTCACCTCAAAATCAAAAGGAGCTCTCTCTTTCTGTCTTTAAATAACATAATTTTGTCCTAAATATTATTTTCCACACTTATTAATACGCTTGCATAATTTGTCAAAACTACAGCTTAACTGAAAATAATGAACACAGGAAAAATAGATTTTTTTTTTGTCACGATTCATATAATAGTTTAAGCTCTTTACTAACACCTACACAAATTACTGATAAACCATTTTAGTGGTAAAATAGTTGTTGACTATGCTGGAAATACCACTAAAGTACAGCATTTTGTGAAAATATAGCAAGATTTATGCATAGTAGCCATAATTTGTCAAATGAACAGATACTGATATATTAAAATGATGATATTTTCATATTTTTTAGGTTTAAAATTAAAAGTCTGGATCTGGAACATGGGTAAATATGAAAAAAAAAATAACATGAATAAATAAAATTAATTTAAAAACAGCACAAATAAATTATGAGGACAAGGTTAAAAAGTTTCTAAAATGTAATTTTCTGTTTCAATTTGGCCTTCAAAATTCACATAAAAAACAGCACATAAAAGTAACCGCAGCTGAAGAAACATTCATATGAATAGTAATATTTGCTTAATATATGCTGCTTTTCAGTTATGCTGATAAATTTTAATTAAAAAAGTAAACATTTGTGTATTAAAGAAATGAGATCTGAGCACCAAGATAATGAAATCTACAAAATAAATAAATATAACCAATACATTACGGCAGGAATTTGGTGGAAATATGCTTAATTATCATGAAAATGTCATAATGCAACATAATCTATATGCAAGATGCATTGATTTTGGGGTGACCAGTGTGTTCTTGTGAGATTCACCCATGTACATGCATGTATGACTAAACAAAAGCAAATCACACTGTGTAAACAAGGTAAAAAATAGTGTTTACTTGATGTTGTTACTGAGGCCTGTATCCGGATCCACGGCGGCCACTCTTCCCACCACACATGCTGGAGGACAGTTTTCCGACACGTCCAGTCGGTACCGCGAGCGGGAGAACTTCGGCGGCTCGTCTGCATTCAGAACTGTGATGCGCACCATTGCCCGGTCCTTAAACGGACCTCGTCTGAGGAACCGCGAGTCCACGTTTGGGTTTTGCACCTCCACCGCGAGAGAGTAGGTACTTCGCCTCTCATAGTCCACGGCCTGGTGTACAAGATAAAAAAAAAAAAAAAAAACATCCTCATAAAACATTACTTTATTGAAACTCATATACGCCATCATTCTTTTTACTGTGTTTTGGCACCGGGAAGGCGCTCTAAAATATCTTTTCATTTCAGTGAGATGTTGAAACTCCCACGTTCACTCCTTTTTCATCTCTGCACCTCAGTAGATTACAAAAAACCCATATAAAGCGTCAAAAAAAGCAATGTGTCTGAATTCCAGCTCTTCATAACTTAAACGACTGCAGGGCTTGCTCTGCTGGTATTAAGATGGAAGGGAGTCATGGATGTGGTTATATTAACATCCATAACTGCTTCAGAACTGTATTAGGGGTTGTGGATGCACTTTTGACGTTGGACGCGATGAGACCAGAGAACCGTAGGTGTCCACAATCAAAGTGTCAGAGGATGCAAGCGATGTGAAATAACAGGACGGATATTATAAGCCTGTCAAGAACGTACATGGGGTCTATTTTGACTTTAAGGGAGGTGTCAAGGAAAACTAGAGTGACATGAGCACATATGACCAACCATAATTTACATAACATAGAGAGAATTTAAAGGTGCAGTAGTGAAGGCTTCTAGCTACTAAAGCTCAATTTCATGCGTTGCTGCATTCCAAAATGTGTGTTTGCAATGCATTGGACAAGAATTCACATCAACATTTGCATACATATGTGTGTAGTTTTTGTCCAAAGGGTCAAAGAGTAAGTGGAAAATAGTGCTGCAAAATTAAATTAACACTAAAACATAGATAGATAGATAGATAGATAGACAAACTGATAGACAGGCAGACAGAACGACAGACAGACAGACAGTTAGATAAATAGACAGACAGACAGACAGACAGATAGATAGATAGATAGACAGACAGACAGGTGGACAGAATAACAGACAGATAGATAGACAGACAGACAGACAGGCAGACCGAGAGATAGATAGATAGATAGATAGATAGATAGACAGACAGACAGACAGACAGATGATAGATAGATAGATAGATAGATAGATAGATAGATAGATAGATAGATAGATAGATAGATAGATAGATAGATAGATAGACAGACAGAAAGACAGGCAGATAGATAGATAGATAGATAGATAGATAGATAGATAGATAGATAGATAGATAGATAGATAGATAGATAGACAGAATAACAGACAGACAGATAGATAGACAGACAGACAGGTGGACAGAATAACAGACAGACAGATAGATAGATAGACAGACAGACAGAGAGATAGACAGACAGACAGGTGGACAGAATAACAGACAGACAGACAGATAGATAGATAGACAGACAGACAGAAAGACAGACAGACAGACAGAGAGATAGATAGATAGACAGACAGACAGACAGAGAGATAGATAGATAGATAGATAGAACGACAGACAAACAAACAGAGAGACAGATAGATAGATAGATAGATAGATAGATAGATAGATAGATAGATAGATAAATAGACAGACAGGCAGGCAGACAGACAGACAGGCGGATAGAACGACAGACAGAGACAGATAGATACATAGATAGATAAATAGACAGACAGACAGACAGATGATAGATAGATAGATAGATAGATAGATAGATAGATAGACAGACAGACAGACAGATATTTTACATACTGTAAAATAAAATTTCTCATATCAAGACATAAGATTTGGATCACACCGCCCATCCATAACTACAAGTGTAAGTGGAAAAAAAATGTAATGCTTCAGAAGTGTATAATACAGTAGTGTAAGGCTTGTAGAGGCAGTGTGCAATGGTGTGTGTGTGCAGTGAAGCAGTGGGCATGAGCAGCACTGAGAGCCACTAACACACATGAAAAGCTCTGTCACTTGAACTACAGCCATGTGTTAATCAACATCTCCATGCGCTTCCTCTCCCTTGTTACTCAGCGGCATTAGTCTCCCTGCGCTCTTCCTCTGTCTAATTTGCTTTTCGTATTCACTCTTCTCTCCTCCTCCCCCCGTGTCTCTGACTCATCTCGTTGCTCGCAACCTTCTCTTTCCTGTTTTCCTTTATATCTGCGTCTCTCCTCGTTCTGTTTGTTCTGGCTGTCTTTAACCAGTACACACACACACACACACACACACACCTGTCATTGAATTATTGAGCTCAGCGGATGGGTAAAGATCTCTCAGTCACTCACACGCAGACACACACACACGCATGCATATCTGTCTTTATAAGCACTTATCAGGGCAGAAAATAGCTTGCGATTCATTTTCCAGGTTGCTTATTTTGATTCGTCTAAAAGGTGGAATCTTTTCTCTTTTCAATTAGTTACGTGTGACTTACCGTCACACAAAGTCCTTTTTTGTAAAATGCACATTTTCAGTCCCTGCGAAGTTTGTAGTTAAATAAACGGCTGTCTGTATGCACTGTGATGAGGTCTCTCCAGGGGCCTCAGGTTAAATTCTCTTTCCGCCGGCGCTAATATGCATGTTCCCTGGCAGACGTTTGCGCTGCAGATTATCCTCATTTACATTTGAACTCAGAGTCAATTTAACTCATTTGTGATTCATTCTGCTGTAACTTCTTTCTTTGTTACGGCTTTGCTTTTTTTTTTAAACTTTGCCCTCGCACTATTCAGAATAAATGCAACATAAATACAACTAAAGTGTTTCACTTTCTGAAGTAAAATACTAGTCATGCTTGCCAGTGCAAAAAACATTACCAAAGTGCTGAGGCTCTGTTTGTAGTTGTCAGGGTGTTGCTATGCAGCTGCTAAGGTGTTCGGGGTGTTTTTAGCATGTTGCTATGTGGTAACTAGCGTAGTTGTTTTTAGAGCAAAGATTTGTGGTTGCCAGGGTGTTGCTATGCAGTTGCTAGGGTGTTCAGATCGGTTTAGCAAATTGCTATGTGGTCGTCAGAGTGTTGTTATGTGCTTGCAAAAATGCTATGTGGTTGCCAGGGTGTTTCTATGTAGTGTTCTGAATGTTTCTAGGGCATAATTAGGTAGTTGTTAGAGTGATGTGTTGCTATGGAGTTACTACAGTGCTCTGGGTAGTTGCCAGGGTGTTGCTAAGTAGTTGCTAGGGTTTTTGAGTAGTTACTCAATGGCCACATTCAAAAGAGCCCAGCCTCCAGTCTATGGCTTTTCTAACACTGCATATTTATCACATGCAAACTTTCGGTTACCACGGTGTTGCTATGGTGTTCAGACTGTTTTAGTACGTTGCTATGTGGTTGCCAGGGTGTTGCTTTGTAGTGTTCTGAATGTTTCTAGGGCATTATTAGGGAGTTGTTAGAGTGATGTGTTGCTATGGAGTTACTACAGTGCTCTGGGTAGTTGCCAGGGTGTTGCTAAGTAGTTGCTAGGGTTTTTGAGTAGTTACTCAATGGCCACACTCAAAAGAACTCAGCCTCCAATCTATGTTTTTTCTAACACCGCATATTTATCACATGCAAACTTTGGGTTACCACGGTGTTGTTATGCAGTTGCTAAGGTGTTCAGACTGTTTTAGCACGTTGCTATGTGGTTGCCAGGGTGTTGCTATGTAGTTATTAAAGTGTTCTGAATGTTCCTAGGGCATTATTAGGTGGTTGTTAGAGTGATGTGTTGCTATGGAGTTACTACAGTGCTCTGGGTAGTTGCCAGGGTGTTGTTAAGTAGTTGCTAGGGTTTTTTGAGTAGTTACTCACTGGCCATACTCAAAACAGCCCAGCCTTCAATCTGTGGCTTTTCTAACAATGCTTATTTATCACATGAAAACTTTGGGTTACAAGGGTGTTGCTATGCAGTTGCTAAGATGTTACGACTGTTTTTGCATGTTGCTGTGTGTTTGCCAGGGTGTTGCTAGTTGCTGTGTGTTTGCCAGGGTGTTGCTATGTAGTTACTAAAGTGTTCTGAATGTTCCTAGGGCATTATGAGGTGGTTATTACAGTGATGTGTTGTTATGGAGTTACTACAGTGCTCTGGGTAGTTGCCAGGGTGTTGCTAGGCAGTTGCTAGCATTTTTGAGCAGTTTCTCATTAGCCACACTCAAAACAGCCCAGATTCCAGACTATGGCTTTTCTAACACTGCATATTTAGCCTTTGGATTGCCAGGGTGTTGCTATGCAATTGTTGCTAGGTATTGCTATATGGGTGGTAATGTGTACGGAATGTTTGCTAGGGCGTTATTGGGTGGTTGCTAGAATATTCTGAGTGTTTTTAATGTGTTGGTATGCAGTGCTCTTGGCAGTTGCCAGGTGTTGCGAGGGTTTTTGAGAACTAGCCACACTCAAAAGAGCCCAGTCTCTAGTCTATGACTTTTCTAACACTGCATATTTACCGCATTCTATCTTTGGGTTACCAGGGAGTTGCTATGCAGTTGTTAAGGTGTTCAGACTGATTTAGCATGTTGCTGTGTGGTTGCCAGGGTGTATGCAGTTGCTAAAGTGTTCTGAATGTTCCTAAGGCATTATTAGTTGGTTGCTAGGGTGTTCTGAGTGTTTTAATGTATTGCTAAGCATTTACTACAGTGCTCAGGTAGTTGCCAGAGTGTTGCTAGGATTTTTGAGTAGTTGCTCACTAGCCACATTCAAAACAGCCCAGCCTCCAGTCTATGGCTTTTCTAACACTGCATATTTGTCACATTCAAACTTTGGGTTGACAGTGTGTTGCTATGCAGTTGCTACAGTGTTCTTAAGGTTTCTAGAGAATTATTAGGTGGTTGCTAGATTGTTCTGAGTGTTTTTAATGTGTTGCTATGCAGTTACTACAGCGCTCTTGTTAGTTGCCAGGGTGTTGCTAGGAAGTTGCTACGGTTTTTAAGTAGTTATTCACTAGCCACACTCAAAAGAGCCCAGCCTCCAAACTATGGCTTTTCTAACACTGCATATTTACCACATTTAAACTTTGGGTTGCCAGGGTGTTGCTATGCAGTTGTTAAGGTGTTTAGACTGTTTTAGCACGTATATATGTGGTTGCCAGGGTGTTGCTATGCAGTTGCTAGAATGTTCTGAATGTTCCTAGGACACTATTAGGTGGTTGTTAGAGTGATGTGTTGCTATGGAGTTACTACAGTGCTTTGGGTATAGTTACCAAGGTGTTGCTAGGGTTTTTGAGTAGTTGCTCACTAGCCACACCAGCCTCCAAACTATGGCTTTTCTAACACTGCATATGCCGTCTTTGGGTTGCCAGGGTATCGCTATGCAGTTGCTAAGATGTTCTGAGCGTTTTAACATATTGCGTTGAGGTTGCCTAAGTGTTCTGTGTTGTTTTTAGTGCATTTTAGTGCATGTTGTGATTGCCAGGGTGTTGTGATTGCCAGTTAAAGTCTTTTTAATACATTTACATGTGGTTGCCAAGGTTGCTGGAATGTTCAGCGTATTTGTTAGAACATTTTTAGTGCACTATGTGGTTGCTAGGGTGTTTTGAATGGTAAGCATCATCGCTAGGCTGTTGTAAAGGGGTTAAAAAATGTGCATGTTGCTATGCAGTTGCTAGGGTGTTATGAGTGTTTAATGTGTTTTGTGTAGTTGCTATTTAAAAAAAAAAAATTAAAGGCACATAAAATTGCTAAAACAAAGCGACTAAAAAAATGTAAATTAATTAAATAAATAGAAATGAAATAAAATCTAAGAAAATAAAAACGTATTTAAAATGCCACATTTAAAATAGCCAATCCTCCAATCTATGGCTTATCTGAGACTGCATATTTGCTACATTCATCTTTTAAAACTGACTATTTGCATTGCCATTTTGCAAGTAATGAAATCGAATTCATTTGTTTGCAGTCAATGTAATCCATATGTGGTGCAGCTACAATGGTTACCATAGTAATAAAAGCTATATGCTGTGTCTAAACCTGTTCACTCATTCACTACTTACACGTTTTTCACCATTAAGACAAACAACTGAACAGTTTTGAGTTAGATAATTGGATTTGTTTCTGATTTGGGAACATATGGAAGAAAACAACATTACTGTAGGTATTTCTGTCTCTCCACTCCCACCTTGTTTAACAAAATTACAGCCTCTTGGTTCAATCCAGTTATGTTGAAGGTGTCCCCTGCCTCTCCGTCCACAATCATAAAGTCCATCCGAGCGTTTTCACCCAGGTCTGCATCTGTTGCCGAGAGACGACCGATCTCCACCCCTGGGACAGCCAATTCAGAGACCGAAAATGACCACATACCTGCAGGAAACAGAGATGGTGCAGTAAATAATCAGGCAAGAACATAAAATTAGAGCATCATCATTAATCTCATTACATGCGTAAGGCATCCATACAAACCCCCTACAGCCATTTCAAATCAGTCTGACCTCTATCCTAAACTACTTTAATAAAAAACACTGCAAAGGAAGCCATGCCTTGCCTTTTGTTCTCACAGACAGTTTTCCTGCAGTTGTAAGACAGTTTAATAACTGGCTCTTTTGTCTTTTGTGTGCGGCGGCTATATCGCGGGCCAAAAATAAAACTCTAAAAAGAGAAAACCTGCCGGAGTCTGTTTAAACCTAATTAGAGACAGCAAATAACGCAGGCAATCTACTGCATTCCATAAGAGAATGAAAAGTGTTTCTCATCTTACACGAGAGACACGCATCAGATCTTATACCATGATCAATCACGATAACAAAAACAAATGTGTTGCCAAAGAGTTCTGAGTGCTTCTCAGTTAACTTTTATGTGGTTTCTAAGGTGTTTTGGGTGGTTGCTTAATGGATCAAGTCAGAAAACTGATATTCTGGTCCATAAATACAGTTGAGGTGTTGCTACAATGAAAGTCTATGATATTTTTCATCTGTTTTATCATCCATATGGCAAACGTAGCACATTTGAATGCTTTTAAAAGTAACAGCACACCTGTCCTCAACAAAGCATGTAATTTGAGGAATCATAAATCAGTTACTGAGTTTACTTAGTTCTTTGATTTGGATGGCGACAGACTGACAGACAGATAGATAGATAGATGGATGGAATGGAGATAGAGGGACAGACAGACAGATAGACTGATGGATGGATGGACAGACGGACAGACAGGCAGACAGATAGATAGGCTGATGGATAAACAGATAGTCTGATGGATGGATGGGCGGATAGACAGACAGACAGAGATAGATAGATAGATAGGTAGACAGAGACAGACAGACAGAGGTGGAATGATAGATTAATACTGGAACAATGGATGGATGGATGGATGGAATGGAGATAGATGGCTGGACAGACAGACAGACAGATAGACAGATAGATAGATAGATAGATAGATAGATAGATGGACAGACAGATAGATAGATAGATAGATAGATAGATAGATAGATAGATAGATAGATAGATAGATAGATAGATAAACAGACAGATGGACAGACGGACAGAGACAGACAGATAGACAGACAGATAGATAGATAGATAGATAGAGGGATGGACAGATGGATGGACGGATGGACAGATAGATAGATAGATAGACAAACAGACAGATGGACGGACAGACAGACGGACAGATAGATAGATAGATAGATAGATAGATAGATAGATAGATAGATAGATAGATAGACGGATGGACAGACGGACAGACAGATAGACAGATAGATAGATGGATGGACGGATGGATGGAATGGAGACAGACAGACAGACGGATGGACAGACGGACGGACAGACAGACAGATAATCTGATAGATAGATAGATAGATAGATAGATAGATAGATAGATAGATAGATAGATGGACAGACAGACAGACAGACAGACAGACAGATAGACAGACAGACAGATGGACGGACGGACAGACGGACAGACGGACAGACAGACAGACAGACAGACAGATAGATGGATGGATGGATGGATGGACGGATGGACGGACAGATACATGATAGATAGATAGATAGATAGATAGATAGATAGATAGACTAATGGATGAATGGATGGCGAAAGACAGAATATTTGAGGAACATCACTACACTACCGCTGCAAAAACACTAATAATTAATTCTGCAAATTCAAAACATGCTTTGGAAAAGAGGATATCAGAGAGACAGAATAAGAAAGATCCAAAATGAGAGTGTGATAGAAATATAAAGCAGGACACTGATGATTCCTTGCTTCTTTTAAGAGCCAAATTTGCTCCAGAACAGAAAATGAATCACGCAAACAACAAAGGCTGAGACAGTGTGATTCACCAGAGGCAGTTTGTGCCAGCTAATAACTCCTAACATTCATTAAAGCTGAGTGCAGCCAAGAGAAGATGATCACAGAAACACACTGTGGGAATACAATATGGCTTCTTTGCACAGTGTATTAACACTGTGTATTATTCAGAGGAGGAGAAAGGGATGAGGAGAGATTAGCGGAGAGATAGAAAGAACAAAAGAGGAAACGGCAGCAGGAGAGCCGGGAAAACGAAAGGGAAAAGAGGCAGAGAGAGCGAAAGACAGAAAGGCAGTGAGTGTGTATTCATGTAGGAGGGAGGGAGGGAGGGAGAGGGTGGAAGATGTATTGTGTGTCTCCGAGCTGTATTTTTCAGCTGTGATTTTGCTGCGTACTGATGCAGAAAGCTCTGAACTTTAAATGAAATATTAATCGCGTGGATTTTGAAGAGAGGATCCGTAGGGAGGGCGGATGGAAGTCGTGGCACTCTACAGACAGGCCGAAGCTCTCTAAAAGAGACGCAACACAGATTATCATTATCTCTGGCACGGTGATAATAGTCGCCAGATTCATCAGCACCATAATCTCCTTCATAATTATGATACGCACTGCAATACTGTTGTCCTTTCTCCGAGGGCCTACGGGACTCAATCTTTGTAGAATTTGCCATTAAACAATCATTGTTGTGTTTGGAATAAATATCACTAATCATTAGCTATGGGTCCCTGCAGCAGTTTTAAATACTCTGTTACTGTTTGAGTGTACTTCATAGGGCACACAACCAGTCCCATGGATGAACTGCAATGATATTTCACAATATTTCTGATTTTACTGTACTTTATCAAATAAAGGAGAATTTTAACCATCCACTATTTTATCATCTAAAAGTCTGGAATCTGTAAGATTTAAAAAAATTTTTTTTTTAAAAAGACGTCTTGTATACTCATCAAGGCAGCATTTATTTAATAAAATTATACTAAAATTGTGAAATATTATTACAATTTAAAATAACTGTTTTCTGTTTGAATATATGTTAAATGTAACTCCTGTGATGAGTTCCTGTGATGCAAAGCTGAATTCTCAGCATCATTACTCCAGTTTTCAGTGTCACATGATCTTTCAGAAATCAATGAAGTGCTGATTGGTTGTGGTGGAAATGACACTGTTGTTTATTTCACTCTTTGGTTAGATTATTAAATCTGGTCTGGGACAAGGGTAAAATAACAAAAACTACACATACAGGCACTTGGAAAGCAGTCAAAATAATTGAAGGCATGCTCAAAAAACATGACCTTCATGTCAAAAATGTAAAAAAAAAAAAAAAAAAATAAATCAGTTCATTTTAATAAAAATCAGCATCAAAGTGTCTGAAGCTGTAGAAATACCCACATATGACAAGGTGAAAGATAAAAGGCCAAACTAGGGTTTGCTACTTGCTAGTCAATGATGGTATTTGATGTCCATTTTATCAGGATGGAAATAAAAAGAACATTTTAAACGGTGTTAATTTTGAGAGCAAATTTTGATTTAGTTTTAGTCATAGTCTTCTGACTAAAATGCCATTTAGTTTTAGTCATGTTTTAGTTTTTCGTTTTAGTTTTAGTCGATTAAATCTACAGTAAATTTAGTCGGCTAAAGTCTAATAGGTGTAGTTACAGTGTAATGCATTTATTAAGGATTTCTCTAAAATTACCAAACTCATTGCATAGATTTGATATTATAGTTTTATCATGATAGACACAGATTTAACTGCTGTGACATGCAACATGTCTTTTAATTATAAAATTATATGAAACCCCTTTTCATAAATGAACAAGAACATATCTTTTTAGTGAAATACCAATGGTTATATAAGCTGATTATGCATTCTTTATAACAACTTGTTTACCATATTCTTCATTCTTTCAAGCAGACATAATTATTTATATAAATAAATTTTGATTAATCTTTATTTGGGCTACTAAATGGATTTTGTCAAGAGCAGTGAGTGATTTTCTGTCTTTCTTTTGTTGCTTGATTAACATTAATGCCACAGACAATTGCAACTAAATTAGGCTGCTGTCCTTTAAACAGACATTGATCATTTTTTGTATTTCTCATTCATGTTTTACTGTGTTGTGTGAGAGGTACTGCAGCAAATGGACCAAATTAAGTTCTCTTTTGCGTTGTCAAATTTATCCATGTCTGCTCTTCTCTTGCTTCTAGATATTGACATTTTTTAATGTTTTATGAGACGTGCAGCAAATGTATGTCAGCTTATATACCGCCAGATAAAGCAATAGGCTACGGTACAGTTCAAATGTGCGCATCTCACCTCCTAACCATACAGCAGATTCGTTCTCAATGAATCTCTTCCCAAATCGTCCCTCCCTAACATTTTTGTCTCGTTTTTATTTGTCTACGAAAAAGTCGTCAACAAAATTAACACTGATTTTAAACACATTTGTGACCCTGGACCATAGAACATAAGGGTCATTCTGAATAAATAAGCTTTCCATTGATGTATGGTCTGCTGGGATAGGACAATATTTGGTCAAGATACAACTATTTGAAAATCTGGAATCAAAATATTGAGAAAATCGCCTTGAAAGTTGCCCAAATGAAGTTCTTAGCAATGCATATTACTTATCAAAAATTTGGTTTTGATTTATTTGTCGAAAAATCGATAATTTTGACCCATACAATGTATTTTTGGCTATTGCTACAAATATACCTGTGCTACTTAAGACTGGTTTTGTGGTTCAGGGTCACATATCTGTTAAAAGTTTATTATAAAACAAAGGTTCTTTATTGGCATCAGTGGTTCCATGAAGAACCTTTACATCCATGGAACAGTGAAAAGTTCTTAAGGCTAAGAAACAATGGTTCTTTTAAAGGAACTGTTCACCCAAAAATGAATATGTGCTGTAAATCTACTCAGCCTCAGGCCATCCAAGATGTAGATGAGTTTGTTTCTTTGCTGTAACAGATTTGGTGAAATTTATCATTACATCACTTGCTCACCAGTGGATCCTCTGCAGTGAATGGGTGCTGTCAGAATGAGATTCCAAACAGCTGATAAAACATTACAAATAATCCAGTCCATCACAGCAAAAAGCTGCATGTTTTCATAAACAAATCCATTAAGCGTCAAGATATTTTTAAATTCAATCCATTGCTTCTGGCTAAAATACAAGTCCTTTATACATATACAGATGAAGCACAGTTTACAAGAGAAAACAGTCCAAAATATGTCTAAACAAATGGGTTTTGATGGGTTTTGATGTGAGAGGACAACAGAAGATGGGCTTTTTCACTGGAGGAAGTGTGATTATGAATTATGGATTTCGGCCAGAAGCAACAGTTTTTTAAAGTTAAAATGTCTTAATGACATATTTGTTTATTACAAATACATAGCTTTTTACTTTGCAAGATGTTAACTGGTGCACTGGAGTTCTGACAGCACCGATTCACTGCAAAGCATCCATTGGTAAGCAAGTGATGCAATGCTAAATTTCTCCAAATCTGTTCCAATGAAGAAACAAACTCTTCTACATCTTGATTGGTCTGAAGAGGATTGCATATTTCTGTTCACTGTTTACTGAAACGTTCTTTGGGGAACCCAGAATGATTCCCCCCTTTCTAAACCATTATTTTTAAAAGTGTACACTAGCCTAAAAGCTAACAAACACACAATAAATGCCAAAAAAAACTCTAATTTTGATTTAACAGGCTCCCCAAGTGGAGAAAAAGTCTTCCTTGTATCATTGTTGTTGCAAACAATGCTTCGTGTTTCCTTGTTTCTGACTAACGAGGCGGAAAACAAGCAAGCAGAGCAGCGTTCCGGAACCAAACCTGGCAATTCCAACAAACACGAGCATTCTAATCTTTTCTGTAAACTTCAGAAAGTTCAGCATTCAAAAACCGGGGAATCACTCACAGACAAGACACGAAAACAGTTTGCTGGCATCTGTGCCTTTTTATTCAGGTGTGGTTTACATGACTGGAAGTCAGATTTTTTTTCCCGTCATTTTTTTTTAGAAGCAGTGAGATCAGTTTTTTTTTTTGCAGGTGTTGTACAGAAGCTCTGTTGAGTCTGAGCAGTACTGGATGGTGATTTATATTGCCGAAATGAGCTGAGTTGTCTTACTCGGAGGGCCATGTTGAGTAACGAGCCCCACACTCATCGGACCTCTCTTGCTCAGAGGTGACTCAAGTGCCGCGAACGGCTTCGGGCTTTGTTTACTCACTCACACACGCATTTATTAAAGCTGACAGATATGGACTGACAGAAACCCATAAGCCTTATCAAATCCTCAGTCACTCACACTCACCTCTCAAACTTTGATATCTCACACACACAGCCCATACCGCAACCCTCTTATCTTCATAGGCATCATCAAATATTTCATGCACACATACACACAGATGCTCCCAACGCCCAAGACACCAAACCACACTTTCATATCTCTCCTTCAAACACATGGCGCAGAGGTTTTTAGCGCTTCGAGAGAGCCGCGCCGAGAATGAAAGCAGTCACGGATCACGGGTCAGCGGGCGCAAGGCTTGTTTGAGAGACTCAGCGACATTTTTTGCAACGCTGTGAATCGGCTCCTGTTGAGAGTCAGGACTCAATCCACACCAGGACACGACGTCTTTAACACGTCGGCTGGACCTGGAAATAAAGCATAGCCTCCTGAGAGAGACACAGGATGTGAGGTTAAGATGCTCAGTGACTTGTTTGTTCACTCTGTGATCACTGTCAGATCCCGTAGAGCGCTGAATCGCTGAAGAGGATCAATGTACACAATCACTGTAAAGCAGTGTTTTTCAATCCTGTTCCAACACTACACTATTCGGATGGCTTCCTAATATAACACACATGACTTAACCGATTGAAAGAGACTACAAGACCAGAATTTACTCTTTAAAGTACATCAGTTTACTCAGGGGCTATATTTATAAGCCTATTTTCAGCCATGCATGTATAGCTCCTATCTATTTCAAAGGAGAAATGCTGAAATCTATGTAACAGCTTGTGTAAAGTATATTTGCATTTCATATCTGCAATAAAATCTGCCAACGACGGCATCATACGGGTCATTCTATAATTGTGAGTACATCTCATGTCCATGAAGTATATTTTTAAAGGACAAGTCCACTTCCAGAACAACAATTTACAGATAATGTACTCACCCCCTTGTCATCCAAGATGTTCATGTCTTTCTTTCTTTAGTCGTAAAGAAATTGTGTTTTTTGAGGAAAACATTTCAGGATTTTTCTCCATATAATGGACTGATATGGTGCCCCGAGTTTGAACTTCCAAAATGCAGTTTAAATGCGGCTTCAAACGATCCCAAATGCGATTGTAAATTATCCCAGCCGAGGAAGAAGGGTCTCATCTAGCGAAACGTTTGGTTATTTTCATTATTTTCATTAAAACTTTTTAATCTCAAACACTCGTCTTGAAATTAGACTTCCGGTATGCCTTGTGGTGATTAGACGTGGTTGGAAGTCGCTCTGTGAACACTTATTGGTTTTTCATTCAACAGTGTTATTAATTTTCGTTTTATATACATACCAAGTGATTGCACATTTACAAAGAACAATGCCAAAATCAGCAAAATCAGGGAGAAACATTGTAGAAATGCTGACTGATAAGGGGAACGAGCAGGCAGCTAACACTAATGCTACCACTCCAGTCCAACCTGAGGATGAGATAACCCCAGCTTCCTTGAAGGACTTAATTTCATCCACCATCCGCTCAGAAATTTCATCACTACGGTCTGAATTTTTATCTGAGCTTCGCTCTGCCGTTTCCATGCTACAGATGACTTTGTCACCGCAGGCTCCAAAGATCGGAGACATCGAAACGGCGCTTAACAATTTGGACGCCCGTTTGACAGCAGTGGAAAAGCTGTGCAACTCATTGCAAACGGAGAACACTAGTCTCAGTCTCAAGCTGGATGACTTGGAGAACCATTCACGGCAAAACTTAAGGATCATGGGAATACCAGGGGGATCGGAGAGCTAGAATCCGGTGGCTTTTATGACTTCATTTTTTACCAAACTGTTTGGAGATGGCCCCTTTACAAGACCAGTTGAAGTTGATCGGGCCCATTGTGTCGGTAAAAAATCTCAACAAAACAAATTCCCTAGACATATGTTGGTCCGGCTCCACCATTACCAAACCAAGGAACCCATACAGAAACTGTGTCGCGAGCAGGGCTCATTGGAATTCAATGGAGCAGTTGTTCGTATCTTTCCAGACGTGTCCGCGGAGGTGGCGAGAAGTCGAGACGAATTCAAAAAGATGAAAACATCACTTCGCAATACTGGCATCAGCTACGGAATGCTGCATCCTGCCAGACTACGCGTTGAATTTCAAGGTCAACAACGAATAAGGTTTAAGGTTCAAGAATGCAACGAATAAGGTTTGACGGACATGATATCCCAGTTACGATTGAATCTGATTCTTTCACTTGGACTAGCAGTATGAAAATAACAGTTATGTAAAACTTTAAGTTATATATCTGACTACTGTTGTGATCATTCACTATATGGTATTTTTATTCACGCCGCACTGCCGAAAGGGCAGCTGAAGTTGCACGTGCAAGAAGTTTTTTTTTTTTTTTTTTTCCTATACCTGACTGTTGTGTTCGTTTCACTTAGGTTTGTTAATGTTGTAAACGTTAAACTTTGTGTCTGTTAAAATCACGGGGGTGGGGATAGGGGTTGTTAATTTCTCTTTAGGGTTTTTTGGGCAACTTTAACCTATTTTGTATATGGCCGATCTTTTCTTTCACACTCTCTTATTTATTTTTCCCCATAACATTACTGAGTTAATGTTTAACAATGCCTAATACACTTCAGGACAAGGAGGGCAGGATTAAATTGATTGGTTGGAATGTAAAAGGCTTGAACAGTCATGTGAAAAGTGTAGTTTTTTCTAACTTAACACAGTTGAAGGCCAATATATGTTTCTTGCAGGAAACCCATCTTAAACACTCCAGTCATGAAAGCTTAATGAGATCATGGGTGGGGCAAATGTTCCATTCTGGATTCTATTTTAAAGCTAGGGGCACAGCTTTACTAATTAACAAGAATACTCCGTTTAATCCTTCTAGAACCATTTCAGACCCCAATGGTAGATCTGTGATTGTTTCAGGTACTCTTTATAATAATAAAGTTATACTAGTAAGCGTGTAAGCACCCAACTGGGATAATCCGGGCTTCTTTATAAAACTTTTTATTATTATTCCCAGACCTGATTTCTTACCAATTGATCATGGGAGGCGACTTTAACTGTGTTTTGAATACTGCTATGGATAGGTCATCTTCAAAATCAGCTCCACTGTCACAATCCTCCAAAACAATGAATTCTTTTTTGGAATGGTATGGTTTAACTGATATATGGCGCCTTTTGAATCCCACTTCTAAAACGTTTTCTGTTTATTCTCCGGTTCACCATGCATATTCACATATCAATTACTGTATTATTGACAACAAATTTATTCCACTGGTAAAGTCTTCTATTTACAATAAAATAGTTATTTCTGATCATGCTCCGGTAATTACGGAACTGGCTCTCCCTGGTTGCTACAGGACTTCTTATATTTGGAGAATGAACGTGTTGTACTTATCAGATGTTGCACTTATCAGTTGTTTTGTTGAGTTTATTTCTGGAAAGATCTCTACCTTCCTTGAGATGAACTTTACAGAAGAAATTTCTGTATCTACCCTTTGGGAAGCACTAAAAGCTTACTTGCGCAGAGAAATAATTTCCCATTCTGCATATATTAAAAAAAACACTTTTACGAGTTTGGTGATAAACGGGGTAAAGAACTCGCATTACAGTTTAGACTCCAATCTGCAAAAAGTTTCATTACTCAAATTCAACCCCCTTTAGGGAATGTTGTATCAGACCCTCAAGAAATTAATAATCAGTTTAAAACATTTTACTTCTCTTTGTATCAGTCAAACTCTTTCAAGGACTCAATTCTTTTTGACAATTTTTTTTTTTTAAATCTTGACATGCCACAAATTAATAGTGAATCAAAAGTCAAATTAGATGATCGTATTAGTCTAAGTGAAATTCAAAATGCTATGGCACAGATGCAGAATGGAAAATTTCCAGGTCCAGATGGGTTTCCCACAGAGTTTAAAAAAAAAAATTCTCTTCAGATTTCGCTACTACTATTATCAGTCTTTGAAGAATCCTTAAATAATGGTTCTCCCCCTCATTCCATGCGTCAGGCATCAATTTCACTGATTTTAAAGTTAAATAAAAATCCCTTGGACTGTGGATCGTCCAGTTTCTCTTCTTAATGTAGATGTAAAAATTCTGGCTAAGGTTCTCTCCGTGAGGTTGGAGACAGTTATTCAAGATATTATTCACTCTGACCAAACTGGTTTAATAAAAAATAGACAAGGCTTATTTAGCATTAGACGCTTGATGAACATAATTTACACCTCATCCGACCCAGCTGTACCAGAGGCCCTGATCTCTCTCGACGTGGAGAAAGCCTTCAGCATCTGTAAATACAAATGGTATTCACTCTAGAGCTGTAATCGCGCCTTAAAAGTTAGGCCCGACAGTGCCCGAGCCCGACAGAATTCGGCCCGAGCCCGACATGTACATTTTGATTGACAGCTTTTTAACAGCCCGAACCCGTTTACAGCCCGACATTATTTAAATGTGCACAAGCACACAGCTCTTTTGCCTTTTGTCAAGAATGAGTCATTTATACATGTTTTAACATAATTTATTCATGACTAACTTAGGCTATAGGCCACTTGGAAGTTCGAACAAATAAATAAAATAAGTCATATCGTAACATCTCAGCACTCTAAACAGGCCTAGGCATACACTAGGCCAACGCGCCAATAAAAATGAGTTCTTCTTAACAAATTAAATTAAGATAAATTCTAAATTAAAATGGGTATTTGGCAATAAAGAAAATAAGATAAAGGCTCCTCGGGATTTGCTTCGCTACTTCTCTCCACAATCCGGCCTCAACGCGACAGTGAATAGCAGGTGAAATGTAATAAAAGAATAATGCCAAAACTAGCCTATATACTCTGTCTACATTATGCATTTAAGACTCAATTAATATTTAGTTATAATTTGAAAAAACTTCACTCACCAAGATTAGGCTAGGTTGCCCCCTGTCCCCACTCCTGTTCGCTATAGCCTCTTACAATCTCTTTTCGTACTAATCACAATATAACTGCTATTCTGAGAGCAGAAAAAGAACAGATCATTTCCCTCTATGCTGCTGATTTGGTATTATATGTATCAAATCCAAAAGCTTGTTTTCCCCATGTTTTAAGTACCTTAGAACAGTTTAGTTGTATTTCAGGTTATAAACTAAACTTGCACAAGAGTGAGCTCTTTCCAGGTAATTCTACTGCAAGTACTCTTCCAACATTTCCATTCAAATGAGCCTTAGATAGTTTTCGTTATCTGGGAGTTATCGTAACACGGAAAGATGTAGATCTTTTCAAACATAATTTCATTCCAATTTTGGAGAGAACAAAACAGGATCTTGCTAGATAAACACTAGCATTTTCACTCATAGGTAGAATCAATGTTATTCAAATGAATGTGTTACCCAAATTTATGTTTTTATTCCAAAATACTCCAATATTCACACAAAAAGCATTCTTTAAGCCACTGGATCAAATAATTTCTCATTGTATTTGGAACGGGGGCACAGTAAGAATTGAGAAAATATTTCTTCAGCAACCCAAAATATTAGGTGGGTTCGCACATTTTTTTATTTTATTACTGGGCAGCCAATATTCGTAGCATTTTACATTGGAGTCAGTCACATTATGGTCTTTGTCAGTGGGTTCCAGCGTGGGTTGAAATGGAGAGTGCTTCTTGTAACAGAGTCTTCTTACATGCTTTACTATGCTCTTCGTTACCTATAAAATTTTCAAATTATTCTTCTAACCCTTTAGTGCTACATAGCTTAAAAAATTGGAAACAATTCAAAAATCACATTGGATTTCAGGCAATGTCGGGTTTGTCTCCTGTATACAAAAATCCTTCTTTTTTATCTTCTCTCTCAGATGAAGCTTTTGCATTATGGTTTAGAAGGGGTATTGTAAATATTAATTACCTTTTTCATAAAAATACTTTTGTAACATTTTCTTATCTCTCTGAAAAATTTAATCTTCCAGAAACTCACGTCTTTCAATATCTCCAGTGAATTTATAAAAAATAGATTCCCTCAATTTCCCCATGCACCTGTTAAACAAGAGATTGATCAAATTTTGGAAATAAAAGTCTCTGAAGGTGCTGTGTCCAATATTTACAAAACCATTTTTTCATTTACTGTGCTGTCAGATATTTCACCTCTGTCTAAAATAAACAAATTTGGGAGTCAGATCTTAACTATGCTTTTATAGATTAGGAATGGTCAAAAGCCCTTCGTCACATACATACTTCCTCAATTTGTGCTTGCCACTCATTAATACAATTTAAGTTGCTTCACAGAATTTATTGGACGAAAGCTAAGTTGTCTAAAATCCCAATGTTGATCCTACTTGTGACAGATGCCGACAAGCACCAGCTACTGTTTGTCATACTTTTTGGCTTTGTCCAGCACTGACATCTTTTTGGACATTAATTTTTAAGTCAATCTCTGATGTTTTTGTTGTAGAAGTTGAACCATGTCCCTTAGTGGCACTATTTGGCCTCAATCCCACAAAAGTGCCCTTATCACCTATACAGTCAAACGCTCCAGCCTTTTGCTTAATTATTGCTAAAAGACTCATACTAATGAACTGGAAAAATCCTTCATCACCTAGTTATTATCACTGGATGCATGATTTGTTACAGTTTATTCAAATAGAAAAAATTAGATTTACAATGCTTGGCAGAACAGAACAATTTAACACGATTTGGCAACCTTTTCTTTTGTACTTTAAAAAATAACTTCTGTAATGTAAATTCATCAAGTGTCCTTCCCCTCTACATTTGATCTTTACTACTTTCGCCCACTTTTTTCTACTGATTAAGAAACAGAAAGCACAAAAAGGGGAAAGAAAATGTATTTTATTTTTTTATTTGCTCCAAGTGACAATTATGGTCTAAAAAGGTGCTCTGGTGTTTTTTTTTTTTTTTTTTTTTTTTTTTTTTGTAAAATGTATTCCTTATCTTGGCAATATTTCAATTTTCGCTGTAATATGTCTATATTATACTGTATATGTATAAGTATACATGTATATTATTCTAAATATTGTTTGTGAGTTTTAGAGCAGATATTTATGATTTTTCTTCTGATTTATTTGAGTTTTATTATCTTATTTATTATTATTATTATTATTTATTTTTTTATTTTTTGTAATTAATCCAGAGAGAAAGAAATATTTTGTTTAATCTCATTTGATTTACTTTTCTGCTATGTTAAAACAAATGCCATATTGTTTTCCATTCAATAACTCTCTGTTTAAAAAATATCAATAAAAGAATTAAGACTCAAACGCTCGTCTTGTCTTGCTCTCCCTGAGCTCTGTGTATTCTGCCTCAAGACAGCTAGGGTATGTCGAAAAACTCTGATCATATTTTCTCCCTCAACTTCAAAAATCATTTCAAAATCATCAAGACAAGACAAGCGTTTGACATTAAAAAGTATATAAATTGTATTTTTTAAATGAAAATAACCAATTGTTTCGCTAAATAAGACCCTTCTTCCTCGGCTGGGATCGTTTACAACCGCATTTGGGATTTTGAAGCTCCATTTAAACTGCATTTTGGAAGTTCAAACTCGGGGCACTATATCAGTCCATTATAGGGAGAAAAATCCTGAAATGTTTTTCTCAAAAAACATAATTTCTTTTTGAATGAAGAAAGAAAGACAAGAACATCTTGGATGACAAGGGGGTGAGTGCATTATTTGGAAATTGTTGTTCTGGAAGTGGACATCTCCTTTAAAATATTTTCATCAATATAAAGCCCTGATGCTTAATTTTCTAGTACACAATTATATTTTTCCCAGTCACACTATTATATGTTGAAAAAGCCATATTTTTTGTTCAGAAATGATGTTCATATCACATACAACCCTGGTATGCAGCTGTCCAAGTTGCTCATTCTACTCTGCATTAAGCATGAAAATTTCCTCAAATATAAATTAATTTCATAGTTTTGCCTTCAGTTACATTAGGTTATCAAGACATTTGGGTGTGCGGTGATATTTGGTGATATTTCCTCTAGAAGCACATGGATGAAACACTTGAAGTTATGTCCTCTCTCTTTCCCCTAATATTGGTTAAACTAGCAAACCTGTGACAAGACTGGATTTAATTGACTGTCAACAGTGTTACACAAGTATTATTGCTGCAAATTTTAACAAGACAGTTAAACTAAAACTTATGTTTTGTTTATGAAAATATATTTCTAAACATACCATATGCTCAGTAGTTCCAGGCTTCCATGTTGAGTATAGGCCCAAAACACTAAAAATGTCAACTAAGTTACCTGTCAACTGTGTTACCCAGTAAAGGTAACATGGTGGACAGTAGCAAACATAGATGGCATTTGCACATATTCCTACAGACCAGCTTTATTTATATAATACTTAATACAATATATATTGTTTCAAAGCAGCTGTGTACGGTCATGTTTGGGTTTTTAGAAAACAGGAAAACTTTTTTCTTCACATTGTCAAATTCTATATGCACCCCTAATTATAAAATGACTCATATATCGTGCTTCTTTAGATTAACTCATGCTAAAAGCAATATTTTTTAGGCTATATATATATATATATATATATATATTTTATTCAATTTATGATATTGTTCAAAAGTCAGTAAGATTTTTTAAATTTCTTTAAAAGAAGTCTTTCATTTCTCACAAAGGCTGCATTTATTTGATTTAAAAATACAGTAAAAACAGTAATATCGTGAAATATTATATCAAATTTAAAATACCTGTTTTCTATTTGAATATATTTTAAAAACAAATATATTTAAAATTTAAAATTTAGTGTCATATGATCTTTCAAAAATCATTCTAATGTGCTGATTTGATGCTTAAAAAACATCCTTTATTATTAGTATTGAAAACAGTTGCCGCTTAACATTTCTGTGGAAACCGTGTTACTGTACCTGTCACGAACCCACACCTGAACATCAGTCTGTCTGCCACCAGAGGTCGCTGTGACATTTACATCTCACTAACTGTTACACCACACCCCGGACTACGTTTCCCATCAGCCATTGTGGCCATCACCTGTAACCAATCAGAGACACTATTTAAACCCCGGTCTTCCTGTCAGTCGCTGCCAAGTATTGATTTGCATTTAACACTACATGTGTGTGTTAGCAACTGTACGGAGCCGAAGTCAGTCTGTTTTCAGTCGTGTTTCCTAGTCTAGTCTAGTCTTGTTCCTAGTCATCCTAGTCCTGATCCCTTGCATTGTTATATCGTCTGGTCTGTCTCGCTACCTGCCTTTTGAAACTCTCGCCTGTCGGATTATTCTATTGCCTCGCCCTTCGGATAACGTTCGCCGTGGATTGACCCTTGCCTATGTTACGGATTACTCTTTGTCTTGCTGTCTCTATACCTGTTTGCCACTGTCTGACCCTGCCTGCCTTGACCATGTCTTTGTCTCGTCCTTTAAATAAAAGTATGCAATTGGATCCGCCTGCTTCACGCTTCATCAAATCTACATTGATTTTTTTTTTCAGGATTCTTTGATGAATAGAAGGTTCTAAGGAACAGCATTTATTTGAAATTAAAATCATTATAAATGTCTTTACTATTACTTTTGATCAATTTAATACATCCTTGCTGAATAAAAGTGTTGTTTTTTTCTTCTATTGACCCCAAACTTTTAAACGACAGTGTAGGTTAGTTAAACGTGTGTCAAATAACAGGTGTCAGTCTAGCAGGGATTCAGGGATTTTTGACATCATTTTACTTAACACTGTATTAAAACGCCTTCATTATTTTT
Organism: Labeo rohita; assembly: GCF_022985175.1. Classification (NCBI taxonomy): domain Eukaryota; kingdom Metazoa; phylum Chordata; class Actinopteri; order Cypriniformes; family Cyprinidae; genus Labeo; species Labeo rohita. The sequence continues at coordinate 6,158,930 of NC_066891.1, read as the reverse complement.
CATACATTATTAGAACTGTCAAAGATATCCTGTTAACTAAGTGTGTTAACTTTAAGAGATGAATTAAATATGTTTTACAGCATAATTTTTTAACACATTCATCTAATGTTTTTTACCCTGAATATTTTATTTATAGGCCTTTTTGCCTTTTAGTATATAGGACGGGGAGGAAAAGAGAGAAAGCAGAAGAACAGGATCAGAAAATGAACACGGAGGTCGTATTTGAACCAGTATTCCTGTGATCATGTGCCTCTTAAATGTGCAAATGAGTACATCAGGTGAATTCAGAATATCATAAATTTATGCCATACTGTATGTGCCAGAAATAGTACGCTGCATGCTCTCTATCTATCGTGCCATTATATATCACTGTGTGATATTATAACTGATTAATTATAAATACAGGAATTAGAGAGTGGGTGTCTCTTGAGCTGTCAAACAATGGCACAGTTAACTTAATTAACTGCATGAAATGAAAAAGAGCTAGTAAAATGTATTGCAATTATAAAAATCACAAATTAAGGTAATTTATTGTATTACTCTGGTAGAAAATATGAACAGACATTTCAAAAAGTGACTTTTGAGGTCAATATCCAGTTTGTTTTATTTTCATGACTTTAAAGTCCCCATGAAATCAAAATGAAAGTTTTTTGGCTTTTAGTATGAATATGTTAGTCTTAAAGTCCCTCTGTAGTGAAAATCAAGATTTTTATGTTGTTTATTTGTGACCCTGGACCACAAAACCAGTCTTAAGTCGCTGGGGTATATTTGTAGCAATAGCCAAAAATACATTGTATGGGTCAAAATTATTGATTTTTCTTTTATGGCAAAAATCATTAGGAAATTAAGTAAAGATCATGTTCCAAGATATTTTGTAAAATTCCTACTGTAAATATATGAAAACTTTATTTCTGATTAGTAATATACATTGTTAAGAACTTTATTTGGACAACTTTAAAGGCAATTTTCTCATTATTTTGATTAGTCTGCACCCTCAGATTCCAGGTTTTAAAATAGTTGTATCTCAACCAAATATTGTCCTATCCTAACAAACCATACATCAATGGAAAGCTTATTTATTCAGCTTTCAATTTTGAAAAATTGACCCTTTTGACTGGTTTTGTGATCCAGGGTCACATTTGTCTATGTGGTGTTTTTAATATGCTTTTAGACAAACCATGTCCCAGTCCATTAATCAACACCATTGCTGAGTATTTTCTCCTTAAAACTGTAGTTTCCCAAAGGCTGTCCCAGAAATGTGGTTTGAAACAGCCCTTTTTTTGCTACATCACAAAATAAGTAACCAATCACGTCAAAGGATAGATTCCCATCATTAGCATGCAAAATATGTGGGTGCAAACTGGAATCACAAACTGGGCTGCATTCGAGCCTTCAAGGGATTTTGAAGGCACAGCATCGCCAAGTAAGTAACTTTAACAAATATTACAGTATCTACTGTAGTTGTCCACTAGTAAAAACATAGTTTTATCAGTCATTATCCGTGTTTCACCATTATATCGCGTTTACTACAGTTCAGTTAGTGGATCACGGGGCTCTGGCTGGAATGAGTGCGTGGGGGCAGTGCCAATTTGCATATTCATAGATCCACGTATAGTAAATGAGCCAAGGGGTGTAGAGTTACATTCAAGCTGTTTTAAGGCATGAGAAAATTATTTTCACAAGAAAAAAACATTTAAATATGGCATTTTGATGCTCAAAGATCAGTTTTAAGGGATAAAATTTTGACTACAGGGGGACTTTAAGGTTATCTATAAGCTAGTGTGCTCCAAAACAACGACAAAATTCGCGTTTGCGCATACAGTCCCTCACTCCCGTCAATATGAATCTATGATTTTGATGACATCACCCCGCACTTCAACTTCTCATCAAACTTTCTGCCCAATCAAATGCTCTCTAGAATCCGAAGCATCCCGCCCCCTACAGTATAAATAGACGCTGAAGCTGGGCTGAGATCAATAGAAGATCAATAGAACAGAGTGGATCGTATGCACATGTCGGCATATATTAAAGAGGTCATTGGATGTCCATTTTCCACAAGTTGATATGATTCTCTAGGGTCTTAATGAAAAGTCTATAATATACTTATAATTAAAAATTCTCAATGGTAGTGTAAAACAACACCCTTTTTACCTTGTCAAAATGAGCTCTGCAATAATCATCCCATTCTGATGGATTGTTCCTTTAAATGCAAATGAACTCTGCTCACCCCGCCCCTCTCTACTCTCTGTGAAATGACTTGCTGCTCTGAGAGATTGTTTACTTTAGCCGCATTTAGCATGTTTAGCCACGAAACTTGCAAACTAGCACATTATTAGAAAAGGTGATTGCAGAGATTCATAAAAAAACCCTTATACTCACTTCTGCTGTAAGTGAAGCTGGATCACGAATTATCGGGAGGCGCATTCCCTTCACAAATGTAACAATCTTCAGCAGCTCACATGTCGGGAGTAAATGACAACCACTATGTTCATTATTACATCCAGCAACACAGCGCCAATGCGCTCCAGGCCATCCCTGTTCAAATCCCAACTCAAGGACCTTTTTACCGATCCCGCCCCCATCTTTCTCTCCCACTTTGCTTTTTGTCACTTATGATCTATCCTGTCATAATAAAGGCAAAAATGCCTAAATAAATCTTTTAACAAAATGCAGCTTTACCAAGCTCAAAGGTTTTAACCAGTGTTGCCAGATTGGATGAACAATTTCCAGCCCAAAAGCTCACAAAAACCTGCCTACTCCAACAAAAAAAACACTTTAACTGTCAGTCACAAATAATGTGACAGAATTTTTTTTTTTTTTTTGATAGAAAATGTGATAGTGATAATGAGATAGAACATTATTACAATGTCAATCAAGTTTGAGGACCATTTTTAACTCCTTAAAACAAATTAATAATGACAAAATAATATAAATATAGATACATTTCCCAGGTAAACGAATCAAATCAGGGCAAGTACATTATAGAGAAATACCAAATATGATTAAAATAGCCTATGCAAGCAGACACTAATGTCAAAACGCAACCAAGAAATTAACCGATACCACACATGCATCATTTTCAATGTCATCAGTCAGAATAAGCCAATAAATAATTATCAGATTTTTTACATTCATTTACACCATGACAGTTAAAACTGTCATTCATTGATATATATATATATACTGTACAATAATCTGACAATAAAAAATTAACAACAACAATTATGCGCTTACCTTCGTATCGCACTTTAACTTCACACAGAGCTAGAGGAAGTCTTTCATGAAATACATTGTAGAACATAATACAGAATTCTGAAACTGTATTATGTTCTACAATGTAATTCACGAAAGACTTCCTCTAATTCTGTCATTTGTGTTAACTTTGCCCAGTCAAAATTAATCAAGTCCAGCAGCTTTCAAGATAAAGTACCAATCTGGACCGTTTAAAAGATAAAAGAGAGGATCGTATAGACCCAGATATTTTTAGTTTCGATTCTGATTAATTTTTTAACCTGTGCTCTGATTTCAGAGTTGCAGTGATAAAGAGCCTTCATGTCATCTCACGCCCGTCAATCGCAGACAAACCTTATGAGATGGTTCTTTTTAGTGAAGTAAAAACACAGAGGGTGACCAAAGTTGTATGAACCCTCAAACAAATGACTCTTAGAAGCCGATTCTTTTAATGAACAGTAAAAAGAATCAAATCATTCTGAATCACTGAACTGTAATCATCATTTTTGTCAGTGATTCCTATTATAGAGCTCTGTAGGCTAACTGACTGACATTCAGAGGCAAATTAGAAGTGTGTCCCATTGTACTGTAAGTGTTAAGGGAACCCCAAGAACTGAACAAGAAAAAAAAAAGTGACCCATACTGCTTCTTTTAATTAAAATGGAGAAAAAAGAGGGGGAAATTATTTCGATTTAATGCTCTGGCTCTTTTTCCATTATCCAGTTTTTAATTAGCCATTTGAAACTGCTTTTAGGCAAATTTTTAAGCACGACCAAGTGGGTCATGCCCTGTTTTAAAAATTTAATATTTGATATGAGTTAAGGATTGGGTCTTAATGAAGTTGTTATGATTTTTACTTGATGCTTGCTACACTAAAACTTTATTACATTTATTACAAACTTTATAAAGTTTGTTCTTTTATGAGAAAAAAAATCCTAAGTGACCAGGGGTCAGTGAATTAAACTGCCCAGCAAGAGTAATTTAAAGGAGAAGTCCACTTCCAAAACAAAGGTTGAAAAGAAAGACATATAATGTACTCACCGCCTTGTCATCCAAGATGTCCATGTCTTTCTTTCTTCAGTCTTAAAGAAATTATGTTTTTTGAGGAAAACATTTCTGCATTTTTCTCCATATAATGGACTGGCACGGTGCCCCGATTTTGAACTTCCAAAATGCAGTTTAAATGCGGCTTCAAATGATCCAAAATGCGGTTGTAAATGATCCCAGCCAAGGACGATCTGCTATTTTCATTTTAAAAAATACAATGTACAAATACAAATAATACAAAATGTCGAAAAACTCCAAAAACTTCCTCAAATTTAAAAATCATTTCAAAATCATCCTACATCGCTGCAGAAGTACCGACCCAGTCTTTGCAAAGTGAACATGCAAAGAAGATCAAACACTCTTAACAAAAAAGGTAAAACAGCGACATAGGACGATTTTGAATTTGAGAGAGAACATGAGATGGAAGTTTTTCGACATACCCTAACTGTCATGAACCGGAAAAAAACAGTCTAGGCAGAGTAAGACAAGACAAGCGTTTGGCATTAAAAAGTATAGAAATGTTATTATTTTTATTAAAATAACTGATCGTTATACTAGATAAGACCCTTCTTTCTCAGCTGGGATCATTTTACAAGCGCATTTGGGATCGTTTGAAGCCGCATTTAAACTGCATTTTGGAAGTTCATAATCGGGGCACCATACCAGTCCATTATATGGAGAAAAATGCTGAAATGTTTTCCTCAAAAAACATAATTTCTTTATGACTGAAGAAAGAAAGACATGAACATCTTGGATGACAAGGGGCTGAGTACTTTATATGTAAATCTTTGTTTTGAAAGTGGACTTCTCCTTTAATGGTTTTAAAAGTACAGAAATCAACAACCGCAACTCATTTTAGCCCAGACTTATTTATTCGTCACTCCATTAATCAAAACAGCCATAAGTGCTGGTTTGTCTATGAAAGACCCTTTTTACTTCCCATATTGTAAACATGAAAACATAAATGCATTACCATTTCATCTTCAGATGCAAATATCTTAACATTCAAGACAATAAATTCACTGTAACCCTATCTCAGGATGGTGCTCTTGCATATAATTGAATGGAGTGGTTGCGGATTCAGGATTTCAATCAGCTAGTGAGACGAGGCAAATTCATCACTTAATTTGGTTTTAAACTGTTTGTTTTCACTGTCAAGCTGCTTCTTGCTGTAATCACAAACCTATGGGGCTAAAAAGTCTGAACAGTAAAAAATGGTTTAACAAATCTCAAAATGGTTTGTGAATTCATCCGATTAATCTACCAATTAATTATCTTTTTCAAAAGATCACATACTTTCACATACAATTTTGTATGTTCCCTTCTCGAGCATCAAAACTTCTCTGTTTGAGTTTCCATCATGCTATGCACATTTGAGTTCTTTCCCACATTGTCTTATTGATGCTGAGATCCAACGTTTCTGAGGGACTCAAACACAACTATCAGCGGTTATTAATGCTTAAGGAGGCAACAAGTGATAAGAATAAAACAAGGGTATGTAAAACATAGAAACAAGATATTTGTGTGACAGTCTTGTGGAATATGTAAATATATTAAATAGATTTCAGAATCCAACATAAAAGTTTGTGTTTACATAATATATGTAATATATATAATGTAAACACAAACTTTGATTATGGATACCATTAATCACGAATATGGACGTGATTCATCGAATATATGTGTATGCACACAGTACATACACATACAGTGCTGCTTGACTGTTTGTGAACCCTTTAGAATTTTCTATATTTCTGCATAAATATGACCAAGTTTTGAAAATTGACAAAGAGAACCCAATTAAACAAATGAGATGAAAATACATACCTTGTCATTTATTTATTATGAAAAATTATCCAGCGTTAAATATTTGTGAGTTGCAAAAGTATGTGAATCTCTAGGATTAGCAGTTAATTTGCAGGTGAAATTAGAGTCTATCTGTTCAGAAGTGTTTTTAGTCAATAGGATGACAAGTAGGTGTCAGTTTATGCCCTGTTTTATTTAAGGAACAGGGATCTATTAAAGTCTGATCATGTTTGTGAAAGTGAATCATGGCACAAACAAATCTCTGAGGACCTCAGAAAAAGAGTTGTTGTTGCTCATCAGGCTGGAAAAGTTTACAAAACCATCTCTAAAGAGTTTGAACTTCACAAATCCACAGTCAGACAGATTGTGTACAAATGGAGGAAATTCTAGACCACAGTTACCCTCCCCAGAAGTGGTCGGCCAACAAAGATCACACCGAAGCAAGATATAATAGTTTCATAGGTTGCGAAAACCCAGGATAACTTTCTCACATTGGTTATTGTTGAAGTTCATGAGTCCATCATCAGGAAAACAATGAACAACCCTGGTGTACATGGCGGGGTTGCAAGAAGAAAGCCAGAACTCTCCAAAAAACACTGCTGCCTGTTTGCAGTTTGATAAAGATCATGTGGACAAGTCAGAAGACTATTGGCTATTGAAGAAGTGTTTTGTGGACGCGTGAGACCAAAATATAATTTTTGGTTTAAATAAAAAGCGTTATGTTTGGAGAAAGAAAAACACTGCATTCCAGCATGAAAGGAACCTTGTCCCATCTGTGAAACATGGTGTGGTGGTAGCATCATGGTTTGGGCCTGTTTTGCTGCATCTGGGCCAGGATGACTTGCCATCATTGATGGAACAATAAATTCTGAATTATACCAGCAAATTCTAAAGGAAAATGTCAGGACATCTGTCCACAAACTAAAATCTAAAGAGAAAGTGGGTCATGCAGCAAGACAACGACCCCAAGCGCAAGAACAAAGGTAATGTTTTGGAACGGCCGAGTCAAAGTCCGGACCTTAATCAAATTAAAATGTTGTGGAAGGACCTGAAGCAAGCGGTTCTAAGGAGGAAACCCACTAACATCACAGGGTTCAAGTGTTTCTGTACTAAAGATGGGCTTAAAAAGTTGTTGTGCAGGACTGATCAGCAGTTACAAAAAATGTTATCTGCAGTTCTTGCTTCAAAAAGGGGTCACAGCAGTCGGCGCTGATAGCCTTGTGGGCAGCGCACCGACATATGGCCTCGTGGACTTTTCCCGATCCCGCCCCCCCTCTCCCCCCCCACTCATTTCCTGTTCTAGCTCTACTGTCCTATCAAAGAAAAACTGCAAAATGCCTAAAAAAAGAGGTAACAACAGACACTGAAAGCAACGATTCACATACTTTTGCACCTCGCATATATTTAACACTGGATGATTTTTCTCAATATCCTGATTCTGAATAATCCTGATTAATCGATTTGATGGCACTAATATATATATATATGGACTAGACTAGACTCGACTAGATCATTTAAATTATTATTTTTTAAATAATTGTTTTAGTGTCTGTTTTAATTAACTAAAACAAAACTGCACTGGACTGGACTAAACTAGACTAGATTCGATGACTAGAATCAGTAGAAAGTTCAGTAGAAACAGTGATTAAAAACAGACTAGACTAGACAAAATTAGAATAGACTTTGGTAAAATAAAGTACACTAGACCATGCTAGAATAGACTAAAACACATGAAATTATTTTTTGTCTCATACAGCTTTTTCAGAACAATACGAAATAAAACAAAAACAGTTTTTATACCGTTCTTTCTAAAAGAAACAAACAGGTGGTTTGAGCGCTTATGATTAGAGAGAGTCGATGAACACAAGTGAATCTATAACTGAAGCAAACAACAAATATGATACAGCGTAATATTCAGCTAACATTATTACACATTTCTAGGGAAATAATCTATTTCGAACAATTCAGACTGGCGATTGAATTTATGCCGCTAAGTAATTGTGTACGTCATGACTCTCTAGTGTACAGCTTATAAGATCGCATCCCAATCAGTCAGAATATAATACAGCAGACGCAAATCAGTCCCTCATGTGTCATCTGTGACATCACGCCCACAGTCTCCAAACCACCACTCTCGTCTTTGAGCTGTCAATCAATTACTGCAATAAGACGGTATCCGCTGCACGAATAGTACGCGTGTAATAAGCTTGCTGCGGCTAACAAGTGGACAGAAGTGCAGTCAGGAAAATAGGGCAGATTGATTTAAAGTAGAAGAGAAATAAAGCATGAATCCATTTCAAAAGGTTACATCATGTCACACACAAACCTGAACGCCTACATCTCTTCTCTTCCTGCTGGTTAGTCTGACTGTGGACGTGGAAACAGCACTTGTGATGTTAGCAAACAGTGCACTGCGTGTCATTAGAGCAACTAATGGACAGCGTGTATGCTGACGGGGATATAAAGAGCCCACACTGCGACTCTTTGATCTTCACAACAAAATAGCTATTGAATTCAGAGTTTATATGCTCTGAAAGAGAGCTCATGGAAAATAAATGAGAAAGACTAGACCAAGACTGGAACAGAACAAAGGACACTAGACAAGATCAGAATATGATAGACTGGACCAGATCATAATAGAATACACCGGAAAAGTAATTGCTATTATTTACACACTGTTAAAACTATTATTAATGTTTTGAATAAGCTTTCAAATTTTTAGTTTTCCCTTTAATTTTAGTTCAAGTTTCAGTTAATTTGTTTTGTGCTTTTGTCACTTTTCTTAGTTTCTTTTAATAGATATTTCTATTTAGCTGTCATTTATTTTTATTTCAGCTGTAGCTTTTAGCAATTTTGGTACTTTAATTTTATTTCAGTTAGGTGCCAAGGCATTTCACTTTTTATCTAATATTTAAATTTTATTTTTTTAAAGCTTGTCAATTAATGATAATAACCTAGTTTTAGTTAACTAAAAAAGATTGGATGACTAGAGAAGAACAAAGTTCAGTACACTAGACTAGAAAATAAAAAAAGTGTGATGTACTAAAACAGAAAAGAATAGAACAGAGTACAATAGAAGACCAGACTACAATAGAAGAAAGTTAGACTAGACCAGACCAGGTTATCAACAACCTTCAACAATTCAATTAGAAAAAAATAAAACAAACAAACAAACAAACAAAACAGTGCAGCAGAATAGAACAGGTCAGACTAGACTAGATTAGACGAGACAATAGAACTGAATGAACAGATTAGATTAGACTATAACTGACAAAACAGATTTTAGCAGACCAGAGAATACTAGATCAAACAAGAATATGATAGAGTAAAACAGACTAAACTTGACTAGACTAGACCAGATAAAACCAAATTAAATGAATAGAATAGAATAGAATAGAATAGAATAGAATAGAATAGAATAGTGGAGTAGACTAGTGTAGATATGATTCTACATGGAATAGAATATAATAGAGTAGAACAGAACAGAACAGAATAGAAAACCTAAGTAGATTGGAGATAAACTAGACTGATCATAACAAAGTACACTAAACTGGACTAGAATAAAATGCCCAGATTAGACAGCTAGAATGGAACAATACTAGACTACAACATATTACAATAAAAAAATAAAGTAAAGCAGATTACTATAATAGAATAGAATAGCAGACTAGATTAGACATGCCCTTCATAGAATAGAATAGAATAGAATAGAATAGTGGAGTGGAATAAACTAGAATAGATATGATCCCTCATAGAATATAATAGAATAGAATACAACAGAATAGTGGAGTAGACTAGATTAGATATGATTCTTCACAGAATAGAACAAAATAATAGAATAGAATAGAATAGAATAGAATATAATAGAATAGAATAGAATAGAATAGAATAGAATAGAATAGTGGAGTAGACTAGATTAAATATGATTCTACATCGAATAGAATAGAATAGAATAGTGGAGTAGACTACATTAGATATATTTCTTCATAGAATAGAACAGTAGACTAGATTAGATATGATCCTTCATAGAATAGAATAGAATAGAATAGAATAGTGAAGTACACTAGATTAGACATAATCCATCATAGAATAGAATAGAATAGAATAGTGAAGTACACTAGATTAGACATAATCCTTCATAGAATAGAACAGAATAGAATAGAATAGAATAGAATAGAATAGAATAGAATAGAATAGAATAATGGAGTAGACTAGATTAGATATGATTCTACATAGAATAGAATAGAATAGAATAGAATAGTGGAGTGGAGTAAACTAGATTAGATAAGATCCTTCACAGAACAGAACAAACCAGAATAGAATAGAATAGAATAGTGGAGTAAACTAGATTAGACATGATCTTTCATAGAATAGAATAGAATAGAATAGAATAGAATAGAATAGAATAGTGGAGTAAACTAGATTAGATATGATTCTTCATAGAATGGAATAGAATAGACTAGAATTTAGTAGAAAATTGAGTAGATTACAGATAAATTATACTAGAACATAACAGAGTACATTAAACTGGTCTAGGCTAAACCAGCCCAGATAAGACAACTAGAATAAAACAAAGCTCGGTAGACTAGAACAGATTACAATATAATTAAATAGAGTAATAAAGTAAAGAAGATTGGATTACATCTGAATAGAATAGAATAGAATAGAATAGAATAGAATAGAATAGAATAGAATAGAATAGTAAAGTAGACAAATTAAACTAGAACATTACAGAGAAACCTGGACTAGACTAGATCAGACCAAATTATATAACCAGAATAAAACCAAAAAAACTCACTAGACTGGACTAGAACAGATTACAATTAAATTAAATAGAGTAATGCAAGCAGATTAGATTACAAATCAATAGAACAGAATAGAACAAAATAGAGGAGTATGTTCCTTCATCAAATAGTAAAGTAGATAGATTAGACAAAAACAAAACAAAGTGGTTTGGACTAGACTAGATTAGACCAGGTCAGACCAATTATATAACTAGAATAAAAGAAAGCTCAGTAGACTAGACTAGAACAGATTAGAATAAAAATAAGTAGTGTAATAAAGTACATCAGATTGCAAGAATAGATTACAACAGAACAGAAAATGTTAAATGGAACAAACAGTAGAGTGGAGTAGACCAGAGTAGACAAACTAGATTAGTCTAAGTTTTTGATGTGTTCTGGATCAGGCCTGGATATGTGACTCACTTTGAGTGAAGCGAGGCGGGTTGTCATTGACGTCACTGAGGTGCACAGTGAGAGTGGTGGTCCCTGTCAAACCCCCTTGATGGCCGCCCATGTCTCTTGCCTGGAGCACCACCTGGTACTGCGCCTGAGCTTCTCTGTCCATATCAGGGACCGCTGTGCGAACGATACCTGTCGAGAGAGACAGAAACAGGAACAGATCACTCAGAGCAAACCTCACTTTGCTTTGGCAATACTGAGCAGCTTTCATGCCAGTAAGGTAATTAGGTAAAACTGAAGTGAATTAAAAGGAATCACATTGAACATCCTACACCATCACACTGCTGTCCTGCCCAGAGTTTCATTTACAGAAACTGGAGCAGAATACAGGTCTGACTGCTTCTGATGGGTCAGACAAATATTACAGTAGATGGAGCCGTCACTTGTCCTTACATGCCAGTGGAAATAGTACACTTATTGTACATCCATTTTTATGCCTTGCAAACTTGAATAGTTGGCTTTCTGAGATGTATTCTACACTGTTGTTGCTGATCCTGCTGATTTGTGACCAAGATAATTTCATCTAGCTGGGGAACATAGAATTTGCAAAAACGAGAAAACCATGAGCACTTGAAAGCCCTTGAAAGCATGAGTCAGAATGTGCTGAAAAAACACACACACACAAACCAATCAAAAATATTTTGCGTATGCCATCATTTTACAGCAAAGGTGTGCTTATGAAGCTGTGGGGATAAGATACATAACATATATTATAATTTAAGATTTTTAAATGTTTTTGGCTATTTTTTAAGCTTTTGTCTCACCAAGGCTGCATTTATTTGATTAAAGAAACTAAAATAATAATATTGTGAAATTATTATTATAATTTAAAGTATTTTACTTTAAATTTAAAATGTAATTTATTTTTATTTAATTTATCTCACATACACACACACACACACACACACACACATATATATATAAAGTGAAGAAGGTATTCATACCCCTTTTTTCACATTTTGTTACATTGCAGCCTTATGTTAAACTGCTTTAAGTAACTTTCTTCCACATCAATCTGTTCTCTATACACCATAATGACACAGCAAAAAACAAGTTTGTAACAACTTAGCAAATGTATTAGAAAAAAAAAATCTGAAATGATTCCATTGCATTAGTATTCATATTCTGTCACACTTCTGGAGCATTCATATTGCTTGTAGATTTTACTACATTTTGAGTGGAGGTAACCTGTGGCAAATTCATATGAATGAGTATGATTTGGAAAGGCACACACCTCTTAATAAAATGTCTAACAGCTAAAAATGCATATCAGAGCAAATACCAAGACCTGAGGTCATAAGAACTGCCTGTAGAGCTGTAGAGATTGCATCACGGCAGAGATCTGGTGAAGAGTTCAGAAAAAATCTGCTGCATTGAAGGTGCACAGAAGCATGTAGCCTCCATTATCCATAATGGAAAAAGTTTGGAACAACTAGGGCTCTTCCTAGAGCTGGCTTCCTGGCCAAACTGAGCAATTCATGGAGAAGGGCCTTGGTTAGACTGGTGACCAAGAAGCTGATGGTCACTCTATTTGAACTCCATGATCATATATGCAGATCAAGCATCACTGCAACATTCCACCAATCCGGTCTTTATGGTGGTGTGGCCAAACAATCCTCTCCTCAATGAATTTGCAAAGCACCTAAAGATCTCTCAGACTGTGAGAAACAAGATTCTCTGGTTTGATGAACCTCAATTCCAAGCATCGTGTTTGAAGGAAGCCAGACACTGCACATCACCTGAAGAGTATCACCCTAAGAGTTAAGTGTGGTGGTACAGTAGCAGCCTCATGCTGTGGGGCTGTTTTTCTCAACCTGAAAATGTCTGCCAGCCCTCATCTAAACTGACAGAGCTTGAGAGATGAAGAGGTGAGCAGAAGAATGGCAGATAATCGCTAAATGCAGATGTGCAATACTTATCGCATCATACCCAAAAGACTTGAGGTTGTAAAGGTGCTTCAACTAAGTACCGCATTAAGGGTATGAATACTTATGCAATGTACTAATTTCAATTTTTTTTTTTTTAATTTTAATAAATTTGCAAAGTTGTCACAAATCAGTTTTTTTTTTTTGCTTTGCTGATATGGTCTATAGAGTGTACACTGCTGTGTGAAAAAAATTTACATTTTTTCACACTGATTATTTAAATCAGTTTAACATAAGGCTGCAACATAAAACATGAAAAAATAGAGGTATGAATACTTTTGCGAGGCACTGTATACATATACATACATATCAATTTTTAATATTTTAATATTTTTAAAGGGTTACTCCACCCCAAAATGAAAATTTTTGTCATTAATCACTTACCCCCATGTTGTTCCAAAACCGTAAAAGCTTCGTCTTTGGAACACAATTTAAGATATTTTGGATGAAAACCGGGAGGCTCGTCACTGTCCTATTGACTGCCAGGTAAATATCACTTTTAAGGCCCAGAAAAGTATGAAAGACATCGCCAAAATAGTCCATCTGCCATCAGTGGTTCAATCTGAATTTTATGAAGCGACGAGAATACTTTTTGTGCGCACAGAAAAAAAACAACAACAGTTTCATTTAACAATTCGCCTCCTCCGCATGGAGTGGACTATTTTGACGATGACTTTCATACTTTTCTGGGTCTTGACAGTGGTATTTGACCTGGCAGTCAATGGGACAGTCACGAGCCTCCCTGTTTTCATCCAAAATATCTTAAATTGTGTTCCGAAGACGAATAAAGCTTTTACAGGTTTGGAATGACATGAAATACTCTAAAATTCAATAACCAACTTCAACTTGCTGGTCGTATAGAATGTAGACAATAATACAGAATATAAAAGTAAACTTAATCAGTTTTCATTATTAAGTGAATAGAATATAGTTAATAGTATTAAATAGTAACAAGTCGAAAATGAATAAAACTTTTGCACAATGCAATAGGAAACCTTTCAATTGTTTTAGAGTGAAAACATTAGGTTTTTAAGTTTTATGATCATTTTTTATTTAAAATCATTTTGATTTTTCAGAACTACACCACTTCCTGGGACCTTTCATTTCCTCTGGCTCTGATAAATTCACTTGTCCACTGCGATGACCGTGCCAGATTCTGCAGCTACAAGACTGAGCTGCTGTGAGTTATTTTTTCAAACATCACTCAAGCTTATTCTTGCACTACCATAGATACGTTATGCGCTGAGTGCATGTGTCTAATGATGTTGCTGGACTGCAGCCCAACATACTTTTTACTAAAGAAATAACTTTGCTTAAGGGGGTCATGAAACTGACAACCAAGTGTTCTTGATACTTGAGACAAGATTACTCTACATTACGGCAAGTTTTAGAACTCAAAACTTACTCTGCAGTCTAAAATGTTATTCTTTTCCACCCTTATGCCTGGATTTGACATCAGAAGAATCGTGACTTCACAATTTCCCCTTGACATGTCCCTTACCGTGCGTCATCATCATATGTAATTTAGAAAACGCCTTCTGAACAGCTCATGTCTTTCCATCAATCACAAAAGCGATACTGCTGTTGTATAAAGATGCCATGTACAATCATCAAACTCAGTCATTTTTCTGTCAAAGAAACTGCATTTTCAAAAACTTTGCATAGCTTTTCTAAAGATCTGAGCAAATACATGGCTGAAGTTTATTTTTAAGTTAAGTGGCTGAGCAACTGAAATATAAAGTTTTTTTTGTTCCTCATATTTCACAATAAGCAATTTTGTGAATTATTCTAAACATGCTGCCATTTTTTTTTCGAATTATCAGTACATACCCACACACACACAGCGTCTTTTGTAAAACGACAAGTAATAATAGTATTTTTAAACTGGTGTAGCAAAAATTAAGCAAGCAAAAGCAATTACCACACTGAAACAGGCTGCTGCAATCGTTGTGGTTTTATTGCATTGTTCAATTTCTTCTGCCTCAAGCTCAAACATATTCAGCCATCACGGCACTTACCATCTCGAGTATTAAAACACATGATGTGTTCGTACAAATATTGGATCTGTTTTGGTGCAAAAAGGATTGACTGGGCAGTGCAAATGTCATAAAAGCACTGATGGGAGTGGAAAGTTCTGTGGTTGATCTACTGCCAATGTGCAAATTAAAGACAGTGCATTTCCATGATGACTGACGCAATCTACCACGAGTAACGCAAATTAATATTGAGTTGCACACAAGCTGAGCTGATGATAATCAGGTGCATATAATTTACTAACAACACAGGTTAAGACGTGCTTCTTTGGGCAATAAATAAAAGCACCAATACTAGTAAACTGACTACTGACTACTTTAAAAAAATCATTTAAATATTCTTCTCCCATTAATTCTGTGTCTCAAAGGGACACTCCTCCAAATGCATATGCAATAAGGATAGCAGCAAAAATAACTGTGTCCATGCCTGTTCAGGTTTAATTAGGATTCTGCCCACCGCCAGTGTACCTAATAGTAGGGGTAGGCAATATGACCAAAATCTTATATCACAATATGAGTAATTTTATTTCACCGTAATATTATAAAAATATAGTTATTTTTGCTTTAAGTAAGATCTTTTATGATATCAAAATATTTGATACCATAGAAATTTTGTAATTTTTGTCACCAGTGTCAATATCACAAAAACTACTACTAGCCTAATTAAAAAAACAAACAAAACAAAAATAAAATCAAGCTCACTGAAGGCAAGTAAACAGTCAGCAATTATATAAGAATAAGAAACAAATTACAAACAATTAAACAAACAAACAAAAAAAAAAACTCAGTAGAACAAAATATATAAATAAATAAATAAATGAGACATACATTGTATAAAGTAATCATGTTTAAAACACTACATATTCTTCCCTGTGTAAATTAAAAATATATATTTTTCTTAAAGTTACAAACATGATATGATAGTCAAGAGCATTGAGAGATTTTCTCTTTAATTGTTTGATTAGACAGCAGGAATATTAGACTGCTGTCACTTTAAGAGCTACCCAGATCCAACATACTGTTAAATATGTGTTTTCTTTCTCAGCTGTTTGCTTGACCTAAATTACTGTGTTTACAAGGATATTTGCAAAGACAGGCATTTTGACACACACAAGTGTGTGTATTTATCATTCAAGGCCTATAAATCGGCAAAATATTCCTGCGCTCTATAAGCACTGTCTTCACGTGCAAGCAACTCTCACTGCATGCGCATGACTACCCAGTAGTCAGGGTTTCCAGGTTTTCACAACAAAATCTGCCCAGTCGGCGCCAATAGCCTTGTGGTTAGTGCACTGACATACAGCGCATCTGTGCTGAACTAAGTTCGATTCCTGTCTCAAGGTCCTTGCCGGTCCCTCTCCCTTCTCTTCACCCAATACTTACCTGTCTGCTCTCAAACTGTCCTTTCAAATAAAGCTTTAAAAGGCCCCAAAACATAATAATAAAAAAAAACCCCGCCCAATTGCTACTTAGAACTTGCCCAATTGCATTTCAGGGGTAAAATGCACCATTTTTGGCAGCGTTCCCCTGGTTAAATTAATATTCCAGGGGCTAAATATCACATTATTGGGGTCGCCTTAACCCGCAGACTGGAAAAACAACCCGTGGCAACAGTGTTAAAGGAGAAGTCCACTTCCAGAACAACAATTTACAAATAATTTACTCACCCCCTTGTCATCCAAGATATTCATGTCTTTCTGTCTTCAGTCGTAAAAATATTATGGTTTTTCAATAGTACATAGCGTCGTGAACGCGCATTCCCAGAGCCTGTGCTACACGAGCTTTTGTGCTTGAAAAGTATAAAAAAAATTATTTTCCGAAAAAAATGGCTGATCGTTTCGCTAGATAAGACCCTTCTTCCTCGGCTGGAATCATTTAGAGCCCTTTGAAGCTGCATTTAAACTACTTTTTGGAAGTTCAAAATTGTGGCACCAATTAAGTCCATTATATGGAGAAAAATCCTGAAATTCTTTCCTCAAAAACCATAATTTCTACACGACTTCCAAAGCACAGTATGCTGAAAAGAGTATGCCAAAAGTCCCCGGATGGTCTACTATTTCAGGTTGATTTTTGAAGTTTTTGAAGTGTGGATCCACTCTAATGGCTAATATTGCCGATTCGGTCCATAACTACAAACACAAATAAAATGCATTAAAAAACTACAAACATGACAGATGGTGTGCTAACAGCGGTTAGGTAGAGATGTTTAGAAAAAGGGATTTGAGTTACTAATAATCAACATTGAACCAGGTAAAAAATATTTTTTGTAATGTTATCTGTGTTATATTTCATCTGCAACAGCAATGTGAACTTTTATAAACATCCGTTTGGTCGTTAACTTTTAAATGCATTATTATGCAGAAAATATGAGCAGAGTTTTTGCCATTAAAAAGCCGCGACTGGCAGATCAACGTGATACTTCTTTTCTCTCCAATAGGGTAGGAATTTAAATAAATAAAATCACAATGATGTTAACTGTGACAAGATGATTGACAAGCCAGTTTATAGTAGCTGGGTTCCCATCCAAAGTTGTGAATTTGCAAAAGTTGAAAAACATTTGTGAATAAGCAACATTTCCATCTAATAAGACAAGGAGAACAAAATTGTCACTTCCCAATAAACTGACACTGTATAATACTAAGAAAGGTAGGAGAAGCCACTGAATATAGTCATTTTCGTATATAATAAATGTCTTGCTCCTCAGAGCGAGCAGATGAAACACAATAAATGTGATCATTTCTTTTGGAGGTGGATGCCTGCTGTTTGGGAACACAGTCGTGTAAGACCCTTATACTCACTTCTGCTGTAAGTGAAGTTGGTTCATGAATGATTCGCACGAACATAGATGGATATATGTAGATCAGGAAGCGCATTCCCTTCACAAACAAAAGTAATCCACTGCATCTTCAGCGGCTCAGATGTCGGGAGTAAATGGCGACGTCTCTGTTTCAGCATCGACCGGACTGTTACTGCTCATTTAAGGCGGGTCTAAGGTAAGACGGCGTGTCGTCACACAGACAAGATGCTGAGAATGGCTTGATTTGAAAAAGGGGAAATTATTTTTACAGATTAAATAAAATCCACCGGGTGGATTTTTATCATTATAGGGTGGTTGTGTACACCCACTGCCAACACACATTTATGTTCAAACAACATGTAAAAGTGAACTTTGCATCCGATGACCCCTTTAAGGGCGTAGCAAAGTAGGCACATTGGGACGCAGCATTATATTATCCCAATTCCGTGGGAAAACCGTGGACACTGCCAATAGTATTTCGACACCCCGGCTTGCCAGTTGGTGGAAAACACAGCGTATGGGGCCATTACACACAAAATGCATCTTTGCATCTGAAAACATGAGACTCAGGAATGACTCAGCACTCAGGAATAGCTTTTAAAGGACTGAATGCCTCCTTTGCCATGTTGTCGTCAAATAAAACAATTGTAATGCCAACTTGCTACTGTAAACAAAAGCTTGCCACACTTCCACACCTCCAGGAACTGGCATTGATGAGCAGCGGTAAAAGTTTTTAAAAATTAATTTAACTTGCCACAATGTCTCAAATACGTGGCACTCGTGTGTGAGATACTGCAAAAGAGGTAAGACACAAGCTCAACGATCATACACGTCCGTCAGATGCGTGTTAACATAGAAAAACAATGGAAAAGTTGCACACTGGAATGGAAAAGTAATGCAGCCATGAAAGCCAGCAAACTAACTGGTTCAGAGATTCAGCATTTATCTACAAACCTATATAACCAGAGCCATATTAAAACAAGGAAAAATCAACTCATCAATATACAGTGTAAGGCTCGTTGCCTTTCATTGTCAGTTGCGCTTGTTCCTATTGCATGTCCTCAATATGGCAACCCACGTGAGAGCTGAGTCTAAAGATAAGGAGTGGGAGAAACAACTCTCTTCAATATTTTACATTTGGAACGCAGTACCAATTTCAACCATTAGCTGTCAATATTATATACCACACATTTGATGCCAAAAGAAGGTTTGCGTTGATTCAAGCTGTTAGTAAAATGAACCTTTATAAACTAACCTTGAGTGTCTCTATGAAATACATTTCATCACCCTTTAAAAATGAAAAATATTCCATTTCTAATCATAGAGAATATAACCCGAACACACACCTGACTGCGGGTCCACGGTGAAGTACTGCTGGCCTTGAATCACTGAATACACAAGTTTGGCACTATTCCCATACGTTGGATCATCAGCATCTGTGGCTGTCACTTGAATAACCGATGTGCCTAGGGACAGAGAGGGAGAGAGAAAGACAAAATAAGAGATATTTCTGACAAAGTCAGGGTTCAGTGAGCATGTGACCCTCCGTCTTTTCTTCCAAACACAGCTGACAGCAGTCAGAGGGCATTTGCGTGTATGCAGCCGAGCGCAGTACCGATGTTGGCCATCTCAGGAACAGTGGCGCTGTACGGGCCGCCCTGGAACACAGGCGGGTTGTCGTTGATGTCTTGCACACGGATGATGAACTGGGATGAAGGCTCCAGGGCTCGGCCGGTCTGTCGGTCTGTTGCCGTGGCGATAAGGCGGTACTGGTCCTTCTCCTCACGGTCTAGGGGTTTGGTGACGTGGATATTCCCCGTTCTGCTGTCTATGACGAACACCGAACCGGCCCCCTCACCTTTTAATATGTATTTGGTTCGTCCATCACCTCTGTCCACACTCGAATGAAGCTGGAGGAATGAAGAAAAGATAGAAAAACACAAAATATGTCAAATTCTCAAAGTCATAATCCAATTCCATTTCTGTGGAGCCTGTATGTACAGTATGAAAGGAACTCATAATGCTATACTTTTTAAAATATAAAATGTATTAAATTATAATAATTTGGCTAAATACTTCAGCCAAATAAAATATTTTAGCACAAATAAATAAATTTTGTTCGTGCAATTAATTAATTAATAATTTAATTCAATAATAGAATTATGTTTATACATATTATTCTTGACTGCTTAAAGAATTAGTATAAAGTATTAGTATAAAGATGATAGTGATTCAGTAATAATATTTAATATAATTTTTTATTTTTATTATTCATATTATATTAATATTCATTTATTAATTAAATTTAATTAAATTAATAAATATTAATTAATTAATTAATAACGATTTATATGCAACATTAATATTTTAGATTAGTTTAAATTAAATATTAATTAAATAACTTAATTATCTTCAAACACATATTATTCTTGACTGGTTAACAAATTAGTACCACATAAAAATGCTAGTGATTCAGTAATAATATTAAATATTAATTTATAATTAAATTAAATATTTTAATTATGTTAAAACAAATATTATTCTTGACTGCTTAAAGAATTAGTACCATATAAAGATGCTAGTGATTCAGTAATAATATTTAATATAATTTATCATTTATTATTATTCATATTATATTAATATTCATTTATTTAATTAAACATTAATTAAATTAATAAATAATTAATCAATTAATTAATAATGATTCATATGCGACATTAATATTTTAGATTAGTTTATATTAAATATTAATTAAATTAAATAATTTAATTATGTTCAAACACATTATTCTTGACTGGTTAACAAATTAGTAGCATATAAAGATGCTAGTGATTCAGTAATAATAATATTTAATATAAATATTCATATTTTTAATATTAAATATGACTTAATAAGTAAATAAAATATTTGAATTATGTTCAAACAAATATTATTTCTGACTGCTTAAATAATTATTAACATATAAAGATGCTATTGATTTAATAATAATATACCATTTTAATATTCATATTATTAATATTAAATATGAATTAATTAATAATTAAATAAAATATTTTAATTATGTACAAACGCATTTTTCCTGACTGCTTAAAGAATTAGTATCATATAATGATGCTCGTGGTTCAGTAATAAAAATATTTATTATTCATATTAAATAAATTAAATTAAACAATGTTTAATTAATAAGTAAATAAAATATTTGAATTATTTTCAAACAAATATTATTCCTGACTGCTTAAAGAATTAAAGATGTATAAAGATGTATAAATAAACAATGATTAATTAATAATTAATTTTTAAAAGTTATTTAATTTTCATATTATCTATAATTTTTTGCTGTGTGCTGTCATTTGATATTAAGGGTGACTGAACATTCAGACTCGAATGAAATTCAATATTATAATCAAGTATTTCTCAACATAAATATATTAATATAATATAATTTATAGTCATTTTTGCAGCTTATTACTGTGTGGACATATACCATTAAAAATGTGTGGTCAATATGATTTTTATTCATTTATTTATTCGTTCATTAAATTAATAATAATTTTATTCAGCAAGGATGGATTAAATTGATCAGAAGTATCAAAATGTAAAAAATAAAAACGTTTTGAAGATTGATAATAATCCTTTTTTTAGCAGCAAATCAGCATATCAGAATTATTCAGTGTTGCATCACATGAATAAATTACATTTTAAAATATAGTAAAATAGAAAACAGTTAAATTGTAAAAAATATTTTACAATGTTATAATTTTACTGTATATTTAATCACATAAATGCAGGCTTGATGAGAATTAGAGATTTCTTTCAATAAAAAAGTCTTACCAACCCCAAACGTTTAAACAAATTTTTTAGCCACATACACATATGCATTTCTTATTCATAAATATTTGCTGCATACCTGAAATATAGCAGGTAGATCTAAAGTAGACTTTGAAATATGAAAAACAATATCCCTTAAATGTATAATGCATTTTATACACAGACACCACAGAAGGTGTTACCAAAAATCTAATGCTACTTTCTCACTCGGCTAATATTTCTTTTCTAAAAACACCCCGTGAAGATAATGACTTAAGAGACCGGCCGGTTCCATGTGAATAAATAACTCCATGAGGTAATGAGATGTGTTTGTTGTTTCCAGTAACTGAGATCCTCTAAGGCCAAACCACACAAATTTAATATCCGAGTATAAAAAATGATATTGCAAAAAACTGTCTGTAATAAACGAGCGGCTTCCTAGTTTTTGCAGCCATTACTAATAAAAAGGCATTTCCCTTTTAATACTTTCCGACAAAGTCATAATTGCTGTGGTTGAGCTCTGGGCAGGCAGACTAATCCAGGATCACTGTGAAAGGGCACCTTTCACCAGGGGCTAAAAAAGACCTCTGTATCCAGATATCCAGCGCGCCTGATACGAGGAACACCAGGTGTTTTTGGACAGATAGGGGGCTGATGATTGGCCGGGCAGAAAATTCATTAGCTCAGCCGACCAATAAGGTCACAGGGGAGCTGTGAGGAGCATGAATGTAAATGTGCCAAATAAACCTGTATAACCAAACATGCTTTGGCTACGAAGAAAACAATAGAATTCAAGCTGCACAGTGTTCAGCGCATACTGCAGTCTGTTCATTTAAATATGGAAACATAACACAGCCTGTCATCGCCGCAAATAAATAATGAAAACTGGAGCTATTTTGCATTTTTAATCCAGAAAATCGTTTTAACTCTTGGCAGTCTGGTTAAATAATGATTCATAATGACATAAAAAATCATGGTTGATATTAGTCAATATATAGTTATTTGTTTATATATGCTACAAGAAGACTATAAAAAGGCCTAAAATGCAAAAGGGCTTCACTGACACAACATGGGCATAAAAGAATCACTGAATCATTTTTTGAATAGGTTGTTTTGTATAACCTTAAGGAACAGACCAATTCACTAAATTTCATTGCTACGTACAAAAGACGTTTTTAATTATTCTCTTTTGACTAGCAGAATTCGCTAGCTTTAAAAACAGTAGCATTTTAAACATCAAATAAAGTATCATATCATGAAAAATATCATTGGAATTTTTAATTAAAGTTGTGACTGAATAGTTAATTACAAAAAAAAGTTTAAATTGAATTACTCTTGAATTACCTGGTTTAAGCTGGCTTCTAGAAATGACTTGAATTAAAATAAAATAAAATAAAATAAAATAAAATAAAAATAAAATAAAATAAAATTTAAAATTTGCTGGACAATTTATGGGCATTACTTCAAATCAAATCAAATAACTGAGTGGTAAATTACTGTACAAGTAGTGATTAAAAATGGTTTTTAGCTGGACCATTTATGGTTGTTACCTGGTTTAAGCTGGCTTCTATAAATAAATAAATAAATACATTTAATTGCCTTTTTAAAAATAAATTTTATGAATTAAATAAATACTAAATATGGTTTCTAGATGGACCATGCATGGTTGTTATCTGGTTTGAGCTGACTTATAATAAAATAAAATAAAATAAAATAAAATAAAATAAAATAAAATAAAATAAAATACAATACAATACAATACAATACAATACAATACAATAAAAAATGAAATAACTGAATGTTCATATACAGTACAAATAGTGATTAGAAATTTAATTGGCTTTTTTTAAATAAAATAAAATACAATAAAATAACTGAGTGGTAAATTCAAAATGTCATTGCTTTTATATGGTTTCTAGATGGACCATTTATAATTGTTATCTAGTTTGACCTGACTTTAAAATAAAATAATATAAAATAAATCAACTGAATGGTCAATTACTGTACAAATAGTCATTATAAATTTAACTCCTTTTTTAATATGTGGTTTCGAGCTGGACTCTTTATGGTTGTTATCTGCTTTGAGCTGGCTTAAATAAATAAATAAATCATTAACTAAATCATAAAATAAAAGAAGTCATAACTGAATTTATTTTATTTTAGATTTTATTATAGCTGGACCATTTATGGTTGTAAAATATAAAATAAAATAAAATAAAATAAAATAAAATAAAATAAAATAAAATAAAATAAAATAAAATAAAATATTAATTACTGTCACAGTACTGAACAAATGTACTGAATTGCTGCTTTTAGCTCTGCCCCAACAATGCAGGCCTACAAAAAGCAGTATTGTACATTGAGGCTACTTAAGTGGGCAATATCTGTTTATCTGCACACTGCAGATGTATGCTAGTGTTGTGACATAACCGTTCTCTGGATTTCTCCCCTCACCTACACACACACACACACACACACACACACAATGGCAGTCTACATGTCCATCTGTGTTTTCCTCATCTTCTCCTCTCAGCTGTTTGCCTCTCACCCTCTTTGTCCATCTGTTTCACACTCTCCCTCTCTCTCTCTCTCTCTCTGTCTTTCTGTTTGTCCATCTGTTTAACCCCCATCTAACACCTCTCTGTCATGTTTATCCATCCATCTTCCAGTCTTTATGGAAGCCCTCACGTTTTCGACAGCTAATATTCCGCCTTTGTCTGCGTCTGTAAGTGTGTGTGAGGGAGGAGAGGAGAGTTTAACGAGAATTAAGTTATTATTTCTAAGCTGGGTCAGGGTGAGAGAGAGAAAGTGAGCTGACGGCCAGCTAGAGAGAGCTGAAGGGATTATTCATCCTTCAGTCGGGTCTCTTTCTCCGTCTTATCTTTGTCTTGTTCTCACAGCTTTTTGGAGTACTACTTTAGTACAGAGGGAGTGTGTGTGTGGTCAGAAGAAGGCTTTGCAGTGGTTTCCCATCCTGTGATCACGCTAACGCTCGGCATGCTGGGAAACTGAAGTGGGTTGAGGGAGCTTGTGATTAAAGGAGCTCTTAGGTTCTTTCCTCCTGCGTCTAAAATCTCTTCCCCCTGCTTTTAGTCTTAAAACAGTGACAACTTTGTCTTTTTCCTTTCTTTTTCAGTTCTTTGACTTTCTCCCAACCCATTTTTCTCAACTTTTTAGACTTTCAGATTGCGTTTTAGACTCTCAACTGCCAAGGTGTCAAACACACTCCCACATCTTCAGCACAAATATACAGCAAGTGCAGACATACAATTCGCCATGTGGTGCACATATACTAGATTGATACTAGATTGATAGTGGCTAGTCTTGACTGTCGCGTACATTATGCAGCTTATTCTATTTTTTGTATATATATATATATATATATATATATAATATTAAAAAAATAAATTATAAAATAATAATAATACTAAAAGGAGTGCAAAATTGGTAGCTTTGAACATAAAAAGTTTAAGCTAAAAAATTTAAATTTACAAAAAAAAGATAAAATAATAATACAATTTCAATACAATATTATCATTATTATTGTTGATATTAGTACTATTTGTTTTTATTAAATGATCTGTGCTTTTCATATAAAAAGTTAAAGCTAAAATGTTCAGATGTTTAAAAATTAAAAGTAAAGCTGAGATAAAATACTAATAGAATTTCACATAATAATAATAATAATAAAAATAACAACAAAATTAGTGCAAAAACTGGTAGGTGTCATATAAAATGTTAAAATATAAAAAAAGAGAAAAGGCCTAAGAAAAAAATAATAGTACAATTTTAAAACAACACTATTACTACTATTGTTGGTGCTATTTTTTATTTTCATTATATTGTTTTATATATATAAAAAAGTTAAAGCTAAAATGTTAAAATATTTAAAACATTAAAAAATAAAGCTAAGATAAAATACTAATAAAACTTCATGCAACAACAACAACAACAACAATAATAAATTTAAACTTAAAATATAACAAAAATAATATTATGATAAAATACTAACATAATTTCACAAAATAATAATAATAATAATAATAATAATAATACAATTAGTTCAAAAACTGGTAGCTTTTCATCTAAAAAAAAAGTTCAAGCTAAAACTTTAAAATCTTAAAAAAAAAGAAAAAAAAAGAATATATATAATTAATAATATAATGATAATAATAATATTCTATGAAGAAAATTAAAAATCAGAATGTTAAAATAAAAAATATTAATAAAAACAATAAATAAATAAATGTGCAAAAACTACTCTTATAGTGCTTTCTAGTGCTTTTTTTCTATTCTAATCTTATTATTCACTATTCATTAGGCTTGTATTACCCATTTTTTCTTGCAACACACACATAAATATATACTGTACAAGTAAATGCTTAACTTGACCTGTCTGGATAAACCGATCTGCGCATTGATCATTCCTCATTATCATGTGCATTTTCCCTCATTGCCACACAAACGCCAGCACTGTACCGCTGTGCATCTGACAGCATGGATATTTAAATCTACAAATTAGCCCTGAAAATACCTTAATACACACACACAGAGATGCATTTGCATACGTCAGACCGGAGCTGTATATTCAGAGATGGCAGCGCTCAGCCGTAGCAGAAAACGAGTGCACAAGCTGTCAGACTGTTTTAAATAAGTGAGGTAAGAACATGGATTCATAATCCCATATTAACACTCGTCCTTCTATGGAACACACGCTCGCTGGAGAAACAGCCCAGCAATAACTCACGCAGACAGATGCTATGTTTGCAATGGACTTATTGCATGTCATTTAAAAAAAAAAAAAAGCTGAATTTTCAGCATTATTACAATTCCAGCTATATGGCGTTTGTCATGCTATACTACTACTAGATCAAAAAGAAACTTGTTTTGGAAAACTACTACATTTTGAAAACAGCTGAACTGTTGTTACAGTATTGAACACATGTACAGCATTAGGACTTTTAGTTAGCTGCTCCCCAACATCGCATAGTAGTGTGTTATTGCGAATACATCCTGAGATACTCGTACTATCTACTGGTTGGTTGAAAATTTGAGAGGCATGAAGGCTTTTGATCATAATAAGAGCTCTGAGGTACGCCGAGTGCTTTTCTTTAGTGCACTCTGAAGCCATTTGTAGTCAGAGAGAGAGCATGTATGTGTGACAGTGAGAGGCAGAGGAGGAGTCGCTCTTCTGAAGCAAGAAAGGGAGAATAACACAGAACAAAGCATTCGAGTAGATCTCAAAATCAGCTCTAATAGATATTAGCACCAGTCAGAGCGGCAAGACCCCGCAGATCTGAGGAGTGTGAGAGACAAACGCATTTTTTCTGACATTAGAGAGAAAGAACGGACATGATCAGCGGGTCTGAAACTACTCAGAGATAGTCGGAGAATTTTCAACACTACCACTGAAACTAAAAACAAGTGTATAAAACCTGAAGAAAGCTCCCTGGTAGTATTTACAGTCATCTACATGGCTGTTGTACTGTGGGTCAAGCACTTCCTTGGATTGTAGAATATGAAATTTTAGTTCTTAGCTGTTAAAATAAAATACTATAGATAGATAGATAGATAGACAGACAGACAGACAGACAGACAGACAGACAGACAGACAGACAGACAGACAGATAGATAGATAGATAGATAGATAGATAGATAGATAGATAAACAGACAGACAGATAGATAGATAGATAGATAGATAGATAGATAGATAGATAGATAGACAGACAGACAGATAGATAGATAGATAGATAGATAGATAGATAGATAGATAGATAGATAGATAGATAGATAGACAGACAAAATGATGGACGGACGGACGGACGGACGGACGGATGGACGAAACAATGGAATGATGGATGGATGAACGAATGGATGGATAGATGAATGGATGGAAGGACAGACGGGAAGGATGGAACGATGGAACAATGGATGGATAGATGGATGGATGGATGAAACAATGGAACAATGGATAGAAGGATGGATGGATGGATGGATGGATGGATGGATGGATGGATGAAACAAGATGGATGGATGGAAGGATGGATGGATGGACAAAGTGATGGAACGATGGATGGATGGACAAAATGATGGAACGATGGATGACTCTATGGAACGATGGATGGAAGGATGAACGGGAAGGATGGAACGATGGAACAATGGATGGATAGATGGACAGACGGACGAAACAAATGGAACGATGGATGGATGGACGAAACGATGGAACAATGGATGGATAGATGGATGGATGGATGGATGGATGGATGGATGAAACAAGATGGATGGATGGATGGATGGACAAAGCGATGGAATGATGGATGGATGGACAAAATGATGGAACAATGGATGAAACTATGGAACGATGGATGGATGAAACAAGATGGATGGATGGACGGAACGATGGATGGATTGATGGATGTATGGACGGATGGACGAAACAATGGAACAATGGATGGACGAAACAATGGAACAATGGATAGATGGGTGGACGGATGGATGGATGGAACGATGGATGGATGGACGGACGGACAGATGGATGGATGGGTGCATGGATGGAGCAATGAATGAACGAAACAGTGGATGGATGGATGATAGATGAATGAAACAATGGAATGATGGATGGATGGATGATGGATGGATGGATGGATGGAACGATAAATGAAACAATGGAACAATGGATGGAAATATGGATGGATGGAACGATGGATGGATGGATGGATAGATAGATGGATAGAAGGACAAATGATGAAATGATGGATGGATGATAGATAGATAGATAGATAGATAGATAGATTCAAATGCTCTGTTCCAAGCTTCTACTGGCATTAATATCATGGAATGGAGCTTCATGGACTGGGCATCCATAGCTGATGAGCTGCATACACACCTCTCATCACAAAATACAATGCCAAGTGTTGGATGGAGTGGTTTAAAGCAGGCGTCCGCTGGATTTTAAAGCAGTGGAAACCTGTTCTCTGGAGTGATGAAACACACTTCTCTGGTTGCCAGTCTGATAGGTGAGTCTGGGTTTGGTGAATGCCAAGAGAACATCACCTGTCTGACTGCCAACTGTAAAGTCTGGTGGAGGAGGGATAGTGGTATGAGTCTGTTTTTTAAAGGATTGGGCTAAGCTCCTTACTTCCATTGAAGGCAAATCTTAATATTTCAGTATAACAAGACACTTTGGACAATGCTATGCTTCAAAATTTGTGGGAAGAGTCTGGGGAAGTGCACAAACCAAAGTTCATAAAGACATGGTTGGATGAGTTTGACAAACTTGACTGGCCCACAGTGATTCCTGACCTTAACCCCATCAAACAGCCTTGGGATGAACTGGGACGCCAGGACCACACAAATGCTCTACTGAATAAAATGGATGAAATTTTCCACAGAAATTCTTCCCAGAAGAGTAGAAGCTGTTATAAAGGGGGACCAGCTCCTTATTAACATTTTTTGCATTTAGAATGGGATGTCATTCAAGTCCCTGTTGGCGTAATGGCCAGGTGTCCCAATACCTTTATCCACAGATACTGTGAAGAATGAGCAGTCCACAAATTGACCATTTCAGACATTCTTTTCCTTTTGTTTACAGGCAAAATCTTGCTGACATTAGCCAAAATCTTGCTTGCGTTTGTGCAGCACCATTTCAATTTCACGTATCAGTGAGGATGTCAGAACGTGATGTGATTGATAAACATAAAACGCTGCCAATCGTGAGCTGTCTAAAGACAGATTTCATTCAGATTGACATAAAGACACACAGTGATGTCGCACAGCCTGCCTTGGCTTCCACCCAAAATCTCATTGGGGTGGTATCATACAATCTGACAAGCAACAGCCGCAACAGACAGAAAGCAATCACACAGTCCTCCTTGTTTCATTTCGGAAGATTGGAGCTTCTGTAATATATTTACAAAGTCGCTGACAGCGGTCCCAAACCCGACACACTGACAAATGTTCTCTGAAATTCAGGGAATTCATCCTTGAATTCCTAAGAGTGCGGAGCCGAAGACAAATTCAGCCGCGAGTGATGTGAAGTGGGAAAGATTTACACTTCCTGCAGTCAGAGAGACTTCCTGTCCTGAGGGGGTCACACAGGAGGCACGCTTGGTTGATTTTGGGAGGCAATAAAGCAAACATTGCTGTGTGTCAGACGAGGAAAAGAGCACGGCATCAAAGAGCAGCTTAGAGGAGCCTCTCTTTCTCTCTCTCTCTCTCTCTCTCTCTCTCTGTGGTGAGCTACATGAAGCCGCGGGCTGAGCGCTCTGCGTTCACGCGTGTGTGAGTTCCAGAACACAGCATGACCATGATGTCAAAGCACATTCACTGCCTATTACTCTAACCAGTCAAAACACGCACACAAACACTGACGTACACTTATTTAGAGCCGACGTGAAATCAAAATGGACCCTACTTACTGGTCCGGTCTCGTTGTGCGCCACTCAACAAAAGCTCCATCCTACATTTTTTCCCTGTTGAACAAGTTGAAATAGTAGGTCACAGTACAGAAGTGAAACTTAAGTGTATGGATTCTGACTTGCATTTTGAAATGAAATGCAAAAATAATGACATGATTGGAAATAATATGCACCACTTGCTCCTGTTACTCAATTACTATTTAAAGTTCAAAGCTTCAACTCGAATAACAGAAATAACAACAGAAAAAACATGCCAGTGATGGTGGTAAAATAAAAATATAATATTAAAAATAAATAATAATTATTTATTAAAATATAAAACATCCAATAAATAAATTAATAAATAAATTATTTTTAAATGATTGAATGATTAGATAATAATCACTCAGTAATTAAAATAGTTTTCTGTTACTATTTAAATGTTAATTTGAATAGTGTTTCTGTTTAGTGTTTCTCTCACTGCTAGTTTTACTTGATCTTAGTGCTGCGTTTGACACTATAGATCATGACATACTAATAGATCGACTACAAAATTATGCAGGTATCCAAGGGCAGGCTTTAAAATGGTTTAGATCCTACCTGTCTGATCGCTACCACTTTGTTTATTTAAATGGGGAGTCATCTCAGTTATCACCAGTAAAGTATGGAGTGCCACAAGGATCTGTTCTAGGTCCTCTACTATTTTCAATATACATGCTGCCCCTTGGTAATATTATTAGAAAACACGGGATTAGTTTCCATTGTTATGCTGATGATACTCAACTATATATCTCAACAAGACCAGATGAAACTTCTGAATTATCAAAGTTAACAGAGTGCGTTAAAAATGTAAAAGATTGGATGACCAACAATTTTCTGCTATTAAATTCAGATAAGACAGAGATATTACTTATTGGACCTAAAAACAATACACAGAATCTTTTGACTTACAATTTACAACTAGACGGATGTACTGTTACTTCCACTACAGTCAAAAGCCTGGGTGTTATATTAGACAGCAACTTGTCTTTTGAAAATCATATTTCTCATGTTACAAAAACAGCATTCTTCCATCTTAGAAACATTGCCAAGCTGCGAAACATGTGTTACCTGTTTCTGATGCAGAAAAGCTAGTTCACGCATTCATGACCTCTAGACTGGACTATTGTAATGCACTATTAGGTGGTTGTCCTGCATCTTCAATAAACAAGCTAAGATAGTCCAAAATGCAGCTGCTAGAGTCCTTACCAGGTCAAGAAAATATGATCATATTACCCCAATTTTAAAGTCTCTGCACTGGCTGCCTATTAGGTTCCGCATCAGCTACAAAATAGCACTTCTTACCTATAAGGCACTTAACGGTTTAGCTCCTGCGTACCTAACTAGTCTTCTACCACGCTACAATCCATCACGCTCCCTAAGGTCACAAAACTCTGGACTGTTGGTAGTACCTAGGATAGCAAAGTCCACTAAAGGAGGTAGAGCTTTTTCACATTTGGCACCCAAACTCTGGAACAGCCTTCCTGATAACGTTCGGGGTTCAGACACACTCTCTCTATTTAAATCTAGATTAAAGACACATCTTTTTAGCCAAGCATTCAAATAATGCATCTCATAAACTTTTTCTGCAGCTATATCTGATCAAATGTTCATTTTAATCTTTTAGCTCTGGTTTAACAAACCTTCCTTTTCTTAGTTTGAACAGCAGCTACGCTAATTATGTTCCTATTTGTTCTCTGTTTTTGCCATGGGATTGACATCCCATGGTAACTAGGAATTCACAAGCTCCAGTGTGGATCCAGAACACTTAAGAAAAGATGATGCCAACCCTTCAGAGGACTTCAGATGATGCCAACCCTGAAAACATACAGCACTACCAAATTCTGCTACAAATTTATAGTGTTCTTTGTCTGTTTGATTACATCATTAATTGATCTTTACCACACATCTCTACCATATGTACATCAAGCTACTACTACATATATAGTAAAAATGTCAATTTGGTGTAAAGCTGCTTTGCAACGATATGTATCGTGAAAAGCGCTATACAAATAAATTTGAATTGAATTGAATTGAATTGTTTATTTTATTCAATATAGCAAAAGCAAAGGTGAAATTAAATAAATAAATAATTGCATAAGTAAATAATTAAATATGTATGTATAATAAATACATATAATACTGAATTATTGAAAATTTTAATAATTGATTTAATAATTTAACTCTCTTTTTAGGTCTTTTTTTCACATTTATTTCACATCACATCACAGTAAAAATAAACACTAAAATGATAATATTAACATAATTAATATACTTATAAAATATTATAATAATTTTAATTTAATAATTAAAAAAATAAAACAATATAGTACAAGAAACAGAATTGTTATAATGACTAAATATTATGAGTAATAACCATTTAAATTCCTCACTGTACTCACTTACTGTAATTAAAATTTTCCTTTTCATTTTTTTTTCTTTTTTCATTCATTTTGCCAAAGCAGACATGCAATGGTAATTAAAATGAAAGATAAGAAAAGAAATAATAAATTAAAAGATTTTTAAGTTAATACTTTGTTGAATAGTTAAAATAATTACTTTAATAATTTAATCATCTTTTTTCTTCCCTTTTGTTTCTCACATTTATCATATCAATAAAAACAAGCAACAGAAAAATGTGGTAAAAATAAAATGATATTATAATACTTTATATATTCATAAAATACAATCATTTTAATGTAATTATAATATGATTTATAATAATTATGTAAAAATGAAATACAGCAAAATAGAGAGAATTACTATAATGACTTAATACTGAGTAACAATAATCATTTAGCAAATACGTTTTATTTTATTTTTACCATTGATTGAATATTGAGTAATAATCATTTAGCAATTCAAATGTATTTTTATTTTATTTTATTTTGCCAAATTACCTTTGCTTTGGAATTACTTTTCATTACCTTTGCTTTGGAAAAGAAAAGAAAAGAAAATGTAAGTTTTATTATTACCAAAGCATCACATTTAAACATTACAAAAAAAAAAAAAAAAAAAAAGTGCATAAATGCACAAACATACAGTTACACAGCATACACAGAAACACAATCACTTTAGGAACAGACATGTTCAGGGAATGTATCGCACTGCTTACAGACAGTGTATCGAATCTGACCACATGCTAAGAGGGGCTTCAGCTCTGCTTATGGTCCAGTGATGGGCAGGTTTGCTGCCTACACTTAAATTAAGACCCTCAGCTTAACACAAACACACACACACACACATACACACACACACAGCAAAGAGCTGCCAAAAGCTTCCAAAAGTGGCAAGCCTGAGTAAACATGCAGCGATAAACCCACCACTACAGCTCAGGACCACCCTAACCATCTCTAGCTTTCCCTCCTCAATAATAACTCGCGCTAAACAGTGTCAACTGGACGTCCAAGTATTTTTTGTTATTACTGTTATTATTTATTAAAAAGTATGCGAAATAACAAAGAGGAGCAATGCTTTAAAAGAGTTTAAATATAATATCAAATGATATTTTTAAATAAATAAATATAATTTCATCACATGATTCTGCAAGAAAACAAAAGAGCGCAAGAAAAGGCCAAAACACTGGGACATGCAAGCAAAAAGAAACATCACAAACTGCCGCCCACGTCTGCTCAACCACTTTCTCATCCAGACTTTCCAGCTCGCTTTCTTGTTCTGTGCAAAACGATCACAAGCTCTTATTCTATGTTGGTCGTTGACATGTTGTCAGCGGCTAAAGCGCTATGATTTTACCGCGGGTACAGGGTGTTATTAGACTTTATGTGAAGCAGCGGCAACAGCAATTTGATGAAAGACACCAAAGTAGACTAGAAGCGAAATTTAATGGAATAAAAACAGCTCTTCCACCAAATCATATACTGCATTATTCTAATCTCAGGCGATTGTCAAGCAACATAGCAACTATGTGTGTCACTGCAGTGTAAATGCAATGAAACCTACATGCTGTATTATGTGGTTAGTACTTTTCGAACACTATTGAAAAGAAAAACACAAAATCATTCACAGCTCTTGGCTGGAAACGTTACTGGCTTTAATAAATAATCAAAATGAACAGTTACGCCTGATGTAAAAATAGAAAGTAATTGTGATATTTGAAAGGAGACACATGGGGATTCAAGTGGCTTTATCAAATCACACAAAAACGGTAAAGGTAATGAAAATCCACAATGTACCTTCTAGCCTACATTGAATGTTTTGTTTTGCATTACTTATGGATAATTGGTGATGTTTTTATTAGCTGTTTGGACTCTCATTCTGACGGCACCCATTTACAGCAGAGCATCCATTGGTGAGCAAGTGATGCAATGCTATATTTCTCCAAATCTGTTCTAAGGAGGAAACAAGCTCATCTACATCTTGAATGGCCTGAGGGAGAGTAAATGTTCAGCAAATGTTCATTTTTGGGTCAATTATTCCTTTGCCAAGTTGCACAATCCAAAAAAAATGTACATTTGTAGGGCAGAATTGTTTAGATTAACTAGTGCGGCAGAAGTACTTGATTTGAGACACCATCTTTAACCTCAATCTGTATATCTGCAACCCATTTTCTTTGTTTCTTTTTTACCTCCTCTCAAAGCTGTTATATAAATCTCCTAATCATCCTCTCTCAGATTTGTGCTTTAATTGCTCTACTGCAGTCGTCTGTACACTAAAATGCTTCACTGTGGGAATGAAATGAATCCAATATGCAAAAAAACAAAACAAATTTAGAGACAAAAAAAAGAGAGAGAGATGGTAAAAAAAGAACGAAATATGGGAAATGATCTCTGATGAGTTTCCCAGCAGGAAAAGCCCCTCCCCGCTTCTCGTTTTCTTTCATCCACACTGTTGTACAGTCTTCTCCTTGATCTATCCCTTTCTCCTTCTTTTTGATTCTCCAGTGTCCACATTTGTTCTTTCAGAAACACCACATGCATTCTCTCCTACGCACAATCCACTAATGAGTTCAAATGAGGCAAAAAGCACATGAAACACCTAAACACACTCACGCACATATGTGCACGCTCGTCTTCTCAATAATAAATACAGACCTTGGGATCCTTGAGAAAATAAAATATTGAACAGGTGCTTCCAATATGCATATCTACACTTGGAGGATATTGTAACGTCTAAATGGACCTAAGTGTTTCCTTTGTGTTTGTAGAGCAAAGGCTGTGATGGTTATGAATCTTTTAAAGGTGAAGTGTGTCATTGTCCGCACCTCTATCACTGGCCGGATTAAAAAAAAACAGAAAGTCTATACTGCATTTCAAAGGTTTGGAGATTTTTTGAAAGAAGTTTCTTATGCTCACCAAGGCTGCATTTATTTGTTAAAAATGACAGTAAAAACTGTAATATTGTGAAATATTATTACTATTTCAAATAATTATTTTCTATTTGAATATATTTTAAAATGTAATTTTTTTCCTGTGATGCAAAGCTGAATTTTCAGCATCATTACTCCAGTCTTCAGTGTCACACAGTCCTTCAGAAATCATTCTAATATGTTGATTTGCTGCTTAAGAAACATTCATTATTATTATCAACACGGAAAACAGCTGCTCTGATTTTTGTAAATTAATATTTTTCAAGATTTTTTGATGAACAAAAAGTTAAAAAAAAACAAAAACTGACATCTTTTGTAACACATCTTCACTGTCTGATTAATTTAATGCATCCTTGCTGAAAAACAGTTTTAACTTTTGAACATTTGTTTTTCTTATTATTTCATTTCTTCTTATTATTCTTTTTATTTATATTATAAACAAGTGCAATTTCTTGTCCTGTGTAGCTAGACATATTTCTTATGTATACAGGAAGTCGATGCAGGATTTATCAAAAGGTTTGTCCATTTTTAGCCAAAATAGCAAAAAGCCTTTAGTTTACATTACAACACGAAAAAAAAAACATTATTCACTACTGTCGCTAGTCGATTGGAAGTGGTAAAGGCCATTTCTAGCAGGCATTTTATTGGATAAAAATGTTTACAGAGTTCTGGCTGTAAAGTGCTACTGTTGTCTTTATGATTACTGGGATATTTTGAACTTGGGATAATAATTATTCATAAAATGTGAAGTAGAATCTGTGTTCACACTTGTGTTAGACAACAAAACTGGAGTCACTGTGAAAACATGATTCACTCCTGTTGCTAGTTGATTACAAATGATAGAAAACATTTCTATTAGGGTTTTATTGGACAAAAAAACAAACAAACATATTTTGACGTACTGGCTGAGAGGCGGTACTCTTGTTTTTGTAATTTTGGGGATGTGTTTGGATTTGGAATAATAATTATTCATAAAATGTGAAGTAGAATCTGTGTTCACACTTGTATCAGACAAAAAAAAACTGGAGTCACTACAAAAACATGACTCTATGCTAGTCGATTGCAAGACTAGAAAGCATTTCTAGTAGGATTTTATTGGACAAAAATATATTTTGGAGTTCTGGCTGAGAGTTGATACTGTCGTCTTGTGATTTCTGGGAATTTTTTTTTTTTTTTTTTTTGATTTGGGATCATTATTCATAAAATGTTAAGTAGGATATGTGCTTACACTTGTGTCAGACAACAAAACTAAAGTCACTGTGAAAACCTGATTCACTTCTATTTTTAGTCAATTACAGTGATAAAAAGCATTTCTAGTAGGATTTTTTATTGGATTAAAAAAATATATTTTACAGTTCTGGCTGAGAGGTGGTACTGTTGTCTTTGTGATTTCTGGGATATTTTGCATTTGGGATAATAATAATTATTCATAAAATGTGAAGTAGAATCTGTGTTTAAACTTGTGTCAGACAACAAAACTGAAGTCACTGTGAAAACATGATTCACTCCTATTGCTAGTCCAATACAAGTGATAGAAAGCATTTCTAGTAGGATTTTATTGGGAAAAAATGTATTTTGGCGTATTTTGGCGTTCTGTTTTTTTGGAGAACTGTGTGTGCTGCTTAGGTTAGCTTTGAAGCTTGGCAGCTGGTTTAAGCTTCTCCTGAGCTGGTTATGAGCTGGTAATATAAGATGGTTATGAACTGGTTTGAGATGGTCATGTGCTGGTCCTAAGCAACTAGCTCCTGCTCAGTACCAGCTCACAACCAGCTTTTAACCATCTCAGGACCAGCTTAAACCAGCTCAAACCAGTTGCCATACTTCAAAACATACTTAAACAGCACATGCTGTTTTCTTCAACAGGGCTGGCTGAGAGGTGATACTGTTATCTTTGTAATTTCTGGGAAATCTTTAGATTTGGGTTAATAATTATTCATAAAATGTGAAGTAGAATCTGTGTTCACACTTGCGTCAGACAGCAAAACTGGAGTCACTGTGAAAACATGATTCACTCCTATTGCTAGTCCAATACAAGTGATAGAAAGCATTTCTAGTAGGATTTTATCAGGAAAAAATGTATTTTGGCATTCTGGCAGAGAGGTGATACTCTAATTTTTGTGATTTTTGGGATATCTTTGGATTTGGGTTAATAATTATTTTTAAAATGTGAAGCAGAATCTGTGTTCACACTTGACAATGAAACCAAAGTCACTGTGAAATCATGATTCACTCCTATTGCTAGTTGATTGCAAGTGGTAGAAAGCATTTCTAGTAGTTTTCTAGTAATTTTAGAAATATATAAAAAATAATACAGTAATACAGTTGTCTTTGTGGTTTCTGGGATATCATTTGATTTGGCCTAATAATTATTCATAAAATGTGAAGTAGAATCTGTGTTCACACTTGTGCCAGACAACAAAACTAGAGTCACTGTAAAATCAAATTTCACTACTATTGCTAATCAATTGCAAGTGGAAGAAAGCATTTTTAGTAGGATTTTTTTTGGACAAAAATGTATTCTGGAGTTTTGACTACAACAAAACTACAGTCACTGTGAAAATGCTACTACTGTTAGCCAACTGCAGGTTGTGAAGAGCATTTATGAAGTTATTTTCTTCTACAAAAAATAATAAAAACTGTAAATCTGCTAAATTATCTTAATTTTGTAATGCCAAGAGTACACTTGCTCACAGATCAGCCTCAAGGCTAACAAACATAGAATAAACTCTCATTTTGATTTCATGAGGTCTTCACCTCAACCTGCACTGCATCTAATCCAGCCTATTTGTCATGTTAAACAACCCACCCATTCAATTGCTTTACTACAAATCCAATAGGAAAGTTCCCAGTTCATACATCAACGTCAGTGCTTGTGCCTGGCCTTGTGTTTCGCCTCGCAGCGCTGCAACGGTCAAGTTCAGCTTTGTCTCCGAGACGGCTGCCCTCCATTCAGCCATAACTGATTCACAGTGCAGTTCTCTGGATCGCACACAGGTAAACGACACATCGTGATGAACAACAACAGTGACAACAGCATGTCCTGGCCCATCGGATAAACATTTACTCGGATACAGTGTCAGCACAGTGACAAGTAGAGAAGCGGATGCAACATTTATGAGGTGCGCTCTCTGGATCTCATGTTGGTTTAGCGCCAGACTCTTTAAAGCCTCGTGTTCTGTATAAGCAGCTGGCAAACTTACTCGGTGTGAATCGCAGCTAATGCGATCCATCCAGTGCAGCTCATTACCGCAGAGCGCGTGCGAGCATCTGTGTTTTTAGTGCATGCCTTTGTCTGTGGATGTGTTTCTAAATGTGACCAGCGAGCATGTAATTGCATTTTGCTCTTTTTTCTGGAGACATCTAATAATTACTGTCCAAGTCCCACGTTTAATAAAGTCTGAGGTAATGCAATAGCCTTGATTTATTTATATAAGAACCTTCCAAATGGACCTTGTAAGCAACCGCTTAGCAATGAGGAGAGTGAAAGGGTGGGCTTGTTTGCAAGCTTAGAAGTTTTTAAAAAATTCAACATAACCTTAAACAGACAAACATTCTGTAACCAAGTTTTTATTTTTTAATGTTTTGGAAAGTATCTTATGTTCATTAAGTCTTCATTTATTTGATTGCAAAAAAAGAAAAAACAAAAAAACAAAATGTGAAATCTTATTACAATTTAAAATATTTGTTTTCTTTTGTAATATATTTTAAAATATATAAAATATAGAATTTTATAAAAATAAAATTCTAATATGCTGATATGCTGCTCAACAAACGTTTTTTTAGGGATCCTGGAGAACCCTTTTTAATAATTAAGCACCAATAATAACTGATAATAATTGAGCAACGAATCAGCACGTTAGAATGATTTCTGAAAGATCATGTGACCGTGAAGACTGGAGTGATGATAGTGAAAATTCAGCTTTGCATCACAGCTATAAGTTAAAATTTTATATAAATTTAAATAGAGAACAGTTATTTTAAACTGTAATAATTTTTCATAATATTACAGTTTTCACTGTATTTTTGATCAAATAAATGCAGCCTTGGTGAGCAGAAGAGACTTGTTTCAAAAATATTGCTGTTAAAATTTAAATCTTAATTATTTCAAACTTTTGACCAGTTGTGCATATTCATTTCTTTCATCTCACATTTCTTTGAAGACGCTGACTGTATGAACAATGAAAAACATTTTTCTAAATATCTTCTTTTGTGTTCCACAGAACAGAGTCATACAGGCTTGGAACGACATGAGGATTCATGAATGAGTCAGTAAATGACAGAATTATCATTGTTCAGTGTTCTACTCCTTTAAAGTCAACATAAAAATCACAATTTCCTGGTCTTATTGTGAGCAATTTGTCAATGCACATTATTCCAAAGAATATGCATTTGTAATTCTTCCTATCGCAATTTCTACAAAAACCTTTTCTGAAAAGACCTTTCTTTTCATCTTACATAACCAAGCCTTTTTATTTTTCATCTCAAATACCTTGATTCACTCTATAAGTTGGATTACATAAGTAAAATGAGTTAAAAGAAGTTGCTCATTATTTTAAATTAGCATGCAAGCATAAACAATGTATCATACAAATGTTCACCTTACCCGTCCAATCAGCACCGGTTCTGGTCCGCTATATTCCTCTATCACAAAGAACTGGTTCCAGATCCAGCTTCTTCGGCTGCGGGACTGTGAGGGCATCTCATCCAGATTTGATCCAGTAAAGGTCCTTTGAAAATCACCACTGCTGTCTGACTCCTGGTTGCCCATCATTACGGTCTGCACTTC
The DNA here is from genome assembly GCF_022985175.1 of Labeo rohita. Classification (NCBI taxonomy): domain Eukaryota; kingdom Metazoa; phylum Chordata; class Actinopteri; order Cypriniformes; family Cyprinidae; genus Labeo; species Labeo rohita. Next base: position 6,118,493 of record NC_066891.1, on the reverse strand, counting down.
CCTTCCGCTGCTATTTAAACCAGACGGAGGCTTCAGAAGGATCACGCTGGCACCCGACGGGCCATCCGGGGTGGATCTGTCAGTTGGTAAATGGTCAGTTTTAGTTTCCTCTACTGCAGGAGTTAGTTCTGCAGGAATGAAATGATCTTGGGATATTCTAGATATTTTGGAGTCCTGGCTAAGAGGTGATACCGTTGTCTTAGTGATTTCAGGGATATCTTTGGATTTATGATGATAATTATTCATAATATGGGGAGTAGAATCTGTGTTCACACTCGCGCCAGACAACGAAACTGGAGTCACTCTGATTTCAAATTCCGATTTTGCAGTTTCTTCAATCTGTGCATGATGCAGTCCTGATAAAGACTCCATTGCATCTTTGTTGCTTTTTCTCTTTGCCAAACTTGGTGTCTCTGCTGTGTTGGCAAATGGCATCTCACTTTGCCTTTCCTCCAAGTCTAGACGCTCCACCTGAATTTCTTTCCTCGCGGTTCCTTTCCTTGCGGTATCCTCGCTCTTCCATCTTTTTAGACGAGCACTGCTTCCCCCGAGCTCTAAGCACACACACAGAAAGAGCAATGCAGCCCAGATACGGCCACTCATCGTGCCTCACTTCGTTATTAGTCACAATGTTTGCCACAGGGGGAAGAACAATAAGAACGACCTTCACTCACGCTCTGTCTCGCTGTGTGGGCGGCTGCTCCATTCATCTCCTCTTCTTAATTCCTTATTCTTCATGAGTCTCAGTGGTCATTTAGCATCTTATCCACTTTTTTGGGATTATATTTCGGTTTTTAGGTCCGGTTAAACACAGAGGGCGATTCCCATGGTTTGGATTTAATCGGGCAAACCTGTTCAAAGAGATAAGGGGATGAGAATCAGTGTTGATTGTGAGTAAACGTAATTGGGATTTGCAGTTGGGATTACTGGAAAAATTTCAATTAGGTAACAGTTTGGGTCTCTGCAGAGAATCATGGGTACAGAAATGTGCTTGACTAGCAAGGGTTCATAAAACTTTCAATCACTTAAAATCTGGGACTGCTCCAAAGAAGTCCTTCAAAGCTGAGTGCTTAAAAAAAACCTGAGTGGTTAACTTGTCCAAAATAAGGTAAATTAATATTTTAGAGCAAATATGTGACATTCAAACTGACTCCTTTTTTGTGATATCCTGGTATCTTTTTTAAAAATCTATTTGTAAAGTACTGTTCACAGTACATTTTAAAGCAGATTTTCAGTAAAAAACATGATAATATTTTATTATCTTCATGCCTTGTAGTCAAATTAAGTAGATTAGAGCTGGATGATAATATAGTTTGCATTTTGTAACGTTACAAGCAAACAAGCAGTTGAGATATGTTATACAGTAGGCTATAAATTGCCCTACACAAGTATACATTTGTGAATTAAGTTGGACACATACAAAACTTAATTTAAAGAGGTGACGATAATATAGTTATATTTGGTGATAAAATAAAAATATGGCAATTAAGAATTGCTCTACAGTGTAAATTCCAAGTATGGGTCACCCATACTTGGCCATAAATTTATTTATATGAGTGTACTGCAGGGTCAGAAATTAACAAGGGCTTGTGGCAAAAATGCGGAATTACAGCGGAATCATATTGCTTAATCAGATTGTATACGTGCTGTTTTGTGCAGCGTTGAGCCTTATAACCAATTATACGTGTTTCTGTTGAACTTTGGAATGCATTGGCCAATCAGAGATGCTTAGATTAGTCGAATGCCAGAGCTGTTGTTGAGTGTGCATGCTTCTGAATTCCCTCACTACAGTGCAGATACGATAAATATGGTAAATAAAATATTAATTCCATAGCTTCAATGATTATAACGGGGAGTTTTGCATAAATTGTGCTAGACTTGCCTAACTTTATGGAGTGACATGTTTGTCTGTGAAGACAGAATGTGACGTGGCCAAAATAAAACAAAAACGTTTTCTATTGTTTTCTATATCGATATTAATAATCACTATTACAATATAAAGAGAAATAATAATAATGATATTTGTCATGATATTGTAGGTCTATGTATAATTTAGATACAATTTTAAACAGTCTGTTGTTATTGACAACAGTTTAAAATATTGATTAAAGTAATTGGGTAAATTTAAGTATTTGACATTAAAGACAACATAGAATGTTTTTTATAATGAGGTGATTATAAAAATTGCCCTTGCGAATGTAAAAAATGCACCTGGAAATCAATTCCAGGGGGCAAATATTGCCCCTTAATGGAAAAGTTCATTTCTGACTCTTGTGTACTGTTTGAATGCAAATAATAATCATAATACAGTTTAGTTTGAAATATTTTACATTTCTGTGATGATATAAACAATCATGCAGCCCAGATTTGCTATACTGCATATATTTCTGTGGAAAATGTAGAGTGGATAAAAGCAGGCTGCTTCTCTAGTCTAAACATGTTCAAAATAAATTACCGTGCACCTTTCCTGCAACATCTTTTAACAGCTTTAGAAGCAAAAACCAATATTGCAATATTCCTTAAACTGCTCTTGGCCATCTCACAAACTTTATGCTCATGAAATGTAATTACTGGCTTGCATTTAAGTGGCTAAGCACTTTGAAACAGTCAATCACTTGGGTCTTGAAAATGTGTTGATTTGCGTGATTGAGCATTTTAAAGGGCTGTTTCTCACTGTACGGGCAAGGTTATTGCCGTCCATATTAAGGCTACAGTTCAACCATTTCACATTCTGGCACCAAACCATATCCTCATTCACTTATGCAGCACATTTTTAGAGGTACATAAAGGCTATAAACTGAAAAGAGCTTGACCATTTCAACAAGCTATACTGACTCTCTTAAAACGAGTCTATTTGTGAAAAAACGTCCTTCTAAAATGTATTTTTCATAATAAGTACACCAGCTGTCCAATACTACAACTAAAATATATTACAATATTCCAGCTTTACTACCCCTGTAAAAAAGAAAAACGTAATATGACAAATAATATACTTAAGTGCAAACTGAATGTGATGTTGTCAGACACTTAATATGAATTGCATATTAATTCATAATCATAATGCATATTATTTGCAATTAAATAAAAATGCATTATAGTTTAGATTTATATTAAATACAATGAGTAGAATTGTGTTTTTACTTTTTGATATATGGTTAGCATCCATTGTGAAATATACTTTCATATCATTTCTACTGGAGCTTGTGTGGCATGTATTTAAATACATTTGCAAATGCATGTTTGAAATGATTAAAATATTATAATTGAAAATATCAACTTCAAATGTAACATTAAACATTTACATGTGCTTGTACTTAAGTCTACACATCACAACATGGTTTTCTGTAAAGCAACATTATTAAATTGTACTTCAATACAATTTCTTAAATATATATTTTTAACATTAGAAATACACTACAAATGCGCATTTGTGACCCTGGACCACAAAACAAGTCATAACGGTCAATTTTTTGACATTGAGATGATGAAAGCTGAATAAAGAAGTTTTCCATTGATATATGGTTTGTTATGATGTTACAATATTTGGCCGAGATACTATTTGAAAATACAACTATTTGAAAATCTGGAATCTCAGGGTGCAAAAAAATCAAAATACTGAGAAAATTGCCTTTAAAGTTGTCTAAATGAAGTTCTTAGCAATGCATATTACTACTACTACACCTGAAAAAGACAAAATGCAAAAAAAATGTAGATGCATTTTGAGATTTACGAAATTAAACTTCCATTTTAATGAATTATATGCAGTAATAAACAACATCTTCACGATTCTGGATAAACTGAGAATCCCAGTTGTTTTTAATAAATTGGAGACCATGATTGGAGAAAAAAGATTAGAAAACAAAATAATGTAATTTACTAGTGGTTCTGACAAAATGTTCATTGCTTAAGTCTTTTAAAAACATATTAATTTAAACAAACAAAAAAAAAAAAAAAAAATCAATGAAGGAGTCAGCGTCTCAATTCATTAAGACTTGGTTTACTATTGGAATCTCCTGAATGAATGACTCAATGACATACTTTTTCTTAAACTGACAATACATACAAGTGTTAAGATACTTTCGTTTTGATCGCTACTGTAGATAATAAGTGTTTATACCCAAACTATAAACTTTTATCCCAGTACTTCTGTTATTTAAATGTCTGTAACACAGAAATAATGGTTATAATGTGGTTGAAAAGACTGCTTGTGTTGCTGTTTCTGGATCAGTAGCAGTATGAATGAAGATTTCAATGTTTTAAACACCTTTTTCACATCGTAAGCGTCAGTGGAGCGTGAGCAGCCCGTGTTTTGTAACCGCACATATCAGTGAATGACCACGTTGACGTCGGAAGCGTAATGATGGTGGACCCTCTGATTCATTAGGTTTGTTTTAGATGAGCAAATTCTGCGCAGAATCAATCACCGGTGATCACCACAAGATGCATGCCGGTTAGAAAAGTGTCCGAGTGTCAGATTGCTCAGTCCAGCGCAGTAGCTCATCATCAACTGTGCTGACAAAAAGCATGATGGGAAACGACTGGATGACAACACAGCTTAAAGCTCATTGGTTCAGACAACCGTGACGTTGCCGTTCTCTTCTAAAATGTTTTATTTTTTAGTCTGATATCATATGGTTATGTGTTTAAATTGTGCATGAATATTCCCAAACACTATGCCTAAGCACTAAAAATGGATGATAAATATGCCTTTCGTATTGAATTAAATAGCAAGCACTTTGAGAGTCTTGTTTATCATATTTATTTTCATATAAAAACAACAGAGCTGAAATTATCTCATGTATATTAGCAACACAGCACGTGAGTGTGATAACGCGATATCCGCTTTTGATCTTGTAGGTATCTGTTCCACTTGGAGAGGTCAGAACTGTCCGTCTTGACTGCACTTATTTCACTCCTCCCCTCACTGCGGCCGCCTACTCTCACCTACATTTCAGGCGAGGCGAGGCGCATCTCAAACGAGCCTACTGCCAAATGGTTCGCGAAAATATCATCACGAGATCTCGCAGGTCACATCCCTACATATTACTAATCAAAAATTAAGTTTTGATATATTTACGATAGGAATATTTTAATGGAACATGATCTTTACTTGATATCCTAATGGTTTTTGGCCTAAAAGAAATATTGATAATTTTGACCCACACATATTTTTGGCTATTGCTATAAATATACCTGTGCTACTTAAGACCTGCACACTTCTTTTTCACACAGGTACACATCTGAATAATTTGACCATATTCTGGCTTTACTGCATCTATAATGTTCCATTTTTACTGCATCTAAAGTATCTTACCTTTGCTGGTAAACTGTGACATTTTTTGCTTTCTCTAAAATCTTGATGCGGCCTAAACAGTCAGACAGTTTTCCCTAAACAGATTAAGAGCAGAAGAGAAACGGTCTTGTCCTGAACCAGCCAACCCTCACTTATTTAGACAGCCAACTCCGATTCCCTGCAAGACAGAAGATAACAGCACACTTTTAGCGAATGTAATCTTATGGCCAGGCCCTTTAGCTAAATTTAAGAGTTGTTATTTTGCCTTTTTCCCTGATTATCTAATGAGTTTGAACTCATTACACACACACTCACACAAAAAGACTTGTCTTCAAATGTCTTGCTAAGAGTACTTAACGTTTCCTGAAAAACAATACGGTCATGTTGAACTCGGTGCATGTCTCAAGAGACCACAGCAGTGTAAGTAATCTCTGATCAGTGATTCAGATGGAAACCTCAAATGTCAGCTTTCACAATCCTGACTGGCTCGGAGCTCAGGCTAGTTGGAGAGCTGAGACTCAGGCTACATACAAACTTTCAATTATCAGAGTTGTGTGACTCTTGAACCTCCACGTTTTCACAAAAGTGGCATTTTATAATTGTATTTCTTTTCAACTGGGAGCTACCCATAGAAAAGTCAACACAAAAACTTATTTCGAAAAACTAGTTTTTAACATTTAAAGAAGAAAATGTTAGAGGTGCAAAAGTGTATTGCTTGTTTGCTGCTCAAGTTGACCTGAATGAAGAATTAACACTGTCATGTTTCCTTGGAATTCTGTATAGTTCTAGTTTGTTGAGTTTCACTATTTAGTGTTACATTTGTATTTTCAGTTGATTATATTTTCATATAGTTGTTATATACAAGTTTTGTAGAAAGTATATATATTATCTTGCTGGTCTTAGTTGGTGCTCCAGAAACATTTATTTTTATCATTGTTGAAAACAGTTGTTATGTTCAATATTTGTACTATTTTTTTCAGTGTTCTTTGATGAATTTCTTGAGCATCAAATCAGCATGTTAGAATGATTTCTGAAGGATTTTGTGACACTGAAGACTGGAGTAATGATGCTGAAAATTCAGCTTTGCATCACAAAAATAAATTACATTTTAAAATATATTCAAATAGAAAACAGTTATTTTAAACTGTAATAATATTTCACAATATTGTTTTTACTGTATTTTTGATCAAATAAATGTAACTTTGGTGAGCCTTCTTTCAAAAACATTTTAAAAAGGTAATTATTCCAACAGACTAATCCTAAGTATGAGCAATAACAGTGATTCTTGTATTTTTGGAGTTTAATACAAGTCTAACTGCAAACCAGTCATGCCTGGAGCTCAACCCCAAACTTTGTTACAGACCCTCTTCTCAGGAAGAATATTAAGACAGAACCTAGTGCAAGACAAGCACATTAGACCTTGACTAAGATTGGTTTTCGATCGCAGTGAATTGCCATTTAGTTGAAACTCTGCAATGTCCGAGATGAGAAAACCTTTTGCACCAAGCCGCCGCATCAACACGGGAGTCCACGGCACCCCTGCAAAGTACATTAACTTTAATTTATTCTGAATCGCTCCTGTCCCTAGACTAAATCACACATATGTGATATGTACAGTACAAATCCCCTTGACAGTCTTGCTTGCCCTGGGTCTTTGTTCACATCATAAGAGCTTGTACCATCGGCCATGAAACGCATCATTAATAGAAAGCAATAAAGTCGCTGAACGGGCCGCCGCCTCCCCGGCTGTGGATCAATATTGTTTCCACACATCAGCGGAGGTGACAGCAACTGTATCGCGGGAGAAAGTAATAGAGACAGGTGGAAGTGAGTGGGCTGAACATGGCTGTAATGGAACGTCAAGGCCAAACTTATGCAACCGAATCCAATTAATCAGAAGCCTTTGATGGACGTGACACTAAACAAGCAAATAAAGATCAGAACAAACTGACCTGCGTGATTTTTTCCCCCTGTCACTGTGTGTCCAGTTTAAAGCTGGGAAATAAGGGTTCAGGTCAGGCCACCAACATTTTAGCTTCATTACATCTGAAACATTTTTTTATATTCCAGCTCTAAATCAAGCATTTTACAACACTTCAGCTATAATACATCAAGTACTTTACCATATTTTTAGCTTTGATATATGTCAAGATTTTTCCCTTCATGGATATTACATCTTAAGCATTTTACAATATGTCAGCATTTCTGTACTTTCAGTATTTATTTAGCATATTCAAGCTTTACCACATCTTAAGTATTTTACCAAATTTTAGCTTTACAACATCTCAAGTATTTTACCAAATTTTAGCTTTACCACATTGCATGTATTTTAACATATTCCAGTTTTGCAACATCTGATGTATTTGACCATATTCCTGCTTTACCACATCTAGTTTTACCACGTTAAGTATTTTACCACAAATACTTTACCACATCTCAAGTCTTATACTGTATTTTTGCTTTACTACATCTCAAAGTATTTTACCATATTCCAGCTTTACCACATTTGCATATTTTACCATATTCAAGTTTTACCACAAATTAAGTATTGTACCACATCTCAAGTATTATTCTGGATTTTGGCTTTGCTACATCTCAAAGTATTTACCATATTCCAGCTTTACCTCATCTGAATATTTTACTATATTCAAGTTTTACCACATATTAAGTATTTAGCTTTACCACATCTCAAGTTTTATACTGTATTTTGGCTTTACTACATCTCAAAGTATTTACCATATTCCAGCTTTACATCCTAAGTATTTTACCATATTCAAGTTTTACCACATATTAAGTATCTAGCTTTACCACATCTCAAGTTTTATACTGTATTTTGGTTTTGCTACATCTCAAAGTATTTTACTACCACATTCCAGCTTTACCATAATCAAGCTCTACCACATATGGAGTATTTTACCATATTTCAGCTTTACCACATCTCAAGCATTTTACTACATTTGTCTTTATTACATCTCAAGTATTTTACCATATTCCTGCTTTGCCACATCATATTCAAGCTTTACCACATATAAAGTATTTTACCATATTCCAGCTTTACCACATCTGAATATTTTACCATATTTAAGTTTTACCACATATTTACATCTCAAGCATTATACGGTATTTCAGCTTTACTACATGTCAACTGTTTTACCATATATTCCAGCTTTACCACATATGATGGACTTTACCATTAACAAGCTTTACCACTTATGGAGTATTTTACCATATTTCAGATCTACCACATCTTAAGCATTTTACTATATTCCAGCTTTCCTACATCTCAAGTATTTTGCCATAATCCAGCTTTACCACATCTCAAGTATTTTACTACTTTTGGCTTTATTTTACCATATTCCTGCTTAGCCACATCTCATGTATTTTACCATATTACAGCTTTACATCTTAAATATTTTACTATATATCAGGTACCACATCTCAAGCATTTTACCATATTCCATCTTTTTTTACATCTGAATATTTTACTATACTCAAGTTTTACCACATATTAAGTGCTTTACCATATAAGCTTTTCCACATCTCAATATCTTTTTTCAATATAAATTTTACCATCCAGCATTACCACATATGGAGTACTTTACCATATTTCACATCTACCACATCTTTTACTAGCTTTACTACATCTCAAGTATTTTACCATATTCCATATTTACAACATCTTAAGAACTTTGCTATATTTGGCTTTACAACATAAAGTATTTTACCATATTTTCACTTCACTACATCAATCAATATTTCTTCAACCATTTTACAACATTTTACCATCTTCTGTCTTCATTACACACCCAAGTACTTTACCACATTTTTATACATGTAAAATATCTAACAATAACAACTTAAGCATTTTACCATATTACCCCATTTTTAAGCCTTCTGTATTTTTACCATATTCTGCCTTTACTACAAGTATTTCACCACATTCCAGCTTTACAATTCAAGTATTTTACCGTATTCAATCTTTAGCCAACTAAATCTTAAATATTTCTCAAAATCCAAGCTTTACAACAACAAATGCATGTATAACGAACCAGTTTTACTGTATTTACAGTATTTTTTACTTGTGTAATTGAGAGGAATTAATCAACAGCATTTGATGGAAGTGACAGAGAACAAACGAATAAAGCTTGTGACAAACTATGTTTTTCCTTGTCATTGTGTTTCCAGTTTATGCTTGCTGAGCAACAGGGAATTGTGTCAGTCTCTCTGAGCTGATAATATTGTTTCTGACTGTCAGAGGTTGCTTTGCATTCATCCGCGCTACACCGGTTATAAGGGCTTTTTACGTGCCAGTGAATTCTTTATATGAGGTAGCTTTTTATGATTAACGTGAAACCTGATTTTGAATCACATTTCCCACTGTGCACTCCGAGAGGCCCTAAACACCGCAGAATCTGGATTAACTTTAAGAAAGTGTTGCTCTACTGGGCTGAGAATTCAATGCGGTCCTTGTCATGGGTCCAAATTGGATCTACTGACTTAGGACCCCCCAGGCCAAGCGTCTTGAGGAGTGTGAACTATCAGAAACATCTCCTTGAGCTGATAAATTGAAGCTATAAACGGTATAATTAATTCCTGTGTTCTGCACCCATACATTTAACGATCTGAAGTTCGTTAGCATTAGAGTCAGGTCCCAGCCATTGATCTTTTGAGCCCCAAGGCATGATGGAGCCTGTCACCAACATAACGAGACTTAAGAACTATAATTACCAGGCATTTCTCTTCCTCAATCCTCCATCCCATCTCCCTCAAACATCCGTCTTATCATTCTCGCACAATAACACTCTTAAAGGAGATACTACTTTTAAAAAAATAATACGCACTAGAAAATATTCAGAATATCTATGGCTATTCAAAAATTTTGGGCCAGTGAGGTTATTTTTAATTAAATTAATACTTCTTTTCAGCAAGAATGCATGAAATTGGTCAAAAGTGACAATACAGACATTTATACTGTTACAAAAGTTTCTATTTTAAATAAATGCTGTTCTTTTGCTTGCTCTGTCTACTAAAGAATCCCTGAAGAAAATATTAAGCAGTTTCCAACGTCTCTTGAGCAGCAAATCAGCATATAAAATGATTTCTGAAAGATCATGTGACACTGAAAACTGGAGTAAATAAGAAAAAATTAATAAATTACATTTTAAAATATATTCAAATAGAAAACAGTTATTTTAAAAGTAAAGGCAGCCTTGGTGAGCATCAGAAACATTTTAAAAAGAGTTTTAATCAAATAAGATAGCATTACATTCCAAACATACTGTTTCATCTAAACTGAGAAAGTGAGAAATTCGTGAGAGATGAACAAATTCTATGTGCAGTAAATCATTTGCATTAAGTTTTATTTACACACTTTAATAATTTAGTATTACCTCTACAGATCAATTCTGTATTAGCAATGCGCTGACTGCCAGTACAGATACCAGCTCAGCTGATCAAAAACAAGCTCAGCATTATTATGCCGAGCAGATATCACAGCTCATTTTACATAGGATATACACAAGCTTCCTTAATGCGCAAGACCTTTATGAACATCTTTTGATTATGACTTGAAAATGACGTGTAATTTTTTTTTTAAGTTAAAAAAAACTTCCTATACTAGCTTAATATGCACAGTCTAAAAATTCATAAGTTGACTTTTCTGTTAAAGTGTAAACACTGCGACTTCATGGTAACTGATTGAGCATCCTGACTTCTGAATCAACAAATGACATGAGTTTGGGGACTATTTGTTTTGTCTGACGGTAGACGGGGAGACATTATTTTTGTAATTTCATTCAGTGGACCTAAAGGTCCAGAGTTTGGCAGATCATGGTCCAGTCAGTCCACGCTGGTCGATGCTGAAAATACACCATCTTGCAGCAAAATAACTTTCACCAACTTTCAACTCAATATTTTGCAACTACATGTCTTCTGCAGTGAATGGGTGCCATTAGAATGAGAATCCAAATAGCTGATAAATCACAATAATCCACAAGTAATCCACACAACACCAGTCCATCAACGTCTTGTGAAGTAAAAAGCTGCATGTTTCTAAAAAAAAAAAAAAATAAAAAAAAAATAAATAAATAAATAAAATAAAATCATCATTAAGACGTTTTAGCTTTAAACCATTGATTCTGAACATAATCCATAATCATGCTTCCACCAGTTAAATTGTCTATCCCCTGTTCACATCAAAATCCACCTACATTTTTATTAAGAACGGTTTTGGCTTGTGAAGGCTGCTTGATCTGTGCATATTTCTCTCCTGATATAGAGTATTATCTCTATCTTATTGATAGAGAACTTATATTTTAGCCGGAAGCAAGGGTTTGGAGTCATAATGATGTTGTTTCTTAAAAACACAGATTTCACTTTACAAGATATCAAAACATCATATGAATTACATGTGGACATTTTTATTCATTCCGATGGCACCCAAGGATTCACTGGTACAACTACAACTAACTACAAAACAATTTGAATTCACTATACTGACACAAGCCATCTGATATTATAGATTTCACTCACTGTATTATGATAACATGGTGCTAAAAATGCCATATTTAAATATATAAATACATACAGTATATATGAAAAGGTGTGCTTTGCTTAAGCCATGTTTGCATCAAATATTCATTTTTGTTATAAATAGGCCTTTACTTTTTAATATAAAACTGTCACACACTGGTATAGTTATCACATATTTAAAAGCATTTGATACAATACCAAAACAAAATGAAAGCACACCCTTGAAACTCTGAAATATACACGCGCACAGCACTTTTAAAAATCCTTTTTAGTATCCTACACTTTTCCAGGTCTCTACACCACAACACAATTATAACTTGCTCAATAGCTCACTAAGCCTCATTCATTAAAATGGAAATGAGGAACGGGCCGACCCTCTGAGTGTGTACAGCTGCCTTTTATTGATCCAAACTGGAGTGTTTACCAAAGAGATGAAAAAAGACAACAATTTTTCGTTTATTCTATAATTCACCACTGCTCTGTGTCATAGGGGAGCACAGTAAGTGTTCTGAGCTTCTGATCATAAAATTTTGACTTGCTCTATGGCTCAATCTGTATTTTCTATTCTTTTCCCCTTTCTCAACCCATTTTCACAGCCCCTCTCAAAGGTAAAAAAAAAAAGGGGGGGATAATGTCATCTCTGCTAGAGCTGCTTTTAGGATCACATTAACACTTGCTCATCAATATTAACAGCAAACTTTCCTCTCCAAATGTATCCTTCCTTCTCATCTCGTCGCATGCCCTTTCTGATACACTTTAGTTTCGCTGAGGCCTAAACCCCTTTCCCCAACACATTAAACTCACTTTGGCTCTGGCTATATTTGGAAGAGCACCATGCTCGTACTATTCCTGCAGTATATAATTTTGTAGTATGCAAACAGCCTAAATGCGCTGCTTTCCCGGATGACCTACAGCATTTGCCAAAATGTGCATTATACAACCGGAATACATTTGCAGAATAATGTATCCTACAATGCATTAAAGCTATAGTTCACCCAAAAAGAAAATTAGCTGAGAATTTACTCACTCACAGACTAAGATGTAGAGTTTGTTTCTTCATCACAACAGATTTGCAGAAATTAAGCATTATATCACTTGCTCACCAATGGATCCTCTGCAGTGAATGGGTGCTGTCAGAAATTCAGAATGAGAGTCCAAACAGCTGATAAAAACATCACAAAAATTCACAATTGTTCAACAATAAATTAACAATAAATTAATGTCTTGTGAAGCAAAAAGCTGCATGTTTGTAAGAAGCAAATTTATCATTAAGACATTTTACCTTAAAACATCACTTATGGTCAAAACACCGGTCTATAATAATGCTTCCTCCATTGAAAAAGTCTATCCACTATTGTCCTCTCACATCAAAATCCACCTACATATTCGTGCACAACTGTTTTGGACTGTTTTTGCTTATAAACAGTGCTTGATCTATGTATATTTCTCTCCTGATTCATTGAGATTACTTTTTCCCTGGAACAAGCAACATTATAGATTATGGACTTGTATTCTGGCATGAAACAACAGTTTGAAACAAGTTAAAAACACCTTAAGGATTGATTTGTTTCTTATACAAACACAAACACAGTTTTTCACTTCTCAAGGCATTAAAGGAGAAATTCACTTCTAGAACAAAAATTTACAGATACTCACCCCTTGTCATCCAAGATGTTCATGTCTTTCTTTCTTCAGTTGTAAAGAAATTATGTTTCTTGAGGAAAATTTCAGGAATGTTCTCCATATAGTGGACTTTTACGGTGCCCGCGAGTTTGAACTTCCAAAATGCAGTTTAAATGCAGCTTCAAAGGGCTCTAGCCGAGGAAGAAGGGTCTTATCTAGCAAAACGATTGCCTATTTTCTAAAAAAAAAAGTACAATTTCTATATTTTTTAACCTCAAATGCTTGTCTTGTCTAGCTCTGCGATGTGCATGCGAACTCTGTGTAATCCGGGACAAAACAGTTAGGGTATGTCGAAAACTCCAATCTCATTTTCTCCTCTAACTACAAAATCGTCCTACATCGTTGCAGAAGTACCGACCCAGTGTTTATAAAGTGAACATCCCAAAAAGGTTAAACGCCTTTTACCAAAAAAAAAGGTAAAACAGCAATGTAGGATGATTTTGAAGTTGGAGGAAAAAATGAGATGGGAGTTTTAACGACATACCCTAACTGTTTTGAACCAGAGGTGCACAGAGTACACATGTACATCGCAGAGCTAGACAAGACGAATATTTTAGGTTAAAAAGAATATAAATTGTAATTTCTTTTTAGAAAATAACCAATCATTTCGCTAGATAATACCTCGGCTGGGATCGTTTACAGCCCTTTGAAGCCGCAGTTTCGCATTTTGGAAATTCAAACTCACAAGCACCATAGAAGTCCACTATATGGAGAACATTCCTGAAATGTTGAAGAAATGAAGAAATAAAAGAAAACTGAAGAAATAAAGACATGAACATCTTGGATGACAAGGGGGTGAGTAAGTTATTTGTACATTTTTGTTCTGGAAGTGAACTACTCCTTTAATTGATGGACTGGAGCTGTACTTGTGATTTTCTGTGTTGTTATTTTGAGCTGTTTGGACTTTCATTCCGACGGCGCCCATTCACTGCAGAGGATCCATTGGTGAGCAAGTGATGCAATGCTCAATTTCTCCAAACCTGTACCGATCAGGAAACAAACTCATCTACATCTTGGATAATTCTGAGGGTGAGTACATTTTCAGCTAATTTCCATTATGTTCTTGAAAATCTGAAGACATTTTTACAAAGAAAAACTGGGACTTACAGACCAGAATATATCACAGAGACTTGAAGGTGGGCTCTTTTGACTTCGACCAGCAAGCAATCACCTAGCAACCATCCAGAACACCCTAGCGACAGCATAGCAACAAGTGAATTAAAAAAACAACACTCAACACACCACAGCAATGCCTTGAAATCAACAGGACCACTTTTACACAGGCAGGAGCCGCTTTTTAACATGTGAAAGTTTTAATGTAACACATACTTCTGAACCTAGCCTCTGTTTAGAGTTGCTTAAAAATGTCTCTGATGTTTAATGCAGGATTTTAAACTTTCAAATGGCAAAAGTGAGAGGTTTGCTTTGGAAATGCTTAACTGACAAAGTGTAAAGTAAATCATTTAGCACTACCTCAAAACACCACTTTTCTCTGACAGTCAGTATGAATACCATCCTGTCTGCAGATCAAATGAACAAAAACAAACTCGGCATTATCATGGAGAGTAGATATTAGAGCTCTGCACATTTGGGATACACTCAGCTTCTCCGGTGCGTAAGACCTTCTAAAAAGTCTTTGAATTCGGTTTAATATGTAATAGGTGAACTGTGTTTAAAGCAAGGGTTACCTGCTGTGGGTGAAGGTTAAAGAGAAACTTGAATAGAACAAAATAAGATCTTCAGAAAATACGTATACCTTAAAAATAGATCATTTTGAAGGAAAAAAAAAGTAAATCTCTCATCTCTCAATCTCTCATCCAATAAAAATAACTAAACAGTAAGATTTTTTTTTTTCATTTTGTGATTAAAACTTTTTTTTGCATCAATAAGATCAATAAGTTTTAAAAATAAAATAAAATTAAAATAGATAATAAAATGTATACTGATATGTGAGCCTGGACCAGTCATAAGTAGCATGGGTATATTTGTGGCAATAGCCAACAATACATTGTATGCGTATCAAAATTATTGATTTTTTCTTTAAGATCATGTTGCATGAACATATTTTGTACATTTCCTACCATAAATATATCAAAACTTTGTAGGTCGATTTCCCTGTCTAAATTAATTATAAAACCTGTTTAAATAATAGCAGAAAAAAGCTAGAGAGATAGGAAATTGTTGAAGCAAAAGATTGAATAATAAAAAATTGATAATACTGTAATATTGAATAAAAAAAATTAAATATTAAATAAGAAAGCTATGGAAGTGGCCAAATGTTAGTTAGAGCGCATGTTAGAAAGAGTGAGAGGTTTCTGAATATTTGTGATTCATACAGGCTCAGATGGGTAATGATGAATGGTCACTGCATCTCAAATGGCAAATCGCTGTTCCAGTCTCACTTCACTGGACTCAAAACACAGCCGCCAGTAAAAATAACCCGCGAGCTTGTCAGACTCGCACAGGCAGACGACAGGAGACGCACACATATTGCATGTGAGAGATTCAGAGAATGTTAAAGCCTTAAATGGCTGACCCACAAAGGCACTGGAAACGAAACTCGCTTCGGTATCTCATGCAGATCTGTGCTTCTACTTGCAAACGGAGCTGAATGGCAGTTTCCACCCCTAACAGGCAAGCTGGGACTAATAATTTGCAGAACATTTGTTGAACAAATTTGTTCTTTAATGAACAAGCCGGAGCACACGCACACACGTATACACACTCTGACCGGGCAAGAGTGTAATTACAGTGAGTTGTTGCAGTAATCTTGCTTTAATGCTCACACTGATGCATGGAATCCATTAAGAGAGACAAACTAAAGACTAGAAATCAGGCAGAAGCCAAAATGTTTCACAATAAATGCCAGTTTGCCAGGTTTGAGCTGTCATAAAGCTCATTATTTTCTTGCAACAAGTACCATAAGCCATACCAGATTCTACTCACATGCACAAATATCACTAACAAAGTGCCTTCATATTACAGCATGACATATGAATATGGTAATTATACAACACCATGGTAAATATTTGATGGTTTAGCAATTTAAAACAAAGAAATAAAGACAGACATAAATATTAGTATCATACTTTTACTGTTGTGAGGTAACATAAAATTATTATATATTTTTTTTCTTGAACACTCATTTTTTATTTTAGTTAAATATTAGAAAATACTTTGATTTTTGTTTATTTTGTAATTATATAGTTTTTATATTTTCATAAAATAATGATTATTTTAATTATATATATATATATATATATATATATATTATACATAATTATTTGTATTTTAAATTTTATATGTTAATTCAATAATAATAATTACTCTTAATTATTTAATTATTATTAATAATACACTTTTGGAAACTCTTTATAGTATGTTTGAAGGAAGCTAATCCAAATCTATTTTCTGGGTAACTTGGCTTAACATTTATCACCTTAGGATATTAATATACCATTGTTTTGATATCTAAGTGTTTATGTATATGTACATATATTTATATATTTATTTATTTTTCATTTTAATGTACCCCCCCCTCCTTTTCTTTTCTTTTCTTTTCTTTTCTTTTCTCTGATTCTTTTATTATTATTTTTTTCATGTTAAAGTTTATAAATTCAATAAAGACAGCGCTGAAAAAAAAATAATAATACACTTTTGGCCAAGTTGTGCAAAAGGACCTCTTTAGTGTCTGTGTTGGAAT
This sequence comes from Labeo rohita, assembly GCF_022985175.1. Taxonomy (NCBI): domain Eukaryota; kingdom Metazoa; phylum Chordata; class Actinopteri; order Cypriniformes; family Cyprinidae; genus Labeo; species Labeo rohita. The sequence goes on along the minus strand of NC_066891.1, from coordinate 6,101,283 downwards.
GTGCTAAATAGGCGGTAATTATTTTTATCAATACGTCTCAGTACTGAAATGAATATAAATGAAATTTAACATCAGTTGAGGATTCATTCAATATTTACAATGCTTAGAATTACATATATATGCAAATATAAATGTAGCCTATAAATATAAAACAACACTGACTAGTTTTTCCATCTTAGTTTTTAACCACTACTGCATTCTGGGATTGCCAAAAGAGACATGCAATGTTGGCTTAAAAATTGCTCAAAGAAGGTATCTCTTGGAACAGACTTCACGTCTGGAAGGTTCTTATGATGCGGCCCACATATGCAGCTTGCAAGGTTTTGGAACAGAGCCCTAGACTTCTGATGACATCCCATATACTTCAATTGTTCTCACATCAAGCAATTTATAATTACCACATTCTAATCTACATTTTGAATTGTATACACTACGTGGTAGATTTATGAATCTTAAAAGCCCTAACAAATCCATTTTCAAGACGTTTGTGAGGATATTTTGTCACATGAGGAAGTCCTAAAGTAGGCTAACATAAGATTTTAAGTCCAATTACACAAATGCTTGTTTCCCTAACTAGTGAGAGTGTCTAAATGAGAGTATTTTAGTGTACACAATTCATTATCCATTGCCCAAGATGATACAGTAGTTCAGTGGTTTTCATTTTAGCATCTTCATGCTTAGTTTCATAATTGCTTGTTGACTAAACATTCTAAACATTCTTCATACAAAATATAAATTAAACAGCATTCAGTGTGACAATAAACCCCGCCAGACATCAAAGTCTTCATTAACTCTTGTTCTTTTTCAAGTTCAGTATCTATCTATCTAGACTTTATCTGAGAGAATTGGAGTATCAAAGGCGTGACAACTTGCCCCGGTCTCTCCTACAGCGTAACATGCACGCACACACAGATGTTCACTACAATAACGGAGAGAATCAGAGCAGCTGGTGAGGTTGTAGGTTCAATCCCCACAAGGCTTGATGAACTATCCACTATTGTTCCTGAACCGCATCATGAATCATGAACTACAACCATGTGTCTTTGATCAAGACAGTTAACCTCAGGTCATTCTAACAAGACTGAATCTGTAAGAAGTGACCCAAAAACACTGAAGACGACTGGAGCGACTAATTAGCTAGTAAATGAGCAGCCTACAGTGCGCTGCGAGTCCGTGCGCTCCGGTAACCGGTCACCGGTCACCAGTGCGCGCAGCGCGGCTCCATCTGTCAAAGATTCAGCCGAAGCAAAACCGAAAGATGTATTTCCCAAATGCATCCACATGAAACGCGTCCAACCTGCACACATCAGCGAGCATCTGTCTTTTCCCACAGCACATGTCTATGGAGGCACCATAAGTGCCTGTAGATAGGCTATCCAGATATCCAGCGCATGTTTCCGCTTTAATAAGTTTGATTATGCTGATGACATATCAGACGCGTGTTATACATGCAACCTGCCGCTTATAAAAAAACACATCAGATCTTACCTACAAGAGGCTGATTTTAAATGACACCTGGAGAGTCTTGTGTCTTGTGTTGGTGAAGGTCTGAGAGACAGACACACGCACATTGAGGAGCGCGTACTGTCCCCCCCTCTCTCTCTCTCTCTCTCTCCCTCTCTCTCTCACGCATCATCACTATACAGCGCTGCGCACACTTAAAATAATACTAGGCTTTTTTCCTCACATTTCTGAGAGGATAAAGGCATTTCCGTAACCCAGAACTTAATCGTTAGAATATAGTAGGGATGTCACAAACATTACGTGAGGTACATTGACTGTATTTAACATTTATTAAGTGTATGTATCAATATACTGTGAATAATCGCTGAATAAATAAATACGCGATACTGGCCACCTGGTCGTACATTATTCTGCTTATTACACTTGCCAAATAAATTCATATATATAATATTGATTTACAAAACCTATATTGCAATATAGCTCATATTTTCATATACATTTGTTTGATGCTAACTCAATTTTTCTTTTTATCGAGCTCTCCGTACCTTTTTGCGATTCGCTGTTTTTTTTTCTCCCAAGCATGTTTCGTTTTCATACAAATCAAAATTTATGTTCAATTTTAAAGTATACTCAAGTCCTCCAGACAATTTTGTCAAAGGATAACCGTTAGATGGCGCCAATTAGCTATTCGAAATTCGGACATATTCCACGTTCTAACGTATTTTGGCATTTGAATGAGAGAACGCGAAGTCACAGTTTGGTCAGTTACCCGGATGTCAGTTAAGCGGCCATATTGGAGATACTCGGATGTAAACAACAGCATTAAGTGCACAGCTAATGTACTACTGAATATGTTGTTCTGCTAATTTATGCTGTTTAAACCACAGAAAAAAAGTGTGGAAGCTGCTAAATCATATAGAGAAGTATTTAGTAAGAAGGAAAGGGCACAATATTTTGCCATCCTAAAGTTAACAGGTGGTAAAGATACGTACGAGCAGTATTAAACAAAATATTAGACTAATATTTCACTTTACCTGACTGGAAATGATAAGAACAAACTTGAATGTTGTCAAGATTCTTGCCCTGGAAATCCTGGTTTATTTTGGCCAACCATAAATGTCTTTTGTTCCTCAGACAGTTTATTGCACTCTTTTATAACTCTTGTTATAACTTTTGGCAGTCTGTAGTACTCCCGGTATGTTTTTTCCAATCCGAACGATTAGTACAGCCCAAAACATGATGATAATTGAACATTTTCAGTGGCAAGTTAGTTTCAGCAAGTTTCATTTGGTTCAGTGGCATTGTTTACGTTCAGTGCCGCCAATACGGCCGATTGATGACGCATTGTGAAAACACTCTATAGTCTTTGACGCGACTTGCAGATTAGATTCCTGGATAGATGAACACTGATTGTGTAGAGTTTTTTGATCAGTGAGTGCACAGGTAAAACCAGACAAACCATGGAATATTGTAATTAAATTAAACAATAGTGATATAATGTGAAAATAACTGAGCTGTTATATTCTGTCGATTGCAGTATTGTGAAAACAGCACAAACACATTCTGACCTTACAGCAACTAAGGTAAGAGTGGCAGAAAGACAAATCTGACCATCATGGTAACACACAAAACTACAAAATAATACACTAAATAATTTAAGGCTGATCCTAAACTACTATTTTATTGGACATACTGCATCAGAATTATTTTTTTTAAATATAAAAAAAACCCCACAGAAATTATAAGGTAATTCCTGCTTCCACCTATACAAGTTTAACCTGGTGGACGATAAAAACAATTCCACAGAGACTTGAATAATACAGAAGGGTGGACTTGGCCCACTTAGGAACCACCCCAAACACCTTAGCAACTGCATAACAATGTCCTGGCAACCATCTGCAATTGCTGGAGGGTTTTGTAAAGCAGCACTTTTTTTTGAGGAAATATCTACTTGATCCAAACATTACCTGCATGCAACAGACACTAAAGTTTTACTGCCATGAAATGTAAACTTTGAGTGCTGAGATTTACAAACACACACAGCCTTGGAGTGTTTTATATACCACAGCAATGTAAAATAACATTTTACAAATCACCTGCAGTGTTCACTGAATAATTTTCAACTGAATGTAATTTTCAAATTTCATTCAAACACAAGAAAAAACTTTTTTCCAGCTCAAAAAAAGAAAAAGAAATCTATTTGCAGATGTAATGCAGCCATAAATGTTTAATGTTTTACATGCATAATCTTGAGCTTAATGCTGGTCTGTTTTGAGGTTTTCTTAGCCTTGAAGTTTAAATTCTGTTACATATTAACACTCAGATTTACACTGGCTGTTTTATATACCATCTTAAAATAAAATCACATCCTAATTATCATTATTGTTCCACAAATTACCCACCTACAATGCTCACTGAATGATTCTCAACAGTAATTTAAACACGAGAAAGTTTGTTCTATTTGGACATTTTATAGGGCCATAAATGTTTAATATTTTGCTTGCATATTCTTGATGTTGCTCCTTTTCTGTTTAGCCAAAACTGAAGCGTAATTGCCTTTTAATTGCCTTAAAGTTTATAGTCTGTCAGAGGATATTGCTTGGGAGTTTCAGCGCAGTATATCAAGAACTTTATGCTGAAATGTTTCCAGTATTGCCTAATAATCTACTTGTAATCCCCTATATATGCACAATGATGAATGTGTGCCATGTAAACTGTGACCTGGGTTCGTAAATGGGTTCCCACAATACAATGCTGTCAGCTTGTTTCCCTCCGAGTGTAATTTCAGCAGGGATCCAGCTCCAATCTGTTTATTTCTAATTTTACCGTATACATAGAATAACAATGACTAGGAGAATATTTGCCTCACACGCAGCCCCAATAACTGGAGAAGATGAATGCGTGGCATGGTACTCTCATACCTGCGAGTCTGTGTGTGTGCGTTCATTACAACGCCCCAGTTTAGCTGCCTCCTCTCCTCTGCCGTTGATGGTATCTTATTGTTACCAGGTGGCTGGCAGTGACAGGAGCGTTGAAAAACTGCTGACAATAAGCCACGGCTCAAAGGAAAACGCGAAAAAGGAGGACACGCGAGCAGTGTGGTTCTTCCTCGCGAAGGCGTAAGGGGTGAAGAAACCATGTTAGAAGGGAAAGGAACGAGATCCCTGGGGAAACGTTCCAGCGAGTTCCTGTGCTTTAGATGATGGTTCATAAACTACCATCATCCTCCAGGGCCCAGGGAGCCGAAGCTGAAATACTTCAGAAGTGCCAATAAATGAAAAAGTGAGAATTAGAGGAAAGTTTGGTGAGCCGAGGGGAGTAATGGAGACCGATGGACCATGCGAAGGAAACCCCCCTGAGGAAGAAGTGAGGTCTCGTGTGAAAGATCTCATGTGGCCGCTGTCATTCACACTCTGAGAGGGGTTGTGCGCTGTCGTGCTAAACAGCTGTGGAAAATGAGCACACATTGATTTCATGCATATGGCACCCACGCATGTAAACACACATGCACACACACATACACGCACACTGAAGACTCAGCCATCCTAGCGTAACAAAGCCACGGGGAATAAAGCGTTCTTTTCCGTTCTAATTTAAGAATTTCTCTCATTTAATGCCGTGTATTACACACGATTGCACGCATCAAATGATTATCTCTGCATCACGACACCAAGACCATTTTTTTCCCAAGAAGCCGAGAAGAGTTATTTGATCTGCTGTGAAACAGCATTCCCTTGAGCGCAGATGTGACAAAGAACATCCAGCAACACGAGATTTTAGTGTAATACAGGAAGAACAAGGCTACAGATGGACTGCAGTGTGTCTGGTGCACATGCTGTTACTTAAGCAAAATCCTGCAGGCGTGCAGTGTGAATATCATATTTTAGGATAGGCACGGATCTGTTTATAACTGTACTGCCTCCTATAATTGAGATTAATGCAGTTCAGTGGGCATAACAGGAAAGATGCCAACATTATAATCCGATCCTCGGGGCCAGGTGTTGAGTTTTCACTCGCAGTGTAAAAGAAAACTTCTGATTCTGCGTACAATTAAACTGATGTGCTCTTAACCTACTTGCAACACTTAAAAATAGATTCCTTTTCTAGTTGAATTAGTTGGTTATGTAGGCAGATTTACTACTAATCCTCAGGGGGACAAGCAGCTGTTTCCCTGCTTTTTTCCCCTAACACAATTGTGCCCTCTAGTGACACTGTCTTGAAAATATAACATAACACAAAATGGACGCATGTGCGCACATCACAGTCTAGATATGTGACCACAAAACTAATAAGTAGCACGGGTATTTTGGGTTAAAATTTTCGATTGTTCTTTTATGCCAAAATCATTAGAATATTAAGTATAGATCATGTTCAATACAGATATTTTGTACCCTACATATATCAAAACTTAATTTTCGATTAGTAATATGCATTACTAAGAACACATTAAGGGCGATTTTCTCAATATTTAGATTACATATTTTCAAATAGTTGTAGCCTATGTCAGCTAATTATTATTATTATTATTATTTTTTTTTTTTTTTGAAATAGTGTTTTTCTTATGCATTTTCTTATACTTAGATGACAAAATCTTTTATGCTGGGTCTTAAGATGATGTGGATCTGTAAACGTTTACATTTAGATAAAGTTTCTTAGCAACTTAAACGCTAAACACCATCACTGTATTTCATGATACGAGAGTCGTATTTTTTAAGGTTCTGCGCAAATTTTGCGCAGAGCGGATGCGCACGAACACATCAACGGTCTTATTATCACTGAGGAGCCGTAAAAACATTATTGTGTTCATCTGTGTCGAGCGAATTCTAACCTTACCGATCCGTTTTAGTCAATAAACAAACAATGAGTGATCATCCGGTGACTAGCAGATGAGCCAAATCTGATCGTCGCTGAAAGAAAAAGGCGAATTTTCGGCTATTTTGTCAGGTGAGTGAACTGAAAGACATTCAGAGAAGACGCAGCAAAATCACCAAAAATATAAATGTTTATTCAAGTAAGCCAGTTTACGATGAAAATATGTCATTTTACATGTTTGTAATTTATAATTCGATCGTTTTAAGGGTTTACGGACTGTGTTTTAATGTTAAATAAGGCTGTTCTTGTTATGTTTTGGTCAGGGGTGTTGTCCTGTCTACAGGCCTCAATCTGATCTATCAGTGATCTGATCTTAACATCAGCACATACAAAGCCTCATACATCTCATTCATTAAATGTGTGTAGTTGGATAATTTATTAATATGATACCTACATGTGTAAATAGGTAGATTTATGTAATTATTATTTGAGTTCTTGAGGGATTTGGGCCTGTAATGCAATATAAAAACACATTCAGTTTAACCGTTCAACATAAAACCGTTGATTGAGTCGAAATATGTATGTTTATTATGAGAATATACATTTATATATTGTTTATATATTTTTTTTTTTATCAATAATGTACCTTTTGAGCTTTTGTTGATGTAACATTTTAATGATTTAATTTTATTATTTAAAATGTAATTATTTTATTTGGTAACACTTTTGTCATTTGTTAACTATGAATGTATTAACTAACATGAATGACTGAACGATACATTTGTTACACCATTTAATAATCTTTATTATATTAGTTAATAAAAATACAGTAGTTTATTGTTTGTGTTAGTTCGCAGTGCATCAGTTAATGTTAACAAACAAGTTATGATTTTAATAATGTATTAGGAAATCTTGAAATTAACATTAAGATTAATAAATGCTGTAGAAGTAGTGTTCATTCTTAGCTCATGTTAACTAATGTAGTTAACTAATGAAACTTGTAAAGTTCTACCATTATTTTATAGTTATAAACCATTTAAAACAATTTAGTGAAACATTTGTTAAATATATAAATGGAACTGATTCTTGATGGCTAATATTAATTTAAATATTTGTATACGAGTTGTTTACAAAAATATTTTACAAATATTTCTACTTTTTAAATTCTTTTTTTTTTTAATAAATGAAACATTTTACTAATTTGAGTTTCTTTTACATGTAAGTTGTTAAATATTAATTTTTAATTGTATTATTTAAAACAAGTCATTTTTGTTAACTTTTCTTAACAATATAATTGATTCTTTATGGCTGGTATTCATATAAATGTTTGCGAAGAAATATTATAATATATTTTATTATTCTTATGTGTTATTTTTATTTTGTCTCTGTGTTTAACCTCACCTGATGTAACATAAAAGTAATGTCTGATATTCTAGTATATTCTGTACCAGCATCATAAAATGTCCCGTAAATGGTTTGGCTGTAAAGGATTTGGGTCATGATATATTTAGATCATTTCTGCGTCTGATTTGGGGCGCTTGCCATTATGAGCATACACGGGTTGTCCTGTCAAGCCAGACGGTTTAGGAAACAGTTTTATAGATGTGTAATAGTAAACAAAGATTTTGAGTGTAAATGAAGAACAACATATAGTATAGTTCTTGCTTTCATTCATTATGCTTCTGATTTCATTTCAAATGTGCTTTTAAATAAAAAAACAGCTCTTTTTATTTTGTGTTGCACAAGGCTTTAGTTTTATTTTGACAGATAAGGCATGAATGGCACTCGTTCTTGTAAAAGTGGATTTATACTTATAGGATGAGAGACTGGAAATGCAAGAGCTTTAATCGGACAGAGCAACAATGAACAAAGAGCTCAAGCAAGCACTGTGTACTCGTGACTTTTCTCAGCTTGGGCAACATAGTTTGGCAAACAGTGTCCCGTTTGTTGCATCTGCTTATGTATCACTGATGTTAGCTTGTGTAGGCAGCACATTTCTCCAAACTTGTTTTTCCACACATCTTTTCCTGTGAAATCATTGTGTTTTTATTTTCTTTCCAGCATGGCTAGCTGCGGTGAGGTTAATCTTTCCGTGGACTCCCTGACTTCAGGCAAGAAGGTGAGTGGGGAGTCTGTGACGGAGGGAAGCCCGTCCCCTTCGTCTCCTTCTCTGCCCATTCCAGAGTGTGCAATCTGCCTGCAGAGCTGCGTCCATCCCGTACGCCTGCCATGCCGTCATATTTTCTGCTTCCTATGCGTGAAAGGAGCTTCCTGGCACAGCAAACGCTGCGCCCTCTGTAGAGGGGAAGTGCCTGAGGACTTCCTGGAGCGTCCCACTTTGCTCTCGCCTGAAGAGCTGAAGGCTTCAGCGACGGGCGGACGCGGTACAGGGACTGGTGGCCACGCGTGGTACTACGAAGGACGTAACGGATGGTGGCAGTACGACGAGCGGACTAGCCGAGAGCTAGAGGACGCGTTCAACAAGGGCAAGAAGAGCGCTGAGATGCTGATCGCCGGCTTCCTCTACGTAGCCGATTTGGAGAACATGGTGCAGTACAGGAGGAACGAACATGGCCGCAGGCGGAGGATGAAGAGGGATGTGGTGGACATTCCTAAAAAAGGCGTGGCCGGATTAAGACTCGATCCAGATCCCAATCCCGCAGCGGGAACAGGAACGGGAACAGGAACGGTTCCCACCGCAGCGCCCGCCGTTGCGGATTTAAACGGAGCAGTTGATGGCACCACAGCGGAGCGAGAGAGTTCGGCGGATGGAGCGGACACTGGAGGCAGCGGAGTACGTCCCCAAGGCGTCTTTGCTGCTGCTCCCGTAAGGCCGCCAACTGTCTTAGGTGGTCACCTGACCAGCCCTGCTTCCTCCAGTGATATTCAGCTTGTACAAGCTCTCTCCCAACTCAATATGAACCCCACTGAGCAAGAACCAGAAGAGGAAGATGCAGACGATGAAGACGATTCGGCCGCTCCGGACGCCTCGGGATACGAATCCGAGTCTGGCACGAGCGAGGATGAAGACGAGCAGGCTGGGGACGAAGGTGAAGACGAGCACACAGAAGGCTCCCAGGGTAGGCATAGACTGCATCAGTTGGACAGACCGCCCCCTGGTGGCGGCCCTGCGCATAGCAGCGATCGCTCGGGGTGCCCTGACGGTCAGTGCACCGTTACGAAGGTCTGACCGCAGCACAACTACAGAACTCCTACCCAACTCCCACAACCGCTGGGGATTTCTAACCAATCTCTGAAATGCAAAAAATGAAATGAATGAACCATTCAAATCACTGAAACACGGTCTTGGATAAGGGTGGAGGCTTTGGGGCGGATGGTTTTAGTGTAAGAATAGTGCTTGTCTTTCTCTTTCAGTCTTAGAGGACTGTACCAGGGCTGTACTCTTTAATGGAAGTTACAGGCAAAACTACAATAAACTAAAATACTGTAAATTGGTCCAACCATTACGCTTCTAATTGCATTCATGTAACAGAAATTAAATACTCACAATTTTTCACCCTGAAATTAATAGAAAATGTATAAAATATATTTTACACTAGGCCTTTAGTGAGCATTACAATTTTTGTGTTTTCATAATTACACACATTTCATCCTAAATTCTTATTGCTCTAATGTATTTGTTCTGTAAGTTATTATTCATTTTAATTCTTATTAATGTAATAGAGAAATGTATCTGAAAGTTGTATTTATTTTTATTACATTAATGAAAATTTAGGGAAAAATTTTGCTCTATTATAAAGGTTTCATTTCATATTCATGTATTAAAAGATGTTTTTTTTGTTTTTGTTTCTTTTTTTTTCTTTTGATTTTGGGGTGAAATATATTCATGAGATTTCATTACATCTAGCATGGCTCAACACCATTATCCAGTGGTTCTGGAGTCATGCAGTAATAATGTACTGTGGTGTAGTGAAGTTCTAATCTTTTCATAAAAATATGCCATATCAGCTTCTACCCTGAGGCTTCTGCAATACCATCCGAAAATAATTGGAACTGTATGCACTGTTTTAATAATGATAAAGTGAAATTGCATCTCTTGGTAGGAAACCCATATACATTGCATCTTACTAGTTTTGTTGTTTTGAATATAACACTTTTGCAGTAGATCACAATGCCTGACTTTATATTTTGCAAAAAGTATTATTATGGAAATGTAGAACATTTTGTTATGCACCACCTGGTATAGAGCCTTATAGATCTGCAACAAGTGGTAAGAAAGTTTTGGGTTTTTTGGTGAAATGACAAGCATTAGATGCAAAACCAGCATAGTTTCAAATGCAAAACCTAATGAGAAAAGAATTTATTGTAGTTTTGCCAAGGATTCCTCTTTAACGCGCTCTAGTCATTAGAAAACCTTCGGTCATCTTACATTTACTACTTCTAGTGTTTCATGATGTGAGGTTTAAAACTCTTTAACGTGTGTGTGTGCATTTGCGTTTATTTTAAGCAACTTGTCTTTATTCTTCTGTCTCATCTTGGTGTGCTTTATGTGTTTCATGCATTTGCATGTGTTGCTGTGAGCGAGGATGGAGCCCTGGACTACAGCGCTTTGAACTCTGGGAAAGGCGAGTTTTATCAGATATTGTAATTTGTAGTTGTAAAGTAGTCCTCAGACTGCAGCACACCGAGTGAGTGAGTGGTTTTCAAGCATAGATGTCCGATTTTTCGAAGTTTTTTGAAATTTTAATGTTATTTTCAAACCTGCTAATTTTCATCTCCACTTGTTCAAGGTTCTTTGTTGTCAAAGCAAAATGAAAACTAAAATCAAGAATAACTTCTTTTTGGTGTATTTTTGTTTTAACTGTGTTGTTTTGTTACCAGGTTTATCTGAGAAATAAAGTGTTGTCTGTTATCTGTCTGAGATCAAACTGTCCTGATGTATATTTCTTAACTTAGGAAGGTTTGCTTGTTAAATAACGTTCATTATTTTCTATTTTTCGACCACTAATATTATGTATGGTCCAAATATGCTAAAACCGGAATTGGCCACCAATGCTCTGTTTCAGAAATCAGCAGCAAGACTATCAGGACTTCAAAACTGTGTTTCGTTAGAGCAGAATAAGTTCTGAATATTAAAATATCTATAGTTCTTACAGGAATAGTTCTTTCTGAAAAGTCCTCAATGACTTTTGATTCTTTTTTTTTTTTGCAGTGAGCTGATTAAAAGCTTGACTTCCAGAAACTGTGTAAGCCAGCTGTTTGGAGTTGAGATTTTTGAGAAAGCTTTTGCCGTTTTTATGTGCAGTATGCATATGATGCTGAAACTGCTTGAAGACGATCTGTGCTGGGTAAGATTTACACACAGACTTTAGAATCAAGTTTTATAATCATTGCAATACTGTATCTTAAGATGTGCGATATGGCCATAAACTGATACTCTTATGTATATCAAAAATATTCTGCTGTAAGCAGAAGTGGCATAAGTTCCTTTTACAAAGTCAGCGACTAGAATTTTGTGAAAGTAGTAGTTCCCTCAGGCTATCCAAGATGTGGAAGAGACATTCTTCATCAGAACAGATTTGGAGAAATTTAGCATTACATCACTTGTTCACTAATGGCTGCTCAGCAGTGAATGGGTGCCATCAAAATGAGAGTCCAGACAGCTGATAGAAACATCATCATAATCCACACCACTCCAGTCCAGTTAAAATTATACTTTATTGTCCTTTGCAGGAAATTTGTCTTGGACTCAAGGCTGCAACAATCCACAACAACCTCACAAAACAACAACACTTTGTTAGTTAAAATACCATCACAATTACTGCAGTTTACTACTTAACTTTTCCAAATCTGTTTTAGTGAAGAAACAAACTCTTCTGCATCTTGGATAACCTGAGGGAAAGTAACTTTAAGCAAATTTTCATCTGGGGTGTACTATTCCTGTAAGTTCTGTTACATAATGTTAACAGATATGCTGATGCCTTAACTGCATACTTGCATACAAGTTTCAGGCCATTTTTTTGGGTGCTCAAAATGCTAATTTGCTCCTAAAAATAACTGAAAAATGGATCAAAATATCCATATACTGTTCAGATTTCTGTCCCATCCAGTGTTCTCCAGAATGAACCTGCCCCTTTTCCAACACCCTATTGGCTACAGGACAGAAAATTGTGCATAATGCCTCCTTTATGCGTCCTTTAAGCGCGCGCTCGCATGAACTAGATCGTTCTTGAAAGCAAACCGATGTGCACTAAAAACTACAATTAAAAAGTCCAAGTTGAATTTCATTGCGGTTTCAGATCAGTTCAGATTTGAGTAACTGATGCAATAGGACTTCATGCTGTCTGTGTGTGCATGACCGTCTGTACAGTATGGATGAGCGTGATTGTGACAAATATAGTGACATAGAATATAGCCAAGACGGTCTCAGTGATCCGTATTATGGTGAGGATTTCGCTCTAGTCTTCAGACCTTGTGGAGTCCGAGGTTCATGAACCTAGGCATCTCCCAGTACAGACCCATGTGGCACTCCTGTAAACTCTTTCAACTCTGTCAGTCACCAGACAGGCAGACATCTGTCATTGCGTCTCTATCCCACCACTACAGGGGGTATGGGTTGACGGATCTACAGTAGTATCTCGCTCCTTGAATAGCAAAGGGAATGTTTTTATACTAGCTGTTCGCCTTCATGGCTTCAACCAAACTTGGCAGCCTGATATTTCAGGACGTGCTTTAGGTCTTTATGGTCTTACTTTGAGGATCGAACATGTATTTATTGTGTGTGTGGCTGTGTATTTAAAGGACAATGTTCTCTGGCTGACGGCATTCGGCGAACATGTTGGCTCTGTGTCTGAGATGATCTCATTCGGTAATGTCTGTGTAATCATTAATAACTTTCATATGACACCTCACTGCACTGTTGACATCTCAGCTCATTTTCTGCTGTGCTCTTGGTCACGGCGCCGGCAAGTATGCATGGGTCATTCTCCCGGATCAGATCACAGTCTGCTTTTTAACCAGTCAGGTTTTAAAGGCACGATATCAAGGGTATAAAACAGTGTATACATTGTAAAAAGAAAAGATTATTCTGAGGTGTAAATAAAACAGAATTTTAGGGTATGTTACAAAATATACTGTTTTAGTCTTTCTACTTCAAAATTTCATTTAAATTTAATTTCTTTGTAATTATTTGTGAAATTTACCTGCAAGTTCTGAATAAATAAATTGTTTCAGCACCAATTTAATTTTTTTTTAAAGTGTATACTAAAAAATTAGAAGGCAAGTAACACAGTTCAACATAAAATTATTCAGAGAATTTTTGAGGTCAAAATTTACATACATCTTGCAGAATCAGAAAGACCATGCTTGCAGAGCTGAGTAAGATATTTCACATAAAAGATGTTTACATAAAGTCCAGAAGAGAAAACAATAATGACCCCGTTCGCATACGCTTGATTCTTAATACTGTGTTGTTACCTGAATGATAAATTGTTTACTGATAGTTGTTCATGAGTCCCTTGTTTGTCCCTGTTCTTCAGAAAAATCCTTCCAGTCCAACAAATTCTTTGGTTTTTCAGCATTTTTGTGTATTTGAACCCTTTTCAACAATGACTGTATGATTTTGAGATCCATCTTTTCGCACTGAGGACAACTGAGGGACTCGTATGCAACTATTACAGAAGGTTCAAATGCTCACTGATGCTCCAGGAGGAGAACGATGCGTTAAGAGCCAGGGGTGAAAACTTTTGAACAAAATGAAGATATGTACATTTTTCTTATTTTGGTTAAATATCATATTTGTTTCATTTAATATTGCCCTTCAGAAGCTGCAGAAGATACTTGCATGTTTGCCAGAAAACAAAATTAGTTAAATTTACCCTGATCGTCACATTCCAAAAGTTTTCATCCCCCCCGGTTCTTAATACATCATGTTTCCATCTGGAGCATCAGTGAGCGTTTGAGCCTTCTGTAATAGTTGCATATGAGTCCCTCAGTTGTCCTCAGTGTGAAAAGATGGATCTCAAAATCAAAGTCATTGTTGAAAAGGATCCAAAAATGCTGAAAAACCAAAGAATTTGTGGGACCTGAAGGATGAACAGCAGGCAGTTTAACTGTTCAGGACAAACAAGGAAATCATAAACAACAGCTGTGGATCATTCGGGTAACAACACAGTATTAAGAATCAAGTGTATGTAAACTTTTGAACGAGGTCATTTTTTTTTTTATTATAAAGTCAACCATTATTTTCACTTTTGGACTATGTAGTGAAATATCGTATTCAGGTCAGTACTAAATAAAAAAACAAAACAAAAAAAAAAAAACATGCAATTTGTATGTTCCCTCTTATTTTGGTAAGATAATTAACATTCTCAGAGGTGTATGTAAACTTTTGACTTCAAGCGTGTTTATACAAAGGCATCACCAAACACAATAGTAATCACTGTTTTTAAGTTTCCTCAACAGTTTTCCTGATTGCCACCGGTTGGACAAACAGGTAATTCTTTTATACTTAGTCTCTTACCATTTCCCCCCCTCTCATTTTTTCATTCTACTGTACAAAAAAGATTTATATTTATATTTGTGTATCACTCTACTGTTTAAAAATTAAATAATACTTTTTAGCATTTAATTTTCTTACTTAATTGTGAACCTTTCAGTGAGGTTAACAGTGTCAGCATTTAGCTATTATCAAATCTTTTTAATATTTAACCAAAATATGAATATATATATACAGTTTGCTTCTGTAAGGCGGTTCTGGTTTCCTGTGCTGATATTATGCTGGTCTGAGGGACAGCATGGAGATCAGGTGATAATCTTCTCTTTGACAGCAGCTGTTGGTGGAGTTCACATTCCCAAGTATCAGACTGACTGAGAGTGTGATTTCCTCACCCTCTTGAGTTGCTCTATTCTTCACTGTCTCTTTACATGTGCTTAGGCACCAGATAATTGGGTCATGTATGCCTTTACGCTCTATAGAGCTTAAGTCTTACATTTTATATCTAACAATGTATAACGCTTATGTGAAAGGATTAATAACTACTGTATCTAACTACTGTATATCTTTATCAAAATATCTTCTTTTGTGTTCAGAAGAAGAAAGAAGTTATTACAGGTTTGGAACAACAAGTTAAATGCAACATGTTTAAATCTGAATCGCCATAACAACAGCTGACATTCTAAACCTATCAGAGGCTGTCGTTCTAATAATTCAGTTGTCAGCACGGACAGCCATCAGGAGTGACTGTCAGGTCTTGTATTGGTATTGTACACGAGACTGAGCTATATCTGATGTGAGGACAGTTTTTTGGATATGAACGTGCAATCAGCAACCTCTTTTAACCTGTCTGTGGTGTGGCGCTCAATGGAAGTGTCTAGAATGCCTGTCATTAGAGGTGAAGAGGGTTTTTTTAACTGACAGCTGTCTCTCTTTCGACATTCAAGGCCGAGCTGCGTTTTTTATTTATGTGCAATGCCACGCTACCCTTGTTTACCTTCTAAAGCTGACTCTTTTGTTGTGAAACAATGTTATGTGGGTTCAAAACAAGACAAGCTCTGTCGATAGCATGTGACACTCATTTCGGACCATGCCACAGTTTCTATAAACAACATAAATATTTTGTTTTTGTGAGTCAATTTTGTTCACCAAGGCTGAATTTATTTGATCAAAAATAGAATAAAATAGTAATATTGTGAATTCTTAATATTATTAGTTTTTTTTTTTTTTTTACAATTTAAAATGACTGTTTTTTTTTTCCAGAATTGTGTGATATAAAATTGTAATTGTGAGGTATAAAGTCAGAATTGCGAAATACAAACTTGCAGTTCTGACTTTTTTTTTCTCAGAATTGCGTGATATAAACTCGAAATTGCGAATTATAGTCAGAATTGCAAGACATAAACTCGCATTTATAAACAGTTCTGAGAAATAAAGTCTGACAATTATGACTTTGTAACAAAATTGCAAGTTATTAGAGTTATTATGAGAACTGTTAGATATAAACATATAATATAATATAATATAAAAAAAAATATCAGTTTTCCCCCTCGGAATTGGATTTTACTCACAATTGCGAGTTTATATTTCACAGTTCTGAGGAAAAAGTCAGAACTACGAGTTTATTTCATGCAAATCTGACTTTATAACTCTCAATTGTGGATTTATTTCACAATGTTTTAGGAAAAAAGTCAGAATGGCAGGTTGTAAACTCAAGAAAAATGCGAGAAAAGTCACAGTACTATTTATTTATTTATTTATTTATTTGTTTGTTTAATTCAGTGGTGGAAACAGCCCTCCATAGTTTTCTATAATAGTGTGTTGTTAAAATGTAATTTATTCCTGTGATGCAAAGCTATATTTTCAGCATCATTACCTCAGTCTTCAGTGCCACATGATTTCTCAGAAATCGTCCTAATGTGCTGAATTTATTTGAAATATCTGTCACTTTTGCCCCATTTAATGTGTCCTTGCTAAATAAATAAAAAATACTGATGCCGAACTACTTAACAGTAGTGTATATTGTGTGTTTACAATTTATTTTTTTGGCAAGTAGTGAAATTTGACAGACTATTAATTTCTTGTCTTTTGTTTTTTTATTCATAGTAAGTGCATTTTCACAATCTGTTGTGGACATTAATGTAGTAAATCTTGACAAAAGTTGCCTGGAAACTTCTCTCAATCCTAAAAGAAGAAGAAATTAGCCTACCAATAATTGGAACAGGTAAAGATAGTCTGTCTTCTCTTACAAAAATAGCTATATTCCTTCAGGAATGAGATTTAAACAGGATCGAGTTTTACCTGCAATTTGGTGCTGTTTATGATGTAAATGGTAGAAGTGATATGCATAAAAGACGGAAAACCACTACGTGCCAATAGCAGAATGTTGTATTGACTGAAATGGCACCAATTTAACTGCAATTTGGCAATTTTCACATGTGAAGCTGGTTATTTTCTGTGGCAGCATCCTATATGCAATAGATGCTGTCTGTAAAGCTTGTTTTGAACCCAACTTTTTAAATTTTAGGTCCTTATCGTGATGTAATGATCATGAACAGCTTCAAATGGCATGACGTGACTCCAGTGTGGATGAGAGAATAGTCTGATCCCATTTTGGCTCAGAGATCTCATGGTTCTCAACATGCAGATCATTGTGAAATGGTAATGGAGATAATGGCCTGCAAGGTGTAGATTCATTTCCTAAGTTGCGCCAAGTCATGCACAATTGGCACAGCTAACTGTCCGTCTCTTGTTAGTCTTCCAAACGCTCCCATTCCGGCCTGTCATCCCCTTGTGTCCCACAGACGTCATGTGGAGGTCTCAACATGGACCGTCTATCCACAGCTGTCAGTCAAACACAAACTATTTCTATTAGATACAAGGACAGCAGGCCTTTTTTGTCCGAATCTAATAGTTTGCTCTTCATATACTTCTTAGAACTTGCTTGTTGTGTTTTAACACCATTGTGTGCCTTCTTATTAGCATATGGGATCCAGTGGTGTGTCCTTTCTAATGTTTAAAGACTGATGGATTAGTGTCTCCTTTCAAAGGGATGTTTTGTGACCTTTCTCTATTTTAGTAAACAGGAAAGATATTCCCATGATCCCTCAAGACCTGGTATCACAGTGACAAGCAGTTGTCGATATCAACACCTTATCTGTGGAAGTCTCAAAGGTCGTGAGATGTCCTTGATGCTTATCTTTGCAAGTAAGTCGTAATCAGCATTGTCACTTGATCTTTTTCCACCCCCTAACTGAGTCTTAGAATTAATTGGGTGATAATTGCTTCTGTCCATGTAGGACTTTTATGTAATTTCTCTTATCACACAGCCAAGAACAATTTGGTGAACTAATTCTCACATCTAACAGCTTTTTCTTAAGGTCAGGAATGACAGTATCTGTTCTCTGCCCTATGTATTAATTCGCCCCGAATGGGCAGACCACTGGACGCGACAATGACCGTTGCAAATTATTTGAACTTTGTGTGAGCACATCATAAATAGAACGCGGGTTAAAGGACTTCACTTCCAGAACAAAAATGTACAGATAATTTACTCACCCCCTTGTCATCCAAGATGTTCATGTCCTTCTTTCTTCAGTCGTAAATAAATTGTTTTTTGAGGAAAACATTTTAGGATTTCTCTCCATATAGTGGACTTCTATGGTGCCTGCGAATTTGAACTTTCAAAATTCAGTTTAACTGCAACTTCAAAGGGCTCCAGCCGAATAAGAAGGGTCTTATCTAGTGAAACGATTCGTTATTTTATAATAAAAAAAGATTATGTACTTTTTAACCTCAAACGCTTGTCTAACTCTGTGTGTACTCTGTGTATTCCAGTTCAAGACAGTTAGGGTATGTCGTAAAACTGTCCTGCATGGCTGTTTTACCTTTTTTTGTAAAGGGCGTTTAATCTTTGCATGTTCACTTTGTAAACACTGAGTTGTTACTTCTGCAGCGATGTAGGGCGATTTTGAAGTTGGAGGAGAAAATGAGATGGGAGTTTTTCGACCTACTCTGTCTTGATCCAGAATACACAGAGAGCTAGACAAGATGAGCATTTGAGGTTGTAAAGTATATAAATTGTAAAAAAAAAAAAAAAAAAAAATTTAGAAAATAATTGATAATTCATCATTTAGAGCCCTCTGAGGCTGCATTTAAACTGCATTTTAGAAGTTTGAACTCACAGGCACCATTGAAGTCCACTATATGGAGAAAAATCCTGAAATGCTTTCCTCAAAAAATATAATTTCTTTACAACTGAAGAAAGAAAGACATGACCGTCTTGTATGACAAGGGGGTGAGTAAATTATCTGTAATTTTTTACAGAATTTGTACTTTTTAAGCACAAAAGCTTGTGTAGCACAGGCTCTGGGATGCGCGTTCACGAAGCTACGTACTATTGAATCATGTCAGAAGGTCACACGGAACGTAGGCAGAACTACAGACCCAGTGTTTACAAAGCGAACACGCAAAGACTAAGAGAGTGCAAGTAAGCCAAAAGCAGTTTACAAACAAAAAGGTACAACGTTGTTGGAGGATTCTGAAGTTGTAGAAGAAAATAAGATGAGTTTTTCACCATACTCTACCTTTTTGAGCCGGAGTACACAGACGATGAACTTAGAAGTGACTCGTAGTAGTGATGGGAAGTTCGAATCATTTTACCGACTCGGACCTTTGAGTCTCGTTCAGCAAAATGAACAAATCTTTTTTTGAGTCATTTCGTTCATTTTAGCAAAATGAGCATCACGTGACAGCCCCATAAGATAAACGAATGACTCGAAAAACCCGAAGACTCGAAACAGGTGAACTAATTCCTGTACAGAACCTAATAGGATGTTGCGCATGCGTGACTGAACGAATCACTCCCCCGAGATGACTCGTTTTTCCCGAGTCACATTAAAGATTCGTTCAAAATGAAAGAATCGTTCAAGAACAACCCATCATTAATTCGAAACATCGTTGCAATTAAACATCAATAAAAATACTTTACATGTAAGATTAAGTCTTAAGATTAAGATTATTTACACTACTCCGGCATTTTTGACCCTCCAAAACGCTGCAGATCCCGTTTTAGTTTGAAAACTCCAAAACGAAGACTTTTGAAAACTCTGCGTATCCATGACGTTCGTGTAAACGGCAACATCATGCACATTATGAAGGGTCATGTGACATGCATTTTCAGTTGTGTAGTGTGGACAGAGATTGTTTCTGAAATGCAGTGAAAACGCCAGTGTAAACGAACTAGTGTAAACGACCAAAGTTAATTTGTTAATGCTTCAGGTGTCAGGAATAAACAATGAACATCAATATTTTTTCCAACATATATTAATTTAGGTTGATTTTAATTAAACTTATGTTAAATATTAGTACGGTAACACTTAGGGAACAATTCTCACTATTAACTAGTAGCTTATTAGTATGCTAATTATAAACATATTGGCTGTTTATTAGTACTAAGAACAGGAACATCTGCATGAACATATTCTACATCCCTGATCCTACCTAATACTTAAACTTAACAACTATCTTGCAAACTGTTAATATGCAGTAGATTAGGAGCTTATTGAGGCAAAAGTCATAGTTAATGTTTTATTAATAGCGAGAATTGAACCTTAAAATAAAGTGTGACCATTAATACTGTTAAAATACTAATTAATTTACACTAAACATACTATTGTTAACTGTTAGTTTGTTTTAGCATTTTTAATACATTAATGTTAATTAAAACCCAGTTGTACATGAAAATGTAACAATTTTTTTTTTTTTTTTGCCAGTTTTTTATAAATTTGTATGAGGGGAACTGTATGAAAAGTTCATCCCAGAACATAACTGTCACTTTAGTGCAGGCTTGCCAGGTTTCACAACGAAACCTGCCAAAATTGCTACTTAAAACTAGCCCAATACTGGTCCAATCACGTTAAAAATCGCACTCCAGGGGGTAAAATAATTTTTTTTCTCCTGGTAAAGTTCACCTTCCAGGGAATAAATATAACAGTATTAGGTTCGTATCAAACCGTGGACATGAAGAACAACCTGCGGCAATAGTGTTAAAGTAGCCTAATTCTGCTGAAAAAACTTGGACTTGGCAACTCTGCCTCAGTGTAAACAGGTCATATGAAAACTTAAAACAAAATTAAATTAGCCACCAATTTGCCAAAACATAAATATTATGAATTGCCATGAGATTGCATTTGTTAAATACCGTGCATTAATGATTTTGAATATTTTTATTTTTTATTCTGTTCAATTTAACTTTTTAAAATAAAAATATTTAAATTCATGATCGTTCACAACGAGTAAAGAAATTCAGAAATCAAATTTAACTTTATTAACTTTAAGTTACAAATTAGCCACCAGTTTACCAAAATAAAAAATCTTGTGTTGGTTAATTAATCATGTTGAATACAAATGAGATCTTGATGATCACATTAAAAATGTATGACTTATTAAACATTCCCATTCAGTAAAAATGATCTTCTATTTTCCTTTGCAGTATCTCTCTCTATCACACAGACACACTTTCTGTTTCACACTCTGTTGTGTCTCTCTGTTTTGTTGGATGTCTATTTTAGTACTGAGGAGGGATACATGCCGTGTGTGTGCGTGTGTGTGTAAGCATGTGTGTGATCTTAAATGTTAGGTTTGAGGGGGATGGGTAGGGTATCAACGTGAGGTCCTCACGTGCCTATGCCACAGCCATGCTATGCCCAGCCTGCACTAGCCATTCACTTCTGTTGTTCAACCCACACCCCTAAAGCTCTTGACATGTTATTATCAACCATTATAACAATTAATGGCCCTCTGGAGCCTTGTGGCTCTAATTGGTATTTGCCAGCAACTGTGACTATCATGTGGTTTGGGATTGGGAATTACAACTAGCAGATCTCAGATCAGTCCATGTATAATATTACTATCTCAGAGCATTATTTCTATTCTTATATATGCCTACAGAATTTATGCATACTAAATTTAGCTGAATTTAATGCAGTTTTTTTTTTTTTTTTTTTTTTTTCCTTTGCAGGTATTAGACTACAGTGGCTTTAACAAATGGTACAACATTAAAAGTAGTGCTTAAAAGCAATTGCACTTAATAACAGTCAAACCAAGTGGTATTTATTCAAACTACAATTGTTTAACTAACTGTGATCAAACGCATGACTGCTTTTTCACAGTTATTTTTTTTTCCCTTAGTGATTTCAAAATGTTTTCCTCCATGCTAGACTGATTTTACTGGTGTCAACACTGCTGTAAAAGTGTCAGGTCAGTAATCTGAGGCGTAGAGGTGGAAATGATTGGCTCAGGGTGTTTTTGGTGCTCTACTGTGTGCTCTTGACATTCAGTCTTGGGGATGTGTTACACAATAGAGCGCTTTCATGGAAGCATATAATATTTAACACTGGACCAAATGATTAATTTTGTGGGCAAAGGAATATGTCTTTAATTCCCTGATAACATGTAATATGTAGCTTGCTTTTTAGTTTTAAAAGTGCCGTTTAATGTTGGGCAGCGCACCGACATATAGCATCAGCTATGATCTGTCATATCATAATAAAGGCAAAACGTTTTTTGCTAAGATGCAGTACTAACGTGCTTGATTTTAATGTCAATGACTTTCAAAGGTGATTATTCATGATCTAAAGGAGTTTGGCAGGAAATACAGTGCACACTTGAACGCTAGCACTTCTAGCAGAACACAGTTCAGAAATTACAATAACTTGTTGCATTGCCACTAGGGGTGCTGTAGCATGCATTAGCATAAGTTTTCTTTTTCAGTTCAAATTTTGTCATGCTGAACAATTTGCTGAGAAAGTATATTACTATATATTACTCAGTATATTCATAGCATAGCCTGGAAGCGTCTTTCCCTGCACTTCTGCATTCATACATTGCCGTCTTATTGTTTGCAGACTTACATAAGTCATTGTATTTTGGCTGAATGACTACAGTAAGTATGGGTAATGTTCACAAACTTAGTTTTTATTCAAACACAAATCCCAAGAGGCTTGCATTGTGTTTTTTCCCCCTTTTCTTCTTTCCAAAATGCAGTAAATATATGAGCAATATCTCATGTAGTAGTGCGATATGGCTGTGTATTGGCACAGCTGTCATTCGGTCCTAGTAAATGTTATGTAAATTTACATAAAATATAATGTGATAAGGTTTTGCCCTCAGTCATAACTATTTGCTCTGGAACAAAAAATAGATTAAGATCAAAAACTTCCAGTTATATTTACCCAAAAACAAATTATATTTTTATATGTTTAACCACTATAGAGACATAGAGCCAGCATCAAATTCTAGAACATCCGGCCAAGGTAAGGCTACTCACGGTGGGTTCATGAGTTCTGAGCAGCCACTGGCGCTGTGGAGCTCACATGTTTATGTTTGTCTTTCTTCAGTCCTAAAGAAATTATGTTTTTTGTGAAAACATTTCAGGACTTCTCTCCATATAATGACTTTTATTGTTCCCCTGAGTGTTAACTTCCAAAATGCAGTTTAAATGCAGATTCAAAGTGTTCTAAACAATCCCAGTCAAGGAAGAAGGGTCTTATCTAGGGAAATCAGTTATTATTATTATTTTTTTTATAAAAATTACAATTTATATACTTTTTAACCTCAGATGCTCATCTTGTCAAGCTCTGAGTGGATTCTCTGTATTCCCGTTCAAAACTGTTAGGGTATGTCGAAAAACTCTCATCCCATTTTCTCATTTCAATGTCAAAATGATCCTACATCACTGCAGAAGTGTCAGTGCTTACAAAGTGAACATGCAAAGAAGATCAAATACCCTTTACAAAAAATTGCGATGGGAGTTTTTTGACATTCCCTAACAGTCATGAACCAGAATACAGAGTTCACGCAGAGCTAGACAAGACAAGCATTTGAGGTTAAAAAGTATAGAAATTGTATTTATTTATTTTTTTCTTAACCAATCATTTGCTAGATAAGACCCTTCTTCCTTGTCTGGGATCGTTTAGAGCCCTTTGACGCTGCATCTACTCGGGGGAACCATAGTCCATGATATGGAGAGAAATCCTGAAATGTTTTCCTAAAAAAACTATTTCTTTACGACTAATGAAAGAAAGACATGAACATCTTGGATGACAAGTGGGTGAGTACATTATCTGTAAATTTTTGTTCTGGATGTGAACTACTCCTTTGACACATACATTGTAGCTCTATAACATGGTTGAATAGTAGCATGTCCAGTTTGGGAATCATTTTTGACTTGTTTGCATTACCTTAAGACCACAAATATACTCCAAGTAAGCATGCAACAATCCTCGGTACCCAACTGGGACACTAGAAATACCTTAAGATGTCAATTACTGTTCTTTTCAAGTTAAGTGGAGGTTAGGAGTTGTAAATATTTGAAGGAAAAAAAAAAACTCTTTAAATGTTTGCTCCATCATGATGGTAGAACAAGAAGTTTGGAGAATGGATGGATGAATGCTTGTACCCCTTACTGTGAATGCAACATAGGCTATGAATTATGTTTCAGGATGCAACAACACGTGAAATTAAACTTGAATAGCTAGAAGCTTTTGAGTTTGCTAACTTGTGCAGATTATGTTTTAGGCCTCTGTGGTATCTAAACATTATTAACTTATGAAAATATAATACCTCTCTTTCCCTTATGTAATGTGCTGCAGCGGGCAACACATGGCGAGACATCTGAAGAGCTCCTTACTGGTTATCTTTCCATTCTGACATCACAGGTGTGTTACTGGGCAACTCTTATACATTCAAGCAGTTCCCCATACACTTCTACAACAGCAAGTGACACTGGAAATGATCTGAGATCAGCGTTCACTTAAAGAGCTTTATATAGCCAAGTTGTCTGTGTTCTGCTGTCCAGGATTAGACTTCTGTAATTCAGCGATTCCACAGAGACGTCTTTGTGACGTCATGGAGAATGCCCAGCTGCCCATTTAACCCTCTGCATTTATCATTCCTTTTAAGTCGTCAATGTTAAGGCATCGCTATTGGTGTTACTACAGTACACAGCTTGTCCCAAAATATCATAAAGATTTGGATCTTTGGTCTGTGAGTATCTGCCTACCAATGCCTTTGCAAACACTGTATCATCATAGTTGAGAGATTTGTTTGGGTAAGCACCACTCATGCAAACCTCTGGTTTTCAAGGACACAAAGGTGGTGGTTAAGGAGTTGAGGCTCAGGGCTGGTAACCAAAAGGATGCTGGCTCGAAGCCTACTTGCTATCGGCATTTCATTCTAGGTTTCTCCAGAAATAATAATACCATATGACGTGCTATGAAGATCTCACATGAAAGTTGTGAACATCTATCTTTATCTAAATACCTCATTAAGATGTTGTTTCGTGCTTCCAGCGAGGTGTTATGATGCAGGAAAGTCTTTATTACTCATTTACAGATTACAGAGTGAGACGGAGAGAGATGCCCCCTGGACATCACAACACCCCCTCCCTTTAGCTCTCCACTGACACGTCTAAGATTTCTGGCACCAAAACAACGTCACGCTTCCTATTTCAGGCACAGGTGCAACATTTCAGCAGAGGGTCGAGTAACTGTGAGAGCAGGACTGAGAGAGATAGTAAGGCTTGGTAATAGCAGGTTACATTAGGACTCTGAATGAGGAATAGGATGCTCCTGATAGCTTTTAGTAACATAGGACAAGAGCAATGTTAATACTGTTAATACCGCTTAACAAGGAGCTAATTAAAGAGAGGCCTTTTACTATGTTGGCATGAAGCATCTTATACTTTTGCTTTTGGTTTTTTTTAGTGAAAGGAGAAGTGATATAAGAAATTGTCCGATGTTTTACCCCACTGTTGTCACATTTCCAGGAAACTATACTAGATTTTTACAGTTCTGAATAACATTTGAGTGGTGCATGACTTTGGAGAAGTTGCCGATATTTGTTGTAGGATATTACATGTGGTTGCTAGGTTGTTGCTGTGTGGTAACACGTTGGTATTTGGTTGCTTACTGCCCCAAGTCAAAAGAACCCAATCCCAAGTCTTTATGACTTTCTAGTTCTTAGATCAGTGGTTCTCAACTCCAGTCCTCGGGGCCCACTGCTCTGCACATTTTGTATGTTTCTGAATCTGACACACTCAGTTCAGTTCATGGCTCTTTCTCCTAACAAGCTGATGATCTGAATCAGGTGTGGTAAATGAGAGAGACATAGAAAATGTGCAGAGCAGTGGGCCTCGAGGACTGGAGTTGAGAACCACTGCTCTAGATGACTCTGGTTGCTCCATAAGTCTATAGGTTTGTTGTCTGTTTTATAGCCGACAGGTGAAAATTAGCTTGGTGTAGTGAGCAGAAAAGGAATATCAGTGCTAACATTAGCAATCATCACTAAAAGCAATAAAGCATATGGAGTCTAAAATTCAAGAGTTTCACTAACTTGTCAAAGCACTTGCGTTTATTATCCAGAGAAAGAAAAAAACACAAAAAGCATCACTTTTTTGTAAGGGTAATATCACAACAATAAACATTCCAAAATCATTTCTTCATTATAATATGGTCAAAAGATATAATTTACTTTTCACAGATGTTGAACTTAGGATAATTCACTTCATTTGGCATTTTCTTTACAAGGCTGGAGAATGCAGACATGTTCCCGCAAAAAAGGTGCCATGCACCGCGTAGTTACAGCCCACGTCAGGCGCAGTCAAATAAGGCTTATAAAAACATTATGAGCCAGTTATGACCTCATCATGTCAGTATTATGAAGCACTAATGCAGTACTGAAATGGACTTAATGACAGAACATCAAAACATTTGCACACGCCTTTACAGATTATGCATAATAGATAAGGCTTAATAACTCGTTGCCATGTATCTTTAAATACATGTTATGCCTGTTGCATACATGCTTATGTGGTTACAAAAAATGCCCTACATGGCACCGCAAGAACTGCACTGTACACAAAGCACTCAGGAAAATAGAAAACAGAATAAAAGAATACAAAATTTAATGAGAATGACTGAAAGAAATGAAGAGAAAAGGCAATGAGGGGTTTATAGGCACAGAAGTTCACCATGTCAGAGAATGTCCACTGGAGTTCCGTTCCAAAGCACTTCAAACAGCGCAGAGTTAAATGAAAGCTATATCCTTTTGAAGTTATTTAAGGAAAATACCATAGGCCATCCTAGTGGGCTGCAATACGGTACTTTGATGTGGTGGTGGGGGTTATATATACAAAAAAAGTAGATTGTGTTCTACAAAATGTCAAAGTTTTGTCTATGCCATTGGGTGATCCTTTGAAGATTTTTGTATCCTGGTCACATGATGATGGTTTCTGTGTGCCGGGAATATGAATTCAAGAACTGTTTGGCTTTCAGGCCAGGGCTTGGTGGGCAGGATGTGTGGGCGACTTTGCTTGGTTCAGTATGCTTAGCCCATCTGGATGGACGGCGTTGATTGGCTGGGCGAGCAGGACGAGAAAAATTACTACTGCTGGGCGTAGGAAATGACTCACGGTTAACCTGGAGAGGAAAAAGTTTGAATGTAAGTAACTTTCTAGATAATAGTTAATACTTGGGTAAATCTATTTGTATTTTATGTACTAACATGTTATGACCTTATTTGACAGATTACCAGAAACAAAGCAAAGTAGCGGAAGAGAGAGATGGGAGGTTCAGCTCTTATAAATCAAAAGCAATGTTTCTCATTCTTGGTCTTGGAGAGCTACTTTCCTACAGAATTTAGGTCCAGTTTTAATTAAATGTGCTTAAATTAAGGTCTTTGGGTTTAGCTGAAAGCCAGATGTCTTAAAGCACCTTGGAAATAAACTCTTCATGAAAGTGGCTTTCCAGAATCAGGAATGAGGAACACTGGCCGAGAGCATGTACACCATGAATTTACTGTGTGTGCTGATCATATTTGTACCCTCTTCACCTGCTTGTTGTCCAGTTGCTGGGTGAATATGGGCCTCTGGCTTCTGTTGTTCTCTATTTCCATCATTTCCAGAAGTTGCTCCAAGTTGTCATTTCCCAGTCTCATCATATCGACACCAAGTCCTCTGTGTACCTTACTGAAGTTTTGAGATCCTGCTCCCAGAATCCTTTCCACCATCTGGTAGTCAGAGAATAGGTCCTTACTCTGGAAGCCAACATTGTGGGCTTTCGACACTGAAGACACCTTGTGACACCCCGAATTAAGGTGAGACTGTGATGGGCTTAAGTTGTAAGCCAAGCCATGCTGTTCAAGAACACAACCACCCCTCCCACTGTCTTTGTCTCCACTGAGGAGGTGTCTAGAAGGACCAGCTGCCCAAGACTCCTGGCTGGGCTCCACATGTGCTACCAGTACGTCACAGTCTGCAAGGCATTTCTGGACAGGCGCACGTGAGGATGCCCGCTTGGCGTCAAACTTGTTCTGGCAAATGGGAGTGCTTGTTTGCCTCGGAGGTTCAGTGGAGACAACAGTAGTCACAAGACCATCCTCTATCAGGGTTTTCCCCTCATTCTCTTGCAACATGGCACCAAACTTTCGCAACACTGATGGACTGCCAGATTTCCTGTCGAGCAAGAGGCACTTCCTGTCTGGTTGTTGTGATGACTCATTGTAAGCGGAACGAGGGGTTACAGGAGAAGCATCTCTATGTCTGACTGCCAGTTTGGAAACTGAATTTTTAGGGGGAAGATCATTCGATGAAACCGGGTCTTTCCAGCTAACGTGGCGGGCTTGGGAGTCATCCCAACTTGATTTTGTGTTCTTTTTGTTCTCAGCTTCCTCAGTCTCATCCTGAACCCCACACGAGGCAGTCCTAAGGTAAAAAGACAGATCAACCAAGTAGTTACAAGAAAGAGTTTGGCAAACATTGGTGTATAACAGGGGTAGCCAAGTTCGGTCAGAGAGTTGCTGTCCTGCACAGTTTAGCTTCAACCCTAATCAAACACACCTGAACAAGCTAATCAATGTCTTCAGTATTACTAAGACTAAAGGCAGGGGAGGTTTTTTTTTTCTTTCAGGGTTGAAGCTGGACTCTGCAGGACTGTGGCTCTCTAGGACCGAACCTGCCAACCCCTGGTCTATAACCAACAAGAAACATGATAGGACAAACAGTAGTGAGTCTGATAGGTTGAGATCGGTAAGGCTTTACCTGTTTGCCACCGGGCTAGTCTTCGCACTGTATTGATAACTGTCCATAACTGGATATACCTTGGGGTTCTGAATCTAACAGAAGAGAGTGATATGAAGAGATATGGTGAAGCGTGTGAAGACAAATCCTTGAGGTGTAAGAGTCTAGATTAGTAAAAGAGGTACTCACTGAATTTGGATCTCCAAGATTCCTTGGGTTCCTTCCATAACATGGGCCCTGTTGGAGGTATCCATTGAGAATGTCTAGAGTGGCATCTTGCCTTTCAAGATTATGACAACTGGCAGGGTAATGGCTGCTGTTGCTCAGGGAATTAAGCATGTAATTGTTGGAGCCATTACAGTATTCACTGGCATGGTGAAACCCAAGGCTTCGCATAACTGAAGGATCTTCACCGTATTGACGAATCGGGAAGCTGTTGTTAGGGTGACCATGGTGTTCATGATAACCATTGGCCTGGTGGCTATACTGAGAGTTGACCGGAAGTAAAGTAATGTCCAGGTTTTTGTTTGTGATGTTGTTTGTGCTGCTCTCGGTAGCTTCTCTTCTTGCTTTGACCTCATTATACAACTGAAATACAATCACAATTGTAGAAAAACTCAGTACTTGTAAAGTATGATTTTTTTCTTTTTGCCAACCTACATGAAAGCAATTGTTTTAAATGCACAAGTTGGTGTATGCAACTGGCTAAGGTTGTCAAAAGGTACTGAGTTCGGTACTTTCGGTACTGAAATTTTAAAAACGTCCATTTCCCGCTCACATTTGAGCGCTGTTGAGCAGATTTTTAAACATCGCTGATTGGCCATAGTGTTCACACGCTCAACAGACATGACTGTGATTGGCTACAATGATAAGCGATTCACGCTCCTCACCGAGCGCTCGCATATAAGCACAACCAGAGCGTTTTAAAGCCGCGTCTGTCAGCGGATCAGTCTATATGCAGATGTATTAGGGATCCGCTGACACACATGGCTTTAAAACGCTCTGGTTGTGCTTATATGTGAGCGACGTTTTTAAAATTTCAGTACCGAAAGTACCGAACTCGGTACCTTTTGACAACCCTACAACTGGCATAATGTACTGCATAGAATTTGCGTAAGTAAACAGCATGGGGTTTCTTCTTTAGAAAGGAGTCAGCGAGAGGGAAGACAAGTTCAAAGGTTAATTAATCTACCAATGACAACATGCTTGCTTGGCCTGTTTCAGCATGAATGCATTAACTTCCTGTGTTCTGGTGTGAGAGAGACTGTTTGTGAATGTTCATGAGTAGCCTGTAACCCCTATCCCTTTGGGTTTAATAAGCTTGTTAGCATCTGTCACAGTCATGGTGTTGTGGGGCGAAACACCTATTATTATATCCAAGAGATGCAGCCAACAATGCAGCAAATGGGGGTTAAGATTCTTTCAGCCAATCACAATTCTAGTTACCCTGTTGAAAAAAAACAGCATATGCTGGTTAGGTATTTTTTTAAAGCATGGATGCTGGTTTAAGCTGGTCATCTGATGGCCCTAAGCTGGTCTTGATTTGCTTAGAACCAGCTTAGGACCAGCTCATGACCAGCTAAGGACCATCTTAAACCAGTTCAAACCAGCAGTCATGCTTCAAAACATACCTAACCAGCATATGCTGTTTTTTTCAAGAGGGTAGTGCCCACTATCACAACAACAACTGGTTGGCCTCCAGTGCATGCAGGATTGTAGTACCAGTGGATCTTTTGTCATGGTTTATTTAAAGGTTTCTCAAATTCCTCAGAGTTTAGCTTCAACTCTAATTGAACACACCTGAACAAGCTCACAAGTAAGTTTGTTTGATCAGGGTTTGAGCTAAACTCTGCAGGGCAGTGGTCCTCCAGAACCGGATTTGAGGAACCCTGATTTATAGTCAAATCAGAGCATTATTTTTTTTTTTAAGTTCATTTACGTCTCTCTCTAGATATGAAGATGAGTGGATATGGATTCTGTCACACAGACTGGCATCATCCCAGCTGAAAATTTCGTCTCACCTCTTCAATCTTCCTCTGCATGTCCTGTAGCTGATCTTCCCATTCCTGCATCTCGGAGTCAAAACTGTCAAGCAGGTCAGCTCTCTCTCCACCCCACACACAACTCCCAGGCTCCGGCCCACAGTGCAATTCCAAAGCCATTCTTCTGTATATGTGTTTGGGCTCAGAAACTTATGCTGCAATTCCTAAAAGGTCACTGGAGTGACCACATTGGCAAGTCCACCAATACCTCTATGAAGACAAAAGAGATATTCATCATTTATCAATCAAAGTATCTGGTAATAGTTGGTATCTCACATAAATTAAGTGACTGGGAAAAATTCTGCTTTACAGTTTAAGGGTGTTACGGACATATGTGAAGTCTTCCTGACTGTACTGCATTCAAGAAGACATATGAAAGGAAACAAAATCCCAGCTATTTGCTCTGGACACCTGCTTTAAAGCTTTGACCCATTTCTATATGCATTCCCTGTCCTTCAAACCAGCCCTTAACTGTCAAAATTGTCATCACGTTCTTTAGACACCAACTTCATTAAACATGTTCAAGTTACCTAAAGGGACTAAAGGGATTTTAAAGTCAGTTTTATAACATGGACAGTCTCCCTGGAGTAAACTGATCTCTCTTGATCAAAGGCACAATTGTAAAAAGTAAATTGTTCGCCCCTTGCAAAACCCACACTTACAGCCAGCTTAGATCTTTAATTACTTCTTTTGGGTTAGAGATGAGGTCAAAGTTCCAAGCAAGTGCAGAACCTTTTACCCGCTTGGATGAGCTCAGAATAGTTGTATCCTTTCCGTGGTAACGTCACTAAGTTTTTCTATAGCGCAGCTTTGATTTACGGCAGGTATTAGGGGTGGAATTTTCTTCCGTCAAAGAACCTGACACCCAGTTTAACTCATAAAATTTCCAGAATGTGCCACCATATGACGTTAGAATGGAAGGATATTTATACCTCCTATAATTCTATGTTATAAAACTAAAAATTAAAATAAATAAACACTTATTATTCTCTATATGTAAAAGTAGCTGATCACAATAGTAGTAAATCTAAGTACAGTTTTATAAATTGTTACATATTCAGTACATACTGTTTGTTAGTGTTCCTTAAGCAAGTATGTGTACTCACACATGTAAATACAGTAATTTACTTTCATATTACTTTACTTTTAGTGTAATATTCTTATATCCAACATTTTCAGGCCAAGTGAAAGATCACAGAGAAGTTAAAAAGCTTCAAAATAGTTGTATGTAAAAACAAATTAATATTTTAAAAGGTTTTTAAAAATGAGGCTTCTGTTCTGTACTTGTCTACAAGCTTTTTTAAATTCTTACCGGTAAATCTTAGTATTGGTTTCTCCAGTAACTCCTTCTGGTAAACTGAAGCAGAGGCTCCAGAATATGAGTAACCGTACAGGTTTGTTGCTTAAATCAAGATCACGCTTGTTTCAGTTCCGCCTCCCCTTCGACAGCTCCTGCGCAAAGACTCAGTTCCCACGGCGTGACGTAAAAATCCTGCGTATTGGATTTTAAATGTTTCCTCTAGCCGACCCTATGGTCCTGTCCGGAGCTCAGGGGTAAACAACTGTAGTTCTGAGGGGGCCCCGGGGCTTTATAGTGACTCTAAGTATTTACCCCTGCGACGTCAGACCTGCCAGGTGTCTGGTGTCATAATGTCAGATTTATTCCGGCATTCGTGGTCTCCATGCGAGAGACTGTCGTCACCGACATTCTAGGTTAAAATTACAAAGGTAGAGGGAGAGTGTTTACATGGCTATTTTAAAATGCCCAGTTCTACCCTACCTCTGTGAAACTGTCTTGTTGCTAGTCTGCTTTTAGGACTTGGCAGATTGCAGTCTTGTGACTCCTATTCCAGTTGTTTCGACTTCTACTAATGCCCACAGGCAACTGGGCTATTTGTGACTCTCAAAACACTCTGTCCATTTTATTTTTAAGATACCGCCGGACAGAATTAGCAGATACTAAGTGTGCTGTCCACGGTTCTTAATGGGCGCCTCACGCTTGTATTTATTTGACACATGTGGCTGTTGCGCAATAAACAGGAGGCCAACGGTTCAGCCCTAATATTGGCCGCTGACTCAAATAGTTTCCAAGCACAAGAATGGAGATCAAGGAAAACAACAAAGCAAAAGCCTCTGAGAATAAAGAGACACAATAGAACTGGCAAGGTTGTATGTTTGATGGTTTTCGCTAATGAGTTTACTTTCAGCTAACAGGAAATTGAGAAGAAATGACTTCCAATTCCCAAAAAGAGTCTCACTCTAGAAAACAGATGAGGTGTTGTTTTCTAAGTGTAATTTTCTTGTCAATCACCAAGATCCATCCAAACCAAAACAAATGTATTTGTTCTCCAAATAAATTGTGAACCTGATCTTTGCAATTATTTAATGTATTTACAGTTAACTACTGCCGACAACTTGAAGAATCAGGTGCTTCAACTGGGACCAAAACTGGAGATGCCAACAAGCTAAATAAACTCATAAAGAAAGCAAGCTCTGGTTTCCAAATTGCTGATCCATGACATGCTTGCAGGAATGAGGAGCACGTTCAGCGGTAGACTGATCCTGCTCTGGTGCAACAGAGAGTGCAGCAGAAGGTAATTTGTGCATACTGTCATCATGTACACAGGCACTTTATGTTAACTTGGATGCCCTTACATCCACCCCATGGAAGCCACAGCTGTTCTTGAGCATATCACATGAATCTTTTGTGCAATCTTTCTTGAATCTTTCTTCTATTGTGCAATCATTCAGTCGTTGCAAAACAGTCGTTTCATTGTGCATGTTCAAATGAATGATTCCTGACATCTCAAGTCAAATATAAAGCCTGTTACTTATTCTCCCTCCATACATATGTATGCGTATTCTTTCTGACCTCTTTGAGTATACGGTTATATGTTCTTACTTACCTCTGCATGCTTCTGACAATAACCATTCCAGTTGATGTACAGTATCTTAGAGTCCATTGGCAGGCATTCTGTGTAATGTGCCCATTAGTAGTAAATTGCAGTTGCATATTTCGTTGCAAGCCTTAGGTGCCGAAGCGAGCGTCAGTGTGCCTGATGGCCATAGTTCTCAATGAAAGAAATGTCTTCTGGGTAATGTAGTTTCCAGTGTCTCAGTGTTTTCCTATGATGTGTATTAGTTTTCAGTCTTCATGATGTACCTTCCAATGGCAGCCATATATTTGCGATTTGGAAAAAAAAAACAGTCTCCAGCTTTTTGGAAATTAAGGTTTTGCAGACTTCTGTGCTTAAGCGTGCTGTCTGTGCTTGGAAAGTGACCGTCCTGTGATTCTTCAACCATGGTGACATACATAACATTGACAAACAAACAAAACAAAGGGCGAGACTATGCTAATGAGTGGACGGATGGTGATCACAGGACAAAAAAGAGGGTAAAAAGAAATACAAGTTTAAAAATGGTGGCATAAGATAGTGAGGAGAACAACACTAGAATGAGGATGAATAAAATGATGGGCTGAAACATCTGGGTGAATAACCGGATTAAAGAACATGCATTAAAACAGGGGTGCGTGGGAAGACAGGATCAGAGAGAGAGAGAGAAAGGTTAAGATATTATAGCCATTGACATTTTCTGCTTGCATAGTTAAAATCTTGGAAAATCAAAATATACGCTGTATTTTGGTAAATGTTAAAAGCAGCCAAGAGATGAACTCTTTGAAATATGTAGTGCTTTCCTGTTCTTCACTATCAAATTCATTCCCTTTAAAGGAATAGTTCACTTCAAAATGAAAACTGTCATAATTTCCTGTGATTCACTTTCTTTACATGGAATTTATATAAAAGTATGACTTTGCACTATTCGGCTTCTGTAACCACACGATACCTTTGATAAACAGACCAAAATATAAATTATTGTTCACTAAAATGTATCCATTCTGCTTCAATATTATTATAGAATTATTTATGTAATATTACACCAGATGCAACAGTTGACATGTCGAAACTAAATTTTATTTCAATTGACGCAAATAATTTTTTTGTTTAAAAAAAAGTTGTTTTACTTAGTTTTTTTTAACAACAACACTGTTGTACTGTAAATGTAAAGATTTACATCAATAACATCAGATGTCATATGTTCCAGCATGTCTTGTGACCAGTTGTTATTGATGTCAAACCAAGTCCTGAAAAGTGAAGCCAAAACGTTTCGATCGCCCCTAAGTGGCTGATCCCAGTATAGGTCATAAAGCCCGCCCCCTCCATGTAATCTAATTGAATGAGAGACAACCTAAACAATTAAATGACACTTAAAATAAAATGGTTTCCATCATTATAGGTAGTTCTTATCATGCTGGTGTATGTTGAAGTGTTTGTTTTTCTAATAATTTTGCTTTTAGTTAGTTATTTTAATGCTATAAAAACGGGGTGTTATGTCATGATTGTGATCTTGCAATTGGGTCTGCGGGAGTTTGGGCATGACTTTGATACCATGGCTCCACAGCTACTACTGCGCAGACTCGGGTTCCAAATAAATCTCTACTGTGCAGACTCGAAATGACGCAAGATGACAGCGGCCATACTGAGATGTTTTGGCTTCATATTCCTATAGTGGAAAGAAGTGGAGACGTCCATCTTTTTTACAGTGTATGTGTCAAACTCGACATGATGCACCTTGATGCAAATGAAACATTTGCTGACGAACGCCTAATTATTTATTTGTTCCTAACTCAAAGGTATGGAAGCCTGTCTCCACCACTAAATAATAAATAAAATAACAAAGGTAACTGCAACTTCTTATCTCAAAATTCTGATTTTTTTTTTTCTTGCAATTGTGTGATACAAACTCACAATTTTAACTTTTTTCTCAGAATTGCAAGATATAAACTTATGTCATATTTTTTTAAAAAGTCATAGTCAAAGTTTATATCTCACAATTGTAACTTTTTTCTCAGAATTGTGAGTTTATATCTTGCAATTCCGACTTTAGAACACACCATTGCGAGTTATTAACTAAGAATTGTGACTTTATAACTCACAATTGTGATTCTGAGAAAAGTTGCGAGTTTGCGGAAAAAAAATCATTAATTAATTGCAACTTATATCCCGCATTTCTCACTTTGTATCTCGCAATTCTGATTTTATAACTCGGAATTCTGCATTCATATCACAATTCTGAGAAAAATCTAAATTGTGAGTTTTTATCTTGCAGTTCTGAGCACACACAATTGCGAGTTAATTCAGAATTGTGATATAAACTTGCAATTCTGAGAAAAACGTATTTTTTTTTCGCTCAAAACTAGGCTTTAAAACTCACAATTGCGTTTCTGAGAAAAATATCAAATCGCGAGATATAAACTTGCAATTGCGAGAAAAAAATTCAGAATTTACTTTATTTCGACTTTATTTCTTGCAATTGCAACTTTATCTCACAATTCTTTGTATCTTTGTACTTTGTATCTCGCATTCTAACTTTATAACTCGCAATTTTACGTTTATATCACAATTCTGAGAAAAAAATCTGAATTGTGAGTTTATACTGCAATTCAAATTTATTTCTTGCAATTCTGACTTTATAACTCACAACTTTTAGTTTATATTTAGTTTATATGAGTTTATATTCCGCAGTTCTGAGAAAAGTTATAATTGGCGAGATGGAAACTCCACAATTGCAAGAAAAAAAGTCAGAAATGCAAGATTAAAAAGCTGCAATTACCTTTTTTTTTATTCAGTGGCAGAAACGGGCTTCCATACAAAGGTATTGTATGGTTTTAGAAGACAGAATAGAGTCAGATGTATAGGCTACTTATATGGCACTTTTTGGCCATTTCAGGAGCTAGACAGCCCCTGGTCACTGTTCCACAGAAGAGAATCAAGGATGAGTAAATAACAGAACTTAGATTTTTGTGTGAACTATTCCTTTACGGTGTCAAACATTCTTGTTGTGCTTCACATAGACACACAGACTCTTGCCAGACTCACAGATAATGGTTCTTCTGAATCTCTTTCTTCAGGTTTTGGGACTTCAAGTCGGTCTATAAACCCCTGCAGCTCCTTCCTGAAGGCCTTCATTTGAGCATTGATGCGGTAGAGTAGCTCATGCTCCCTGATCCGCCCACCATCGTCGTCATCTTCCATACGGCCAAAAAGATCCCCATTAGCTACGAACACCCGTGCCTCTGCAATAATGTTACTGGTGTCAGCTATGAGCCGGTCAATGGTTCGCCCCAGTCGTTCTGCTTCGGCACGGATGTCAATCATCTGTTGCCTGTCCCGTATGGAGCGTGAGAGGAGCCGGGCAGATTCAGGAGAATAAAGAGAGCGAGTTGGTGTGAGGCACCGAGCATTTCCTCGGACTTCCTCCGAGTCACTTTCACCTCCGACCGGACCCTCACGTTTGCGATGGGGAGGGAGGCGAGAGGAAGACGAGTCGTCATCGCTACCTCTACGCCCTCCGATTCCAGGACCAGTGTCGCTCTCTGCATCACTGTCCCGTGGCGTGATGGCTAGGTGAGATGCTAGATCATACCGTTGCATGTTGGAAAGCAGCACACGGTTCTCATACTGCAGCTGCATCACTTTTCCACTCAGTTCATTGATCTGCTTCCTCGCTACCTTCAGCTCCTCCTGCAATGCCTCGGCTTTGGAGCTGTCTCCCGCTCCATTGGCGGCACCCGTTGCATTACCGCCCGAGGTGTGCCTTGTACCCTCTTTAAAGCGCAGTTTGTTTAGCTCGCTTGTTACTCTCTTATTCTGTTCTTCCACATCAGCCAGGTTCCTCCTTAGAAGTTCTGCCTCATCCTCCACCAACTGCAGTTGTTGCCTTAGCTCTGATAGCTCCGCCCCCTGCTCCCGCCCCATTCCACCTTCCGCTCCGGACAAACCCCCATTAGATGACTCGTCCCCTCGAAGATCATCCAACTCTGCCCTCAGGCCACGGTTCTCCACCTCCAGTTCGACTATTTTACGTCCTAGGATGTTGGCCTCTTCTTCCACCAAACGCAAGCGGAGTTTGAGTTCGGATTCCCTTGTAGTGGGAGGACCACCAGCTTCACCCTTTGGATGAGGGCTGTCCAGATCCCCATAGAAGGAACGATACTTCTGTAGTTCTTGTTCCAAACGGTCCTTCTCCTTGTCAATCTTGGCCATTTTCTTTCTCATTAAGGTTGCCTCCTCCTTAATGAAGGCCAGTTGGCATTTCAGGTCCTCATTGTCGTCCTGTGGACAAAAGTCTTGCATTAAGGTGATGGCAAGTTTTTTTGGAGGAAAAAAGACCTATTCTCAATGGTTTTGCAGTGTATGAGGGACAGCTCAAATAAAACTCACTTTTAAAGTTTCTGAATAAGGCCTTTTCTTGTAACCAACTTGAGCATGACCACAGCTTTACATTTTATGGTGTAATACAATTTTTGTTTGCATGCCAACTTTTCATTCTCTGTATAGTCTGCAATTTAGTGCACTTCATATTTTTGCAAAAAAAAAAAAAAAAAGCATTACTGGTTGATACTCTTACACTAACTGGTTGATATCAGTTTTTATGCTCACCTCTGTAGGAGTCTGAGTCTTCCTCTCAGGCTTTTGTGCATCTTTGCTTCCTCTTCGTTTCTGGGACTGGACGCAACAAATTTATATGAACGCTACACTATGAAAATGTACAGTATTCAGAACTATTTAGAATCTGTAGTGATATGTGTTTGCATTCCTACCTCTTTGGCTTTGTCCAGCTCATTTTGCAGGGCTTGTTTGGTGACTTCCACCTCAATAAGTTTCTGTCTCAGTCTCTCGTTTTCTTCTTCTGTCTTTGTTCGTTTT
Organism: Labeo rohita; assembly: GCF_022985175.1. Classification (NCBI taxonomy): domain Eukaryota; kingdom Metazoa; phylum Chordata; class Actinopteri; order Cypriniformes; family Cyprinidae; genus Labeo; species Labeo rohita. The sequence goes on along the minus strand of NC_066891.1, from coordinate 6,062,664 downwards.
TCCTCTACATTCTCCAGCTCATGGTGAAGTCTTACAGACACATCCTTGGCAACCTGTCAGAATGTAGTGGTGTGGCTTAGTGGTTAAATATCTGATTCATAAACTATCATTGTACTCGAGAAAAACACTCAACCTTAAGTTGCTCCAGGGAGACTGTCTTGGTAATAAGTGCTCTGTTGCTTTGGATAGAAGCATCAGCTAAATGACAAGTTAGTAATTAGATAAAAATGGTGCAAATAAGTACTTGGGGATGGGTACTTAATCATAGACCTTCTCTGCTTTCCTTTAAAGATAAAAGCATTGGTACTTGCCTTCAAATCTTGCTCTAAGCTCCTTAGGAGTTCCTCGTCAATTTCTCCGGTTTGTGCATAGCGAAGTCTTTTGCGTTCAGCCTTGCGGAGTCTATATTGAAGGATGCGACAGTTCTTATTTGCACGCTCGAGTTCGCGCCGCATGTCTTGTAATTGACAGGTGTCCTCCTCATAAAAGGTGTCACGCATTTCCTCCATCTCTGTGCGCATCTCCTCAATCTCATTCTATGAAAACCAGAGTGTGCTCATTAATAAATTATATTGTGCTCAACTATATTGCAGAACCTTGCAAAATAAATCTCTGCATTGACATAATTTTAATAAACTGTACATTATTTCCGCAAATTAAATATGCAATGAGTCCTTGGAAAACTTTTGCCTGAACATGCAAATTAGTGACGTCATATTTTGCATATATCAAGGCCATCTTTATAGCTGTAGTTTGCTTTATTCCGAAACAGGGACTAAATTGTTACAATGTTGCATTTCTCTCATGGTTTCAGCGACATTTTTTTTGAATAGTCCAGAATTTGTTCATTTCACTTGAGTGCGCCCTCACTGGTCATATTATTTATGTGCTGTTTATGTTTTAGGGTTATGATCAGAGTGTTATTTCAAGAAGGATGAATAACATCTCTGCAGGCTTATTGTGGCTTTCTTTTTGTTAATTTTAATTTAGCAAATTGAGAGGGAATTGAGATTGTGTTTGGAAAACAACATTACCGTACACTTGTCGAGCAGAGTAGTCATTAAAAGGCGTGTTTTGATTATAATTTGACGTGCCTACCCACAGAATTCAGGTATGCGCACAGTTATCAACATACAGTTGAGGTCAAAAGTTTATATACATCTTGCAGAATCTCCAAAATGTTATTTTACCAAAAAATGGCCCTGTTCAAAAGTTTACATACACTTGATTCTTAATACTGTGTTGTTACCTGAATGATCCACAGCTGTGTTTTTTGTGTTTAGTGATAGTTGCTCATGAGTCCATTGTTTGTCTTTAACAATTAGACTCGCCACTGTTCTTCAGTCCTTTAGGTCTTACAAATTCTTTGGTTTTTCAACATTTTTGTGTATTTGAACCTTTTCCAATAATGACTATGATTTAGAGATCCATCTTTTCACACTGAGGACAACTGAGGAACTCCAGAAGGAAACACAATGCAAAGGGGTGAAAACAAAGAAAAAAAAAAAACAAAGCTGTGGATCACTCGGGTAACAACACAGTAATAAGAATCAAGTGTATGTAAACTTTTGAAAAAGGTCATTTTTATAAATTCAACTATTTTCTCTTGTGGACTATATGTAAACGTCTTTTATGTTAAATATCTTATTTAAGTCAGTACTAAATAAACAATAATTAACATTTTGTGTGATCCCTCTTATTTTGGTAAAATAATTAACATTTTGCAGATTCTGCAAGGTGTATGTAAACTTTTGACCTCAACTGTATGTATCATTGATCAGTTTGCTAATGGTTATCAACATATGCATTGCTTATCAATTTAATGTGGAAATATACATTTGTGTAGTTATACATTTGCATTGTGCTTATTCTGAGAATTTTGTATTGTGCACATTTGTTTTCCCAATTTATTTACTTTTTTGACATGTATGTTGATTTTATCTGGCAGCTCAAAAATATCTATCTATCTATATCTATCTGTCTGTCTGTCTGTCTCAGCTCTTAAAGATACATGTCTATCTCTCTATCCATCCTCAGCTATTAAAATGATTATCTATCTATCTATCTATCTATCTATCTATCTTTTCATCCATCCACCCACCCTTCCAGCAATTCCATTCATCCATCTTATTTTCTTAGCATGACACATTCCATCGTTCTAATTTCTCAAGCATAGCAAACAAACCCTAAGATCTTCGTTTTCATCCTCCAATCTCTGGATCTCGTCCTGCAGGGCTTCATTCTGCTGTGTCACGGGCTCGTCGGCGCCGCTTGTGGCCTGTGCGGCCGGTCCCGGTTGCGTCTCGCCTGATGCTTTGCGCTGCATCCTGCCGCTTTTCTTCAAGCGCTTGTTGATGTGATACTGGATGAGCTCTGATTGCAGACAGCCCCCGCCCCAGAAGGCCGGCCCGCAGCCGACGTATTCTCCTCCCGCAGCGGCCTCTCTCTGCCTCTCTTTCCCCCTCACACCACCACCGGAGGAGCCGTTGGGCTGCTCCGAGGACGAGTCTCTGTGGACGCACGGTAAACGCAGTGCGCGGTTCGTGTCCGGTTGGGGAGCGCGATCAATCCGCTCCTCGGTTTCCCAAACCGCCTCAGTTTCAGCACCATGAACAGCTGCCGCACCTCGCACCCTCACGACACGCGTTCCTTGAGCCGCCTGCTCTCCCTCACGTCCTTTATTGCCTTTTCCTCCGAGTTTCGACGCAGTGGATGATGAGGAGCGGCTGCCGCTGGGTTTTGAGGCCGGTTTGGCGGGGGTTTGTCCGGGTGATGGTCGCCTCCTCCCTTCGGTACTGTCCGCTGATGGTGGAAAATCCGCAGCGCCACTTGCGGCAGAACTCATCATGTCATGTAACAGACCTCCAACACTTTAACCAATTTTATTCCATATATAACAGGGGGCAAAGGAAATATTGGATTAAACTGTATTGTTATTGTGCAGAGTACAAGTACTGTCAATTAAATACAGTTGTCTTCATACAGACCTCTTAATATATAATTTAAAACATTAAAACGAATTATAAAACAGCAATTTTCTGATAGAAATGTAAACTTATAAGCAGCTACATGTAGGTTATTTGTCAGTTAAGTTTACTGACATCCATTACAGTAGGCTTCCTTCACAGTAATAAAATGTTTTGAGAATTTTCCGGTTCTTTGCAAGTTTACAGCCTGTCCAAATAAACACATATTATAATGATTACATCTCAGATACGTCCTCATTTGAGTTATTCAAGAACATTAAATATCGTGATGTTTTCTTACCTGTTTATGAGCTGTGCTCATTTATTTCATATGTGAGACTTCAGCTCGAGGGTACCAGGCACTGCTTAGACACGGATGTTTAATATTCATGAGGTGACGTAACAACTGATATAAGGAAGTGTAAGTACCACGTTGTTTAAATACTTGTTTACCACATTAAGTGCCATATAATGCTATATGTAAACATTTAATTTACTTAGTTTTAAATATACTTTTAATTTAATATTTACAACTTTTATTATTATTAAACTGATTTTTTTTTCTGTACTTCTTTTTAGAGGTCGGTGTATACAGTCATGTTCCCTTTAAAACCTGAGAAGGAGGAAGACTGCATGCTGCTGAAGTTTGCTGCTTCACAGATGAGCTGGTGAAAATGCAGCGTCATTCCCCCCACACTATTACGCATGAATAGATTCGAAAGGTCAGTCTGCAGTTTGTGCTTCTGACAAGTAGTCAGGCTACGCTCGAAAGTATTTCATGTACCTCTGCTGTCTTATAAAGTTTATTTTTTCCTGCAAATGTGTATTACACTATCATTTTTAGGGCACGACAAATAGATTGCGTGTTGTTTTAAATTCAAGAAGTTCTCAGGGCCCACCAGTCTTGTTCAGGATTATTATAGATAACTAAAACTAAAACCATAAAGGAGGAAAAAAAAAATCTTAGGTCATTGGTACTGTGATATCAGTCTGTAACACTGCATGTGAACACTAGAGAGCGCTATCTGTGTGTGTACTTGAACTGGAACTAATCTGATGAATAAAAGAAATTACATGTCCTATTACGTCAAAATAGGATTTGGGGATGGATTGGCCCAATATCTATCCATCCTTCTGCACACTGCATGCTATTTCTTGCAACTGCATGTTCAAAAGTTTATATTAGGAATAGCAGACTATTAAGATTTAGTGCGCTATTTAGAAGTGCATTAGCGTTGAATTTGCATTATTCTGTATATACACAGCCCATGATAGGTGTTTTTTTTTTTTTTTTTTTTTTGTATGGACCCGTTTGTAGTTTATATTATCAGAGGAACAGGTTGAGAGAAAGGTGAAACCACTTTCTGTTAATAGGGCCAGTGGAAATCTCTGGCCTGTTTGCAATCCTCTTACTGACGAACATCCTTGATCAGACACAGGGAGAGAAAGAAATTGTAGAATGGGTTTGGAGAATAAGAATTTGAAGATAGGAGCTAGTATAAGTAAAATAAGAAAAAAAAATTAAGCTTCAGAAACAGACAGATTAGCCTGTCCTATTAAACGTATCAATTAAAATAATATTAAAAGTATAATTAAAATGCATTATTTAAACCAGATCAAAGACTGTGTATTGTGGTAACATTTGCATTTTTACATTTACTTTTTTCGTTGACACGGATTCTGTTGGGTGGTTTAAATAAATGTTAAATTAAGTGATTAAAAATTTAAAATGTAATATAATTTGACTGGCTTGTTTGCAGAAAGATGGACAAAAAATATAATTTTAATAACTGTAAGGATATATAGGCCACAAATATCTGTAAAATATGCACTTTATATAAAATAGAAATTTTAATAAGCACAAAATATGGTGTTTTGTCAGCAGGACAAGAAGTTTTTGATTTTACTAAATGTAAAAGTACATTTTCTCAAGTTAGAGTGGCATTTACTTCCTTATTTCCTGCATAATAGACTTTTATTTTCATTTTTTCACCTACTTCATGGAACATTTCTAGCTTTCTGCAGTTATATGCATGTGAAATATTACTACTGACATGTATAAAGTCATATTTATTACATCCATCTGGTCTGTTTAATAGTTTTAGATTGATACCAGTGTAAGTTTCCACCACTGTGACCTGAATAACGCTACAAACTCTGACGTGGATATAAGCTCTTTTACAGCGAAAGCCAATTTGCAGGCTGATTAGTCCAGATCTGTCTGCCCAACCCCTTAAAGCTCTGGCCTGGGAGCTCCATCGTGGCCGGAGGACACTTAATTAAAGATCCAGGAAGGAGAGAGATGGAGGCAGAGGATCTGTGAACAGCTAAAATAGGCAGTCAGACATCCTCTTCTCAGATTAAAGTCCATGAAAAAAAATTAAAATCCAAATAAAAAATAAGTATTTGTGACTTTTTATCTTACGGTCTGATTTTATTTATTTATTTTACATTTTACGTACAAAAAAGTTTATGTCCCACAGTTTAGACTATATTGCAACGTATAGACTAAAAAAAATGACAATGTCACGTAAACTCAGAAGTCAAAGGAAAAAAGTCTGAATTATGAGATAAACTTGGAATTGCAATAAAAAAAATAAATTTATGTCTCTCAATTTGGACACTTTTCCTCAGAATTGTGAGTTTATAAATCGCAGATGTGTTTACTGTATATCTTGCGTTTCTGAATCTTGCAAAGTCTGAATTGTGAGATAAAAACTTGCAGTTACCTTTTTAAAGGAGAAGTCCATTTCCAGAACAAAAATTTACAGATAATGTACTCACCCCCTTGTCATCCAAGATGTTCATGTCTTTCTTCAGTCGTCAGGATTTTTCTCCATATAATGGGCTGCTATGGTGCCCCGAGTTTGAACTTCCCTATAGCAGAATAGCAGTCCCTTATATGGAGAAAAATCATCAAAAAACATAATTTCTTTACGACTGACATGAACATCTTGGATGATAAAGGGGTGAGTACATCATCTGTAAATTTTTGTTCTGGAAGTGCACTTCTCCTTTAATTTTTGTTTTTAATTCAGAGGCGGAAAGAGGCTTCCGTAATAATAGTAATTCTTGAATTAGAAACAAAACAAAAGAGACAGAGACTCATTTGTAAGTAATTAGCAAACACGCATGAAAGAGAATGAGGGAAGATATAAAATGAGGTTGACATCCTGTTTATTTCATTCAGTTCTGTATCAACTGATGTAGATGTTTAATACAAGAGGAACATTGATATTTATAAGAATCTGTTGTACACAATGTACACATTGTGTACGGCCTGTGTACTTCCTGTGTGAATTTAACAGTATTCAAACAGAAAATATCTAGCCGTTTTCAAACATGTTTTGCCTACCTTCTTTTTTTTTTTCCAAATTGTGGGATTCTATTAACACAGGGGACTTTTTTTCACAAAAGGGAACAAAAAGCAAATTTAGTATAACTGTAATGCAATATGACTTGCAAAAACTTAATAAAAGGCTACATGCACAAAGCCATAGAGAGAGTACACATACCTGAACAGACATTAAGGACACAAGTGTGTGTGTATGCAGTATATGTGTCTAATTTTACATGTGGAACAAAAACATGTGAAACTACCTGAGTATATAGCCATGACGCCATCATTACTGCATGCAAATCTCAGGAACTTGTTTTGTACAGGAAATTAATTTAAAATAATAACATTATCTATCGCAAGAGTATAAACCCACCAAATACACAGTGATTTTCTTTGGTAGAACTGTGTTGCCACTTTAGTAATCGCCTAACGGTCACCTGAGCCCCTACACATCACTATTTCACTACAATTTAAAATTAAAACAGACGAAATAGCTGTAAAAAACATGCAAATAAAAAGTGAGATTGTGGAATTATCCTCATGTTTTATGGAAGTGATTCAGACATGCATTTCTTATTTCTCCGTATTGTCTGTTGTTTAAGGGCTCAGTCTTTCAGGATTCAAGAGTGTTAGGAAAGCTGGCTGCCATCGAGACCAGAGGAAGTGAAACGTCCAGCTGAACCATTTATGTAAGAATCTTTCACCAGCTGCTTATACTAAATAAAAACATTCAAGAGAATTAGCTAAGTTCCTGTTTATGTGAAAAAGCATGTGATTTTGTGGTAAAAACAAGTTCAAATCTGTCTATTCTCCCCCCGATGATAACTAAACGATTTAAAGTAGTTTGCTATTCTCATTCGGTAAACCACAAGGGATGTTTTCGATTGTAAAACTGTCAAAACAACTTAAACAACTTAAAGGAGATGACTTGAGACAGTGATGTCACACAGAATTGGCTGCATTGGAAATGTCCCTAGTTTAAAATACAATCAGCAGGTTAACAAAAAAAAAAAAAAAAAAATTGTTTTCACAATTACCAAACAGTCTGTAGCGCTTGAGATTACATGGGTATTTTTGAAGCCCATGAGACCCAGTGTTTCACTTGCTTCCATGTTTCTTTTCAGTCGTGCTTTCCTTTTCCTTTCTTTTGTTTCTTTCCATTTTCTGTGACCTCCGGTGTCTTACTGGTGCCATTGGAGACGCCATTAACTGCAGTTTTGGCCGACTTGAGGCGTGGCTGGCGGCGGTAGGTCTGGTAGTAGAAATTGGCGAACAGGATGATGAACGTGACAGCGTAGCCAATCAGAGCCCACTGCATCCAGGCCGGGAATGGGCAGCCCGTGTAGAGAGAATGAGCGGCATGGCCAATGGTGACGTGGAACTGGATCTAAACACAAGCAGACAGGTATGTAATAGAAATCTGCAACTTTTCACAAACCATTACTATCTTTGATTGCTTCAAGCAGTCTAGAAGAACTTAAAGATCAGATAATATCACAAAGTGACAGTTTTACTCACTAAGAAATGGGGGTGTAACGATACATGTATTCGTACCGAACGGTCACGGTATGGGCATCTCGGTTCGGTGCATGAGGCCTTACAACGATTACAGGCAATTTGGGGCATTTAAAGCAGCCTCGACCAGAATGGGATGATTTTTGCAGAGCTGATTTTGGCAAGGTATAAAGGGTGTTGTTTTACACTACCATTGAGAATTTTTAACCAAAGTATATTATAGACTTTTCATTAAGACCCTAAAGACTCATATCAACTTGTGGAAAATGGGCATCCGATGACCCCTTTAATATTCAAATAACATGTAAAAGTGAACTTTGCATCCGATGACCCCTTTAAGATAAAAAGTAAAATTGCCTTAAAAAAAAAAAAAAAAAAAAGGATTCAGAATTCCAAAAAGTTATAATTGTATCAGAAAAGGTCACAATTAACTTTACTTTCTACTTTCCATGGATGAAACCGGCTTGCATGCCTTGAGCTGTGAACTAATAGTAAACTAATAGTGATCTAATAAGCAATCCAATTCAGATTGGTAGATTATCATAAGGGTTTTGGAGTGTTTATTCACCATCTGAATAATAGTGAGGTATTTCTTCCACCACAGGTACTTCTGGATCTTTGGTCCGAACGCTGCTAAGCCGTAGTATCCGTACATCAGCACATGAATGCCTGAGTTAATCGTAGCGCCAAAGAAAGCTGTGAAGAGGGAAGGAGATTTAGTTGGATATAACATCAAAACAAATGCTGGTCTAACAAAATATTGAGTTTTAGGATTGTTAACAAATGGTAAGATCGTGGTGTAATTTTTGGAACAATGGGACTGTTTCATGAAAATTAATTTTCTTACATAAACATTCATGTGGAAATTTTTATGAGACACAGATCCCTTCCGCTTGAGTGTCATGAATGAAGCAAATTGCTTCAAGATGCCATTCAGTTCACATTTTATTGCTTAAGTGAAAACTGTTAAACATGAATATGGCACTGAATATGAAATGTTTTGGACACCAACATTTGTTGAGACAGAAGATTACAACATCCAGTCCTCCACCCATTTCAGATCATTATCCTTTGTTCACCCTTTCCTCCTTATTAACCTTCTGACCATCTGTACCCTTCCAAACCCTTTGACCCCTTCCACATCCCCCTAAGCTCTCCTAACCTTTTCTCCCCTTTCCTCAAATCTCCTCATCCTTCTTCTGTTTTTGGTTCTTTTCTTGTTCAAGCCTCAAAATGCACAACAATTATAAAGTGGAGAACTTCTTGACAGTGCACATGCACATCAACCTTTATCATTGCAGATGATCAGTCTTGCTAGTTTAGAACTTAATTTACTCACACTGGTGTTAATGGTGGGGCATATGGCACAGCAACATTTGATCAAAACAAGAAATGCATGACCTCATAAAATATACACCTTTATGGCAAATTAAAGTAGTAGTTCACCCAAACTTGAAAATTGCCATCATTCACTCACACTGAATTGTTTCAAACCTGAATGAGCTTCTTTCTTCTGTTAAACGTAAAAGATATTTTAAAAAATGTTGGTGAAACCCACCTTGTTAGAACTGCCCCTTTAAGTGGCTTTGGATAAAAGCATTTATCTAAAGGATAAATGGCTCATTAAGAGACCTTATAATATCTTTGTTCAATTATACAATATATTTTGGCCTCATTTTAGGTTTAGGCGTAATATAGGCTTAGCCTTAGGTTAGCATTAGGACTGTGGGCTTTGGCTTAGGCTTTGGCCTGGTCTGTAATAACCACAAGTGGCTTAATTTGACAACAATAGAAGTAATTTAGTTATTTTGGTATATTTAGGTCAAAATCAATAGATGTGTGTGTTTGTACTCACACTGTCCGCCAGGAACCCACTTGATGCCGATCCACCAAAGGATGAACATTGTGCAGTGGTGATAGACGTGCAGGAAGCTGACCTGATTAAACTTCTTCCTCATGATGAAGAACACTGTGTCCAGAAACTCCACACCTTTAGAGATGTAGTACCACCACAGTGCTGACGCTATCTGCAGAAACACCACAAATATCTGTGAGGATACGCAATTCCATCTGTCTATCTGTCATTCAATCTATCATTCTATCGTTTATTCTGTTGTTGTTTTATTACTTGTTTCTGTCATTTAGTTTTTCTTTCTTTCTTTCTTTCTTTCTTTCTTTCTTTCCATCTCTCTGTCATTCGATCTATTGTTTGTTGTTGTTTTATCTCTTTCTCTTTCTTTTTCTTTCTCTCTTTCTTTCTTTCTTTCCATCCATTCATCCATTCATCTGTCAATCTCTATCATTTTATCTTGTTCTTTCTTTCTTTCTTTCTTTCTTTCTTTCTTTCTTTCTTTCTTTCTTTCCTTCCTTTCATCCATCCATCCATCTATCCATCCACCTGTCATTCAATCCATCATTTGTTGTCGTTTTATATTGTTCTTTCTTTTTCTTTTTTTCTGTCCGTCCTTCCGTCCATCATCTGATCCATCCACCCATCCACCCATCCATCTATCCTTCTGACATTCGATGTATCATTTCTGTCGTTCTGTATTGTCTTTCCTTTCTTTCTTTCTCTTTCTTTCTTTTTCTTTTTCTTTCTTTGTTCCATCCATCCATCCATCTGTCTGTCATTCGATCTATCATTTTTTCTGTCGTTTTATCTATTGTTTCTGTTATTTCTTTCTTTTTCTTTTTTCTTTCTTTCTATCCATCTCTCTGTCATTCAATCTATTGTGTGTTCTGCCGTTTTATATATTGTTTCTGTAATTTTTGTCTTTATTGTTTTATTTCTTTCTTTCACAGACCTGTACTGGTAATCAAATGGTTGTAATTGTAAACACAACAAAGGATGATCTGTAAACTCCTATAACTATTAAAGCTTTGATCTAATGTATAGATGTATAACCTAAGCTTGCTGAAGTCACTGTAAATAAAGCGACTTCAGCAGAATTCATTGGAATTACTTAAATTTAAAATTCACTGCAGTTCATTTTTTCTTTAGGTATATTGGTAGCAGGAGCCATGAGAATAGAGGTGTGGCCTACAGGTGGGGAGACGCCTGACCTCATCTCTGTCCTCACGTCACCAGGGAAACCAAGCTTGCCAATGAGGGTGATGATGCATGCCAAGACAACAGCATGAGGGAACTCTAACCGACGTCAGTGAAAGCGAATCCAGGTATTCTGCATTCCGGCTTCCTGATAACAGTTAAGCCTCGCTCTCACAGAGCTCTCCTAAACTTTCTCCCTGTTCCTTACAGCTGTAAAATATCCTCTGAGTGCTACAAGATCATGGTTTCGATCTGGATTTTTTTGATTGGATTAGTGTGTATATGATTTGTGTTATATAAAAACAATAGCAGTCTATAGTATGGCCTCATTTAAGTAAACGTGACAGTGTATTTCTTACCCTGACTTCATTAACATCGTTGGAGTAGTTCACTGGCTGGCAGAGGTAGCTGTATCCGGCCGCTCTGGAACCCAGGAGCAGCTGCACAGAAAAAGAACATTATTATTTAATTAACTAATTTGCACTCAAGAAAAGGTTAATGCGCACAGAAGTAGATTTTTTTTTTTTTTGCATGTAAGAATTCTACTTGCAAAACAAGCAACACAGCAAGCAACACAACTGTCTGTGTTAGAAGTCAAATATGTCACAATTTGTAATAGAACCTTTAATCTAGTGCCAAAAGTCTGTGACCTGTCTGTGGTACAGTATTACACATGTTGTGCTGAAATCACTGTATTACTATTTTTTCACACAGCAGGCACTTTAAGCATAAATAAAAACCTGTCAATGGCAAACTTATATTGCATAATATCAGTCTGGGATTATATATATATATATATATGTGTGTGTGTGCGTGTGTGTGTGTATGTGATTAAATTTAATTTTAGTTAGCATAAATCTAAAAATACTTTTTCTAACAATTTTGCATTTAAAATTACTTTATTTTTATTTTTTGCAGTAGATATTTTTGCAAGCAACATATACACATCAGAACTAGGGTTGCAAAGGTATATTTCTGGAAAGTTTCCAAAAAAAATCCTGGAAAGATTCCAAAATTTCTGGAATGTTTCTGAAATTTACTGGAAATTTTCCACCTTTTTGCAACCCTAATCAGAACAGTGATTTCAGTCTTTTACAGTGCAAAGTGGTAAAACAGTGCAAGTTAATGCACAATGCAGATGATTTTTACTGTACATTCCAACAATGTTGTAGTACTCCTCTATTACGCATACTACCATTTGACAAATACTATCACACCACTAGGACTTTCTGGTCCCAATATATTTCCAAACTCTTCTTTGCTGAGGCCACTAATTGGTTCAAACGTACTGACATGAAGAAAATCAACAGACCTCTTTGCAGATGTAAAAGTTAAGCAGCACCATGCTGAAGTTGTACACAATGAGGGTTTTTCTGAGCTGAAAAGGCTCCCGGTTCTGCATGTAAAGGGGTCCGACCCAGAGGAAGAGCAGGTAGAGAACGCTGATCCCCAAGGTGGGGAGCGGAGATGACATCATCGGCCATTTCTCCACGCGTTTATCTGATATTTAAATACACAAAACCCAAGTCGGTTTGGAATATTTAACTATTTTTTATATACTTAAACTATAAAAATACATATGTAAAAAGATTCTCACCTGCTATGGTAAGGCTCCATTTATAAAACTCTGCAGAGTCATTCATAAAGTGAATGACCGTCTCCATGGCTCTAGTTCTAAGATGATTATCCTGTGAGGGAACAAACAGAATAGAAGCTTGTCTTAGTCTTTTCCTTGCTCAATATGAAACTAATTCCTTAAGGACAGTCGGTCCGACAATACAAAGATCATTTCACAAGACCTTAAATATTAGATTTTGATTGCTCATCACATTGTGCCACATAAATGTGCTGTAATAAGATTCTCTTTCACAATGAATGAGCTCAAATGTAGGATGGAGTTAGCAGCATGATAAAAATTGTATCATTTTGTGGTTTTTTTCCAGATAATGCACCAAAATGTGAACCCAACAACAGTGACAGATGTGTACGTGTTACTGAGTGTCACTATTTTACATCAGCAAATTGCAGCTAAACCATATTCCACACCTGAGTGCCAGGTAAGCAGAATTAATATAAGTCAGAGTCCACCAGTGTCATTACATAATCAGCCTGTCTTCCGTGGCCCTGCTGACGCCCGTGCATTATTTAGCGGCCCTATCGTTTTGCACCGAGACAAACGAAAGGAAAACAGGACAGCTGTATACGGCCCCGAATATAACACACAAGCAAAAGGGTAGAATTCACAAGCCAAGCACTGAGAAAATAAGCTTTGCTAAAAATACTAACTGTAGGGGTCACATCAGGTTAAACTTGAGTGAAATCATGCTAATTATGCTTATTCATGTACATGAAGTGTGCAAAATGTCTCAATATCATTGCATCAGACAGAACAAATCAAGTGTGTTTATCTGTGCTGAAATGCTGCAGGATCTTTTTCTCTTCAGGTTTTGCTCATTGTCTTTGAATCAGATGTGTTTGGGTTATTTTTAAGCGGAAGTTTTCCTTAGATTTTAACTGCAGATGTAATGTAATTCATCATATTGAATATGTTCTATTGACTGCAAACAAAGTCTTACAGTCTTCATTTCAGGGGAGACCGGGGCTAGTTGTCACAATGTGAGCTGTAAGCTTTCGAGTCAAAAGTCCAGCTGGACAAATACATGTGTGCTTAGTGTTTTATATGTTCATTTATAGTTAAAAACTCTTAAATTTGGATTTTTTACATTTTTTTTTTTTTAATGATTCAGTCATCCAAACTAAAATTCCAATATCATAATTTGCTAAATCTAACAAGTGTACATACTAAAAACACTCAGGATGCATTCAGGTATGGGTTAACTATGCAAAGGGTTAAAATGCCTTTGTTATTGGCATTTTAACTAAAGGTTGAACTGTGTTTTCAGGACAAGAGTGTTGCTCAGGTTGGTTCAGGTGATCACATTTATTTTGAGGCAAGTTGTCATGTGTTTTATGTTGTTTTTTTTTATACAATTCATCAATTGAATTTCAGTTGACAAGAACGTTGGTTTGGTATTTGCATGTTTTTGCTCTTTTAAGTGTTGTTTTTTCGTTTCGTACTTGTTTTACAGTTAAAAAGTCAATAATTGGCTGTTTAATGGCAGTTTGTACCTCATATTTAATCGCTAAAAAGTCAATAATTGGCTGTTTAATGGCAGTTTGTACCCCATAGAGTGTGACAACATGCCCTACTAATGTGTTAAATAAACCTTTTTTTCTAGGAAGTAACTGTCACTAGCCCTGGTTTCCTCAATACACTCTCAGAAGAAAAAGGTACAAAAGCTGTCACTGGGCTGTCACCCTTTCAAAAGGTACACATTTGTACCTTATTTGCCACTGAAGGGTGCATATATGTACAAGGTACATATTAGTACCTTAACGGTACACATTTATACTTCTCAAAAAGTTACCGCCCAAGTGCCAGCTTTTGGGTCTTTTTTTCTGAGTGTGTATGTTGGCTTATAATTTAAACTCTGATACCTCTTAGTTTGATATTTTGTGTCTAATGCAATGACGTTCACTCAATTTTAAGTGCAGATCAAGTTTTGAGGCCACTTTACATGTGCTGCAAAGATTGTGTAAATGATTTTGCACTATAAAACGGAAGAGATGTAGATCTGTTAAAATAAACACGTCGCGCGCAGTGCAAAGTTCCTGTGCATCCCCGCTGAAGACAAAAGCCTCCGTGCGCGTGTGTCAGCAGGTTTCACCAGCATTTGTCAGTCAGGCTTTAATTCCTTTTGATCTACGAGCTTAAAGTGTAAGTACAAATGCCTATCGACCCACATCTGAGGCCGCAGCACTCAGAGGGATGATCGCCATGAAGGTTATCACCACCAGATGCTCCAACTACAAGCTACTGAAGTCTAAAACTTTTAAAGAAAAAAAGAAACCATAAGTTGCAACTGTCCATCTGTAGCAAACAGTCAGTTGATATGAGCAAACAAACTGAGCATATATGAAATTAAATGAAGAATAAAATAAATATGCACAGAGTAAAGTCATGGTTCTTTTTATTGTACATTTATGCATTTGGCAGGTGCTTTTTTAAAGTGCTTTAAAGCACATATTTACATTTGGTCAGTTCTTGCTTTCCATAGGTATCAAATGCATGACTTCGATGCTGCTATCACTATGCTCTACTGTTTATTAATATATTATTAATAAATAATACATCGTTTATTAATCTGAATGCATTAGGTTGCAGCAACAGAAGTAGTTTTAAGAGTCTGCATCAGGTAGAAATCGCTCCTTAAGGTTAACCCGATCAAGAACCATTAGTATTTTGGGTTCTGGGTTCTTTAAAGCATTACAGAACTAGAAAACGAAAAGCAATTTGTGCATCTTTCACATATTATGCTTTTACATCAAGCTCGAAAACTTTTATTTTAAACCTGCAGACAAACGCTTTCAACAAGTGCTACTGAATGATTCCGTTAGGGAACATGACTAATCTCCGTTAAAGCGATTTAAGTGGATCTGACATTTTGCAGTATAATGTCATTTGCATTGAAATGCATGCACATTTCCAAGACGAATAGGTCTAGATTGAAGTCTAGTACTGATGCAGAAAAATAGCCTACACTCTTGACACACAGAGTCTTACCTTGCGAGCGTGTGCCTATGCCGACATCAGGTGCGGTGCAGCCCAGGTAAAATATGCGCGTAGATAAATATCTGGATTTAAATCTACAGTGTGCGTTTAAACACATCAACCCCGCAAGTTTGGCAATAATAACGCGAAGGCAAACAGAATGTAACTTTTCGGGACTAGAGCATATGAGGCAAACGCATCTGATCAGAGTGTCTGACACTGACTGGACACCGGTCTTTCCGGCATTGAGCATGCGCAGTCGCGCCATGTGAGGCTCATGCCGGTGCGCTCGGATAACTCCTTTGTTTAAGCGTTAAAGCGTAAATCTTATCCGGCGGGTGTCATTAACATTAACAGCACTTATCTTAACATAAATATTATCTGTTTGGGATTGAGACCCAGAAAAAATATTTCAGGTACATATTTGTTACCGTACTGCAAAGTTTCAATACAATACATGCTTTTATTCATGTTTGCTCAGTGTTATAGTTTATTATTTGTGCTCAAACATAATTGTTTTATAAATTGTTTTTATATTTTAGCTTATTTAGTTACTATTGTTTTTATATTTTAGCCTATTTTGTTTTTATTTTGATGCATATTTTAAATGTCATTAACAAAGTTTTAATACAACACGTTTTATCCTGTTTTGATACATTTTGTATTCAATTTGTATAAATGTATTTGTTTTCATGTTTTATAATTTTATATCTAAATTGTACTATAGTATAATTATTTAGGGCACAATTATACGATGTAATTGTACTTGTACTTAATTTGTATAAACAGAATATTTTTCATATTTAATATTTTGTTTATATTTAATATTTTCATATATAACAATTTAATATGATAACAAATAACATTTAGTTCTACATCATATTTTTATTTATTATTCCTCTGACAGAAATGCTTTTATAGTCTATTAAATTTTTATATATAAAATGGTTTACATATATAATATATTTAATATTATGCTCGTCGTCATATTCTATACATCAGACATTTGCATGCAATGATTTCCATTAATGTCATACTGTATTATGTAATGTAATTATATTTTCCCCACTGTCAGACCTTCTTAATAAAATACCCAAATCGATATATACTGAGGAGTAACCTGTTGCTGATAATATTTCATCCCACTGCGAAAACACAATGTAGACACAAGGTGGCAGCAAACCCTAGAAAACAGTTTCACAGATGTAAAAAGGTATAGGTTTTATTTTAAAAAACAATGTGCAAAAGAAATTTCTAATCAATTTCACAAATAATTACAAAGAAACGACAAATAACACAATTAAATGCTAAAGTTTGAGGTAAAAAAAGACTTAAATAGTATTTCCTTGTAAAATTTACTCGAATAATCTTTATTTATGAGTTTAAACCACGTGGTAGCTAATCTAAACAACAATCAAAAACATCAAAATATGTGTTTTTATGCAGACGTGTGAATCATTACTGTATAAGAATATCAAAAGCAAGATGAGTTGTGAACGATATATATGCTCAGTCATGTTTGTAGTCACATGACCTCATCATGTTGCATGTGAGTCCTGTCATCTTAAAAAGTAGTAAGTTATTTTTCATTTGTATTCGTATTTTGACTATCCGATCAAACGATGGGTCAAGAAAGAGATCTTGAGCGACGGTAGTCCCACTTCTCATTTTAACTCTCACTAGCGCCCCATTTATGAGTGCGTGTGTTGATGTTAAAATGAATTAAAACCAGAGTTATGAGCTAGTCTTCCGAGCGAGGTGTGAAATGAGAATGTGTGTGAGCCGAGGAGCCAGCAGGGTGAGGGCTAATTGTACGACGGCTCAGCTCTGTGATTCTGTGTTTTTAGCGGCTCACAGGTGTTCGCTTAGCAGCGGTTGGTCTGTGATCATTCACAGCGGGACGCGGCGCTGCAGGAGCAGATGTGCAGTGTTTGAGAGGAGCAGGAGCAGCAGGAGGTGATGAAGGAGTTCAGACTCACCTCACACATCATCTCACCTGTGTGTGACGCTGACAACTGAACAACAGCAGTGCAACACAACACTTTACCAAACAAAACACTCCACAGGTTTGCTTTCATGCACATACATTTGTCTGTCATTTTTCCACAGTACAGTTTTTGCTTCCTCACTTACTTTAATGTGACCCTGGAACACAAAACCAGTCATAAAGGTCAATTTTTTGAGATTTTGAAGTGTATACATTATATGAAAGCTGAATAAATCAGATGTTTCTATTAGTATGGGACAATATTTGGCAGAGATACAACTATTTGAAAATCTGAGGGTGCAAAAAAATCAAAATATTGAGAAAATCGCCTAAAGTTGTCCAAATTAAGTTCTTAGCAATGCATATTACTAATCAAAAATTAAGCTTTGATATATTTACGGTAGGAAATGTACTTAATATCCTAATGATTTTTGGCCTAAAATCGAAAAATCGATAATTTGGACCCATACAATGTATTTTTGGCTGTTGCTTCAAATATACTCATGCTACTTAAGACTGGTTTTGTGGTCCAGGGTCACAGATTTGGACATAATTACAATATCGTTCAGAAGTTTGGGGTCTTTTTGAAAGAAATCAGTCATTTTATTCAGCCAGGATGCATTAAATTAATTAAAAGTGACAGTAAAGGCATTTATAACTTCTGTTTCAAAAAATCCTGTTCTGGTGAACTTTCTGTTCATCAAGGAATCCTAGTCTCCACAGATATAAGCAATATTCAACTGTTTTCTGCCTTGATAATAGTAAGAAATGTTTCTTGAGCAGCAAGTCAGCATAGAAGAATGATTTCTGAAGGATCGTGTGACTCTGAAGACTGGAGCAATGATGAAAATTCAGCTTTGCATCACAGGAATAAATTACGTTTTAAAATATATTCCCATAGAAAACAAGTATTTGAAATTGTAATAATATTTCTGAATATTAGTGTTTTTACTGTGTTTTTTATCAAATAATGCAGCCTTGATGAGCATAAATGTCTTCTTTCAAAAACATTTGACAAAAACAATTTTTTTTTGTTTTTTCTTTCTTTATTTTTTTCTAAGATTCACTAAGTTAAGTGAATGAAGCCATTTGTGATTTGATGTCTGTCTGAGATTTCTAGGACATAAATTCAACATCTGTGCTTTCTGAGTCATCTCTTGCTCACTTTGAGATAGAATTGCATTCTGAGTCATAAATTCATGAATAAAAGCTGCATGTGTTTATGTACAACAGTGGAAGGAAACATGTTGCAAATTATGTTTTTTTTTTTGTTTTTTTTTTAAATACAGTAAAAAAATGTTAAATATTTTTACAATTTAAAACAACTGTTTTCTGTTTGAGTATATTTAAAATGTAATTTGTTCGTGTGATTGCAAAACTGAATTTTTTTTTAGCAGCCATTACTCCAGAAAAAAATGTTCAGTATCCCGTATTTCCTTAGAATGACCTGAATGACCTGAAATGACCTGTGAGTTAAGGTCTGCTGTCTGGTTCTCATTCACAAACTGATTTCATTTTGTGTCGCTAAGGGCTTTTCACTCTCTGGTTTATAAAGCTTAACTGAGATCATCCAAACAAACCGAAGGGTTCTCACATTTCAGCTCATGGGAGTGTAATGCGTGGCTGTTGTTTTAAAGTGAGATGAAAAAGAGAGAAGGACTGCTTTAATTACGCAGAGCAGAGGTGATGAGTCTCCTGAAAGCAATGTTGATTTGTTTAGTATGTGCACTCCATTAAATAGAAGCTGTTCTGTTTGTATCCTGCTCCAGACTCAGATGCTGAAGGGCTGCGGGTCATGACTGACACATGGAAATGGAAAGAACCCCTGGATGGCACAAGGGAAGAAAAGGAACACAGAGTGAGCGATAATAAGAGTTTCATTGTGAGAGAAGAACAGTCTGGTGATGTAAAGCAGTAGACGCTGGCTCTGTTTCAAGTTAACACAAAAACGTGTCTACTGTATGTAAAAAAAAATACTTAAACGTCAAAAATGAATATTCTGTTATTAATTACTTATCCTTGTGTCGTTCCAAACTTACAAGACCTTCGTTAAACTTCATGACACAAATTAAGATATTTTTTATGAATCCGAGAGCTTTCTGACCCTGCATAGACTGAAACTCAACTGGCACGTTCAAGGCCCAGAAAGGTATTAAGGACATTGTTAAAATAGTTTATATGACATCAGTGGTTTGAAGACTGGCACAAGCTGTTGTTTTTGTTTTCTTTGCACACAAAAAGTATTCTCGTAGCTTTGTAACATTACTGATGAACGGACTATTTTAACCATATCCTTACTACCTTTCTGGGCCTTGAATGTGTCAGTTGCATTGCTGTCTCTGCAGGGTCAGAAAGCCAGGGTTGCCAGGTTTCACAACAAAACCTGCCCAATTGCTACTCAAAACTAGCTCAGAACTGGTCCAACTGGTACTGGTACAGTTTGCATTCCAGGAGCTAAATATAATGTTATTGAGGTTGCTTCAACCCCTGGACGTGAAAAACAACTCGCGGCAACAGAGTAAAAGTAGCCCATTTCCACGGGACAACTGCGGACTTGGCAACACTGCAGAAAGCTTTTGGATTTCACCAAAAATATGTTAATTTGTGTTTTGAAGGTCTTACAGGTTTGGAATAACAGATTTTTTTGAGTGAACTATCCCTCTTAATTTTGTCAAGTTGTACTTTAAGGAAGTTTTTTTAAAAAAAAGATCAGTATTCTTATTGTAACTATTAAACAATGATTTTTTTAAATAAGTTGATTTTAATAAAAAAATATAATAAAATTGAAATGAAAATTAGTAATATTTCTTGGCAACTAACTCTATATTAAGTACTTTAAATTAAAGTACTAAAATTACTGAAATAAACTGAAATAAAAAATAACTTAAAAATGATAAAAATGAAAAAAGTGCATAATTTTATAAATACTTAAAGTAAAATAAAAAAACTAAAAATATATTTAAAAAATGCTAAAATATTATTTAAATAATATTAAAATAACTTAAAAATATGTAGACATTTAAACGTTATTAATTATGGCTTAATTTCTTTTTTCCATATTGGCAAGATAATTAGGGCTGCCCTCGACTAAACATTTTTCTGCTTGACTAGTAGTCATTCATTTTAAGCCTTAGTCGCACGTTTATTAATAAACCATATCAGTCATAATAATGAGCCTTTAATTGCCTACATAGCCTAATAAGCGCTCAAGTGCACACAAAAAAGCTTTCCACAGCCACCGTCAGATATAATAATTATGAATGTGTCTGGGAAAAACAGCAAGGAGACTGCGTTAACTTTTTAATAATATATTGATAAACTAGCGCTTTCTTTGTTTCCGCCTTAAGAGATGAAGTCGGCAGCACTGACTCGCCATCTCCGAAGTAGTGATGCGCCTTTATGCATGTCTCTTACGAATTACGAATATTTCTTTTGCGAATATTTGTTTTGTATTTGAATTGGTTCATTTGAAAGTAGATATTTTACTCTCAATTGATATAATTTTCATGTCTGTAAGGCAAGTATACACAGAGTTTATACTTTTTATTTTATTTTATTTTATATTACATCAAGGTTTATGCTGTACTTCCAAGCATTCTTATTAGTTTTGCCAAAAAATAAATGAGGGAAAACTCAAACAAACTTAAAACAAATAACTGCTTGACGCTGAATTGCCACTAATTTGAAAGTAAAATGTGCACTGCGCTTTAACCGAAGGAAAGCGAGGAAAAGAGGGAAAAGAGTAAAACTTGAACTATACTTAGCGACATGGGCATTGGAACCATTGAATGTGGGTGGGACAGGATCCACCCACTTTTAAAGACCAATGGTATCGGACCCACCCACTTTTACCGTCTCTAATTCAGCGAATATGTCTGTGCACTTTTTAGAGCGCCATCAGTCAAATCCATTCCACATGATGAATGCGCTAATAGATTAAGCTCTACGCTCATGCGTATGAACAGACAGCATCTGGGGTGGAGGAGTGGACGGAGCGGGCGCGGACGCATTAGGCGCAATCATAAACATATTTCAAAGGAAGTGGCGCCAAGGTCCTGACTGCATCGCTGTCTTTACTGAGTGTGTGTAGGGAATATTTGCATTTATTCACATGCAGTTTGATTAGGTACTGGTGGACTGTTATGATTTTGGCTAATAGCTACAGGATACTACTGTATGATGCGCATCAGAGGGCATTTAGAAGTGGGCATACGCAAAGCCCACTAATAAAGAAGTGGGTATACGCGGTATACTTGAGTATACCCTGCACTACACCACTGCATGTTAATTAAACTCCATTCTGTGTTTTCACTAGTTACTCGCGCCTGCTGCACTCCCGAAACACAGCAAAGTAAACAAAGCAACTGAGCGTATCTGCTTGCTCAGATACACCTAACCCTACCCGATACTTTATTAAAATTTTTTTGATTATTTCCTTCATTTTTATTTTTTTCGAAAACAAATGCCTTTCCGATGTTAAATGAGATGTGAAAAGACAATAAAAAAGCGGATGCGAACTCGGGCCGTTTTCGCCAAAAAATATTAATTATGGAAACATGTTTTAACAGCCGTCTTTTGTAATGTTGTGACGTTAGTGCGCAGAGGTAATATACATAACCCCTTCCAGCAAGGCGGCCTATGCCGTTAATTAAAAGGCACCAGACTACAGAAAATTTTTTATTTTTTTTCCCCTTAAATTTTCTTTAGTTGGTCTTAAAAAGGTCTTAAAAAGTCTTAACTTTACCCTCATAAAACCTGTAGAAACCCTGATAAAGGCTATCTGTGTTGTTTGACATTACAGGTTTGCATCGTTTTCTGAGTTTGCATTTGACTGTTTTCATTCATTTTGAGGATTACTGAATCTGTTTTGTGCAAATGAGACAAATTAATCTAGTCCAGGACTACAGTAACATCATGTTTACACAGTGCACATACAACACAGCGATGCCATAGAAGAACCATTTTTGGTTCCACAAAGAGCCATTCCGTCAAAGTTTCTTTAAGGAACCATCTCTGTCTTACCTTTTTATAATCTGAAGAACCTTCTTTCACCACAAAGAACCTTTTGTGAAACAGAAAGGTTCTTTAGATGTTAAGGGTTCTTTATGGAACCATTTAGACAAAAAAGGTTCTTCTATGGCATCGTGAAGCACCTTTATTTTTAAGAGTGTATCACCTCTGCACTTACTCCTGATTTCTCTCAACATGGCAACAGGACAGCTGTCAGTCAATACATGGGAAAACGAAGTAACTGGTGTTACTTATTTGAAAAAGTAACGTATTTTCTAGTAAATTAAAAAGTAAAGCGTTAGATTACTAGTTGCTTGAAAAACTAATCTGATTACCTAACTCACATTGTATATTGCTTTACCCTCCAACACTTTCTTAATGTAAAACAGACTTTTTTTTTTTTTGATTCACAAGACATTAATTGATGGACTGGAGTCGTGTGGATTACTTGTGATGTTTTTATCAGCTGTTTGGACCATTCACTGCAGAGGATCCATTGGTGAGCAAGTGATGGAATGCTGAACTTCTCCAAATCTGTTCCCATGAAGAAACAAACTCATCTACATCTTGGATGACCTGAAGGTGAGTACAGTTTTTCATCAAATTGTCATTTCTGGGTGTACTATTTTTCTAAAATACTTCATTACATATGCAGTGTATATAAGACGAGTACATAAAAAATGCACTACGTAATAGTAATGTCCCAACTGTGTGTGTGTATGTGTGTGACTAAATCTGCGGTGAGATTTGGATTGACTATGTTGTGCCTACAAAAGTGACGAAGTCATGTGTGCATGTGAAGTTTAACTCAGTCAAGATGTGAATGGTTCTCATTCTCACACTGTTAGGAAAGCACAGCACGCTGAGAGATGCTCACACGTGACAGCATGTATCACTTGTAATCTCATGCTTTGTTATACCTGGGTGAGTGTGAGACTGTGAGTGTCTATGAGAGAGAAAGAAAGACAAACATGTAGCATGAAGCTGTGATACAAAGGTACTTGCCCAATGTCATAGTTTCTACTGTGCATTGTGTATTTTAACCTGTGCAAGCATGTATGCATGTTTATATCCACAGTGGCTATCTGATTGGACGAAGACAGTGTGCCTTACAGCGCATTGTTATTTCAGCTGGAACGAGAGCTCCTTTTTCCGAAGGTGTTTATCAGTTGTAAAAGCACATTAGTGTGTGTAAGAAAGCGAATATGCTGAATATGGGTCAGAAAAAGGGTGCTGCCGGTGTCGCACACATGCAGCAAAACCGCTTGAGTCCTTAAATGAACTCTGAAAAGGACACACCCTCAGACACAGACTGGAACATGTGGACGAGAGACACGCTATTTATCCCGTCTGTGTCTCTCTATTTTTTTTCTTTTTTTTTCTCTCTATCCAAAACTCAGTTTCTATTGCAGTTGCTTTATTAGCTTGAGGAAAAAAAATGTGTTTGTGTTGCCAGAGCGTTTACAGCTTAGCTGTGTACAATGAGAAAAGGAGGAAAATAAGTTGAAAACAAATAGTTTTAAAAAAGCAGTAGTACAAATGCAGCACGCAAGCACAGTAATAGTAAAAGGTCAATATATTGAAAAATAATTAAATACAAAGTAAAATAACAACAGTACTAATGCAGTAAACCAGTAATATTATCTAACAAACAAAATAATGCAATAATGAAACAACCTAATATACTAAGAAAGTGGTCATTAAAAGCATAAGTGTATTACAATAAGCAATAGTCCAAATACATTACATGTACAGTAAAATTAAAAAAATAAATATGTTAACTATTAAACCATTCCAGCAAGAGAAATGGAAAAGATGTTAAAGTAAAATAAATGTAAAAATTGAAATAAGAATAGTGTGTAAATGGAGTAAACTAAAATGTGAAAATGTGAAATGCAAAATAATAGCAGGGAAAATGCAGTAAACAAGTAATATTATCAAATAAACAAAAATAGATAAAATAAAAAACAAATACAGTAATAAAGTAATCATTAAGTCATATTATAATATGACAGTAATATTTAAAATATCTAAATCTATTAAAAACAAACAATTATGAGAAATTGAATGGAATAAAGTAACAAAGTAAAATAACAAAGGTGTAAATAGGGTAAACTAAGATTAAAAAACAAGAAATAAAAATTTGCACAAAAAAAATAAAAAATAAATAACAACAGTACAAATAAACATGTTATTTTATTTTGTAAGATTTTGTTTGTTCACTAATATTACTTATGAAATATTACTTTACTAATGAAAAATAATCATAAATATATTAAAGTAAGGAAAAGTCCAAATGCAGCGAACAAGTACAGTAAAATAAAAAATAACTTTTCTTAACATAAGGAATGAAGCAGAGCAAAAAAAAAAGAAAAAAATATTTAAAAAGAAGTAAAATGCTAAACAAAATAACAACAGTACAAATAAACATTATTTTATTCTGTATAATTTAGTTTGAAAAAAAAAAGAAAGTAATCATAGAATATGAAAAATAATCATAAATTTATTAAAATAAGGAAAAGTCCAAATGCAGCAAACAATTACAGCAAAAAAGAAAAAAAAAAGAAAAAGATATAAGGAGACGAACAGAATAAGTGAAATAAATTAAATAACATCAAATTAAAGAACAATGAGGAAGTGGAGTAAACTAAAATGAGAAAATAAATTAAATTCAAAATAAAATTGCAGTACAGATACAGTAAACAAGTAATATACACAATAATGCAATATAACCTTTGTGATTATTGTTTTTATTATTATTTTTATGACTATTCTATTTCTTTTTATGTAAAGCACTTTCAATTACCTTTGTGTATGAAATGTGCTATATAAATAAACTTGCCTTGCCTTGCCTATACACTAAGAAAGTAATTTAATTCATGTGAATATAATCCTTCATTTTGAATCCGAGTGTCTCTTTCCCTCTATTATTTTATCATGTTGTTCTTCCCAGTAATGTATTCCTGTCTGTGGTGGTCACGTGTCGTCTGGCCGCAACTTCGCCCTCATCTTCGTAACTCATTCTCAGAAACTAATTATTGTATTCATGAAAATAAGACCTGGCTGTAAAGGTCGTTGCTGTGTCGACAGGCGAGGCTGCATAATCTAGAGGAGGCGTGTTGACCTTTTTGTTTCGTGTAAAGTGATCCAGCATGGAATAAGCACAGCCATCCACAGTGTATTGAGTTATCTTTCGATCATGGCCCAGTTTATCAAACGTCTGGCTAATCAGTCTAATGCGTCCTGAGGGAGAGTCGAACTCGTGTTGTTATGGAACAAACAGACACGACCCGTCTGTCCATCCCGATGCCGTGTGAACCAGTAAATCACACCGCAGCCCTCTGATTCTTCCTTGAATCCGCTTTTGCCAGAATAAGTAAAGATCTTGTAAAACATAATGTGCTCGGTCAGTTGTTCCTCTAGGATTTGCAGTGATTACAGTGGCCAATAGAAAAAGCAAAGAAGGCAGGGCTTTACCGCTTCAGTTCGTCAACAGTAGCTAAATATCAAAGGAGTAGTTCACTTCCCAAACAAAAATGTACAGATAATGTGCTCACCCCCTTGTCATCCAAGATGTTCCTGTCTTTCTTTCTTCAGTTGTAAAGTAATTGTTTTTTGAAGATTATTTTCCCAAAAAACATGCAATTTATATTCTTTTTTTTAACCTCAAACGCTCGTCTTGTCTAGTCTTTTTCTGATCATGACAGTTAGGGTATGTCTGAAAACTCCCATGTCATTTTCTCTTCCAACTTTTAAATCATTCTACATCGCTGCAGAAGTACTGTACCAACCCACAAACTGAGCATGCAAAGAGAATCAAACACCCTAGGTAAAACAGCGATGTAGGACGATTTTGAAGTTGGAGGAGAAAATGAGATGGGAGTTTTTTGACATGCCCTAACTGTCAGAACCGGAATACACAGAGTTCTCACAGAGCTAGACAAGATGAGCGTTTGAGGTTAAAAAGTATATAAATTGTACATTTTTTTGGAAAATAACCCATTGTTTTGCTAAATAAGACCCTTCTTTCTCGGTTGGGATCATATAGAGCCCTTTGAAGCTGAGTTTAAACTGCTTTTAAAAAGTTTAGATTTGGGGGCACCATAGAAGTCCATCACATGAAGAGAAATCCTAAAATGTTTTTGTAAATGACCGCAATATGGTTGTCACTTTAAATTTGTTCTGAGCATGTTACATGCTTTACGCAGTAGGGGGAGTAACGAAAAAAGTAGTCAGAACAGCAGAGAGAAGAGTGAAGATTCATGTTACTCCTCAGTCCATGAAGATATATACAGAGTTTCCAGTGAACAGTGCCTCGTGTCTGCCAAATTTAATCTTAGTACCCTTTGGTAAAGCGGAGCGAGGTATGTGATGTTTACGTATGTTGCGTGTTGCGGTTTGTTTCGGAGTCGTATGAGCTCGTTTGTGCGTATGTTAATCAGTGAGCTCTGCTTGTTAATTGGTTGTTTCATATTGTCTTTATTCACTTTATCACTTATTTTACATCTGTTTCTCTGTAAATGTGAACTTTATCTGTCGTATTTTTCTATATATGAGTGTATTTATTGGTTTTGTTGTTCCTTTGTGTAGTTTCACGGTGCTACGCAAACTAAAGCTCAATGGCGCTCTTCACGAGCGAAATAAAGAAAGAAGCACCCGTCAGAAACTCTCTGTGTCTCGTTTATGGATGCCAAAGGGCAGCTACAGTGAAACTTGTCGCTTAAAGGAACCATGCATCTACTACATGGATGCCGTCGTCTTCGCGAGAACACAACGTTACAGCACGGCCATTTCTTCGTGAGCAAGCGGCTGGGGGTCGTGACGTCATCGTAGAAGCTTAAAGAGCAAGGACGGAAGGTGGCGGTGTACTGCCGTTCTAAGTTGCAGATGCAGAGTGAGACTTTGAGTGACAAGAGAGTTTAAGAAGATCATATTTCTACGTAAGCTGCATTCAGTTATCCTGAACTCTGTAAGTTTAAATGCTCAAAAGAAAAATGAATATTTCATGGACATTTGAATTGAAAGGTTAAAAGTTATAAAGGACTTGAAGTTGAAGAAAATAATCTATTGCATGGTTTAAAAACTGAAGTACATAATTTTGAGTAAAATTTGAACATTACTTGAAGAAACTTGTATCTATTGAGCATTCAAAGAGTTACATTCAGTGCTAATTTTAACTATACTTTGATGAAATCTGAAATTGTTTGGTGATTTCTATTACAAGCTTATCCTTGAATGTTATATACATTTACTGCTGTTTGTATTTGCATTGATCCTGCTTTCTAATATCTCTTGGGTGCTTACGTACTAGAGGTCTGATGAGAGTGGTATCACTTGCTGCTGAATTTCCTCCCTGACTATGGAAGCTGTAAATGCAGAGGAGGCTATGGAAGATACTGTTGAGCACATAGTCGAACAGGTAAATGAGATGTCACTCCCAGCAGTAGAAATAAGCAACCCACTCGTGCAGCAGATCAGATCAAGCTCGCGTGAAAGAAGCTGGACAAAAAAGGGTCTAGAGATGCGTGAACAGGAAGCCAAGAAGCAAGAGAAAGCATTCTATAAGGCTTATAACTCCTGGAAGGAGACCGCAAAAGAGACTAGATCAAGACTGAAAATGTTCTGTTCACGTGAGAATCTTGAAAAAATACAGCAAGACATTCAAAGCCAACATAATTCAGTTTATCAGCACTATGAACCAATACTGCGTAACCATGCTACTTCTCCAGACATCGTCAATCGTATGGACGCTTGTGCTGCACTGACTGCTGAGATTAGTGATCTTGTGAGTAAACGGCTGGAGACAATAGATGAAGAGTACAATGAAGAGCTTGTGAAGGAAAGAGTGAGACAAGTGCTAAATAAAAATGAGTATGGATCCATCTTTGGATGCACAATAACAAACACAGTCATTTCAGAGTCCTCACAGGGATCCGGTAATCAGTCAAAGACTTCTTCCAAGATCTCAAGTAAACGAGCTGATGCAGAGGCAGATCTTGCAGCCAAACGAGAACAAGCTAAAGCAATGCAAGAAATCCATGATCAGCAAGCAAAGCTTGATAAGATGGAGAGTGATTGGAAACTTTGTGAAACTAAAATGCTAGCAGAAATAAAGCAAAAGGAGATTGAAACGCAACTAAGGCTAGAAGAGGAAAGAAACCGGTTACATCAGTTGCAAGTAGACAAAGAAGTAAAAGTAGCAGCAGCTCGTGTCAAGGTGTATAACGATCTTGAAGGCATCATTCAATGTGGTGATGAAGAAATAGACTCTAGTACTCACATTGGCTGTCAAAGGAAAGAGCCCACATCTCGATTAAACCCAGAAGCTGAATTGTTCCTACCTCAGCAAGCATTCTGTGATCAGCATGAAGCCCAGCCATCTCAGGATAATGTTGCTCTAGCTCAAGCAATAGCAGACTCGCTAAGCACACATCGACTGCCTGTTCCTGAACCCACCATCTTTGCTGGAGATCCCTTGAAATTCATAGATTGGAAAATGTCCTTTATGGCCCTTATTGATCGAAAGCCCCTCCCACCTGGTGAGAAGATGTTCTATCTTAAGAATTACCTTGTTGGAGAAGCTCGCAAAGCGGTGGAGGGTTATTTTTACAGAAATTCAGAGGACGCATACCAAGGTGCTTGGAAGGTCTTGCAAGATAGATACGGGAATCCATTCATACTGCAAAGAGCTTTTCGAGACAAGCTGATGAGATGGCCAAAAATCGGGGTAAATGACCCTCTCGCTCTACAAGACTTCACAGACTTCCTACAAGGATGTGTCAAGGCGATTCCTCATGTTAAAGGACTAGCCATTCTAAATGACTGTGAAGAAAACCACAAGTTACTAAAGAAACTTCCTGAATGGATTGTGCGTAAGTGGAATCGAATTGTGGTGGAAGAGCTAGACACATCAGGTGATTATCCAAGTTTCAAGCGCTTTACAGATTTCATGCAAAAGGAAGCCAGAATAGCATGTAACCCCATCACGTCCCCAGTCTTCATGAATCTGAAAGGTTCAGATGAAAGGTTTCCCAAGCGAGCTAAGGCTCTCAGTACAAAGACTGACGCAAAAGATTTCAGCTCTAAAAGATTTGAAACATCCAACTCTAAGCCAAAGGTATCATGCTTTGTCTGTAAAGATGGAAAACACAGCATTTCTCAATGTCCTACATTTGCAGAAAGAACCATTGAAGACAAGAAGACCTTCATTCAAGAAAATCACCTCTGCTTCGGGTGTCTCAAGAAAGGGCATATTGTTAAAGATTGCAAGAGACGATCAAATGTGGAACGTGTGGCCGAAGTCACCCTACCTGCTTGCATGAAGAAAGAGATAAAGCGCCTTTAAAAACATTAAAGAAAACTTCTGTAGAAGTTCAAGCAAGTCAGGAAGTTCACAAAGTCATGGCCCATGCACTTACACAAAGTTCTTCTGCTACTTCCAGTATCGTGCCAGTCCTCATTTCTACAGTGAAGGAGCCACAAAGAGAAGTACTCACTTATGCTCTACTGGACACGCAGAGTGACTCAACATTCATCTTAGAAGATCTTCTTGATGACTTAAATGTGATCACTCAACCAGTGCAACTTAGACTTAGCACCATGACAGCTGTTGACACCATCACTGCAAGTAAAAGGGTTCCTGGTCTGCAAGTTCGAGGGCTTCAAGCAGCAAATTCTATTCAACTACAGCAAGCATATACTAGAGATTTCATTCCTGTTGACAAGTCCTACATCCCAACTAAAAAGACAGCACTGGAATGGCCTCACCTCAAACATCTGGCCAATCAATTGCCACCACTTCAGAACTGTGAAGTCGGACTTTTAATCGGGTATGACTGCCCATCCGCTCTAGCTCCCCTCGAAGTCATAATAGGTGGTAAAAATGAACCATTTGCGCAAAGAACCGAACTTGGCTGGAGTATTATAGGCCTCTCCAACCCACACCTAGACAGACAGGGAAATCAGAGCTTCGTTCATAGAGTTGCAGTTAAAGAAATACCTATCCCATCACCCAACGATGTCTTAAAAATTCTAGAGTCAGACTTCAGTGAGAAAGGTTATGAGGATAAAAGTGTGTCCCAAGAGGATGTTCGTTTCATACAGCATCTCAGTGCCAATATCAAACAGAAGGATAATGGACATTATGAACTTCCTCTCCCTTTCAAGTGTAGCGGCCGACCCTCACTTCCAAATAACAAAAGGCTAGCAGCTGCCCACTTGCAGCATTTGAAGAAAAGGCTCAAGTCTAACAAGCAATATTCTGATCACTACAAGGCCTTCATGGAAGAGATCATTAACAAAGGTGATGCTGAACTAGCCCCAGAGATAACCGAAGGAGGGACTGTATGGTACATTCCACACCATGGGGTGTACCACCCACAGAAACCAGATAAGCTGAGGGTTGTGTTTGATTGTTCAGCAAAGTTTTGCGGTATATCTCTAAACGACACACTTCTGACCGGACCTGACCTAATTAACTCTTTAGTGGGAGTACTCTGCCGCTTCAGAAAGGAACTAGTCGCAGTCACCTGTGACATAGAAAAGATGTTTCACCAGTTCCTCGTCCCTCCAGACGAACGCAATTTTCTAAGGTTTTTATGGTGGGAGGGTGGAGACCTGGAGAAAGAGCCTCAAGACTATCGCATGGCAGTCCATCTCTTCGGCGCTACGTCATCTCCTGGGTGTGCGAATTTCGGTCTAAAGTACCTGGCACAGCAGCACAAAACCAATCACCCATCAGCCTCAGAGTTTGTTGAAAAGAACTTCTATGTAAACGATGGGCTAACCAGTGTTCATTCTGTCGATGAAGCCAAAGAACTGATCGTTGATGCTCAAGCACTGTGTAAACGCGGAGGCTTACGGCTTCATAAATTTAACTCAAATGAGGAAGATGTTCTCTGCTGCATAGAACCATCAGAAAGGGATATTACATCTAAGCCCCTTGACTTAAACCTTGAAGCAACACCGACAGGACGCGTACTTGGAGTTCAGTGGTCAACAAAAGATGACACTTTTAGCTTCAATATCAACTTTAAAGATCAGCCATCAACTCGCCGTGGTATCTTATCTGTCATCGCCTCCCTGTACGATCCACTCGGGTTTGTTGCACCATTCATTCTAAAGGGAAAGTGTATCCTGCAAGAACTGTGCCGAAGAGGCATAGGATGGGACGATCAGCTTTCAGATGAATTACGTTCATGGTGGGAGGATTGGAAAAATGGCCTTCAGAAGCTCAAGGAAGTCGCCATACCAAGATGCTATCACCCAAATGCTTTCAATGAAATCATCAGAACGGAACTGCACCACTTCTCCGACGCAAGTAATGCTGGATATGGAGTTTGCTCTTATCTCCGTTTCGAAAATGACAAGAGTGAAGTGCATTGCAGTTTGGTGATGGCAAAGTCCAGAGTTGCGCCTACAAAAATCACAAGCATACCAAGACTGGAACTTGCGGCGGCTGTCTTGTCTGCTAGAATGAGTGTCATGCTGAAAACAGAGCTTGAAATGAAGATTGACCAAGAATTCTTCTGGACAGATTCACAGGTTGTTCTGGCATATATTAACAATGAAGCACGAAGATTTCATGTATTCGTTGCTAACCGCGTGCAGTTGATAAGAGACATTACGGATCCAAGTCACTGGTATTACGTTAATACAACAGAAAACCCAGCTGATCACGCCTCTAGAGGGCTTCATGCCTCTGACATCTCTTCATCAATCTGGTTATCAGGACCCAAATTTCTGTGGGAACAAGAAGTCAGTCCAGCACCATACACCGCTGTCAACCTGCTTGTTGGTGATCCTGAAGTTAAATCAGTCCAAACATTTGTGATCACAGTCAGTGACGGTACGGATATTCTCTGTCGTTTCAGTCGATTTTCTTCTTGGTCTATGCTTCTAAAGGTTGTTGCAAGGATAAAAAGACTGGGATCAAAACAGAAGTACTCCAGTGATCATGTGATTGTCGATGAGCGTCAGAGGGCTGCTGAAGTGGTAATCAAGCTTGTGCAGCAGGAAGCGTTTTCCAAAGAAATAAGAGCAATTGAGAAGGGGAACACTCTTCCAAGTTCTAGTGTGTTGTACTCCCTAGATCCTGTTTTGGACAACGGCCTTCTTCGTGTAGGTGGAAGACTGAAAAAGTCATCACTCAGTCAAGAACTAAAACATCCAGTGATTCTGCCAAAGAGTAGTTACATCACCAAGCTAATTCTGTCACATTACCACACCAAGGTTTGTCATCAGGGTCGAAATCAAACTCAAATGGAGCTTCGAATGAATGGATTTTGGATCATTGGAGGCAGCAAGTCAGTCGCCAAGCTGATACACAAGTGTGTGCAATGTAGAAAACTAAGACGACCGACAGAAGAACAACGAATGGCAGAACTTCCCAAAGAGCGTGTTGAAGTATCTGCTCCCTTCACATTCTGCGGCATGGACTGTTTTGGGCCATTTGTTATAAAGAGAGCTCGCAAGGAGTACAAGAGATACGGCCTAATATTCACTTGTCTGTCATCTCGCGCAGTTCATATCGAGATGGTTGAAGATTTGTCCACAGATGCCTTCATTAATGCCTTGAGGTGCTTTATCAGTCTTAGAGGAGCAGTACGCAAACTTCAGTGTGACCATGGTACCAACTTTGTGGGAGCTAGGAATGAGCTCAAAGAATCACTAAAACAAGTTGACACCAAAGCTCTGGAAGTCTTTCTCTCTGAAAAACAATGCGAGTTTGTCTTTAATGCTCCTTCTGCAAGTCACGCTGGAGGCATCTGGGAGCGTCAAATACGAACTGTGCGAAATGTACTCAATGCCACACTTGCTCAGTGCCCAGGCCGGCTTGACGACGCTTCTCTTAGAACGCTGTTCTATGAAGCAATGGCCATAGTTAATAGTCGTCCACTAACGGTGGATGGTATTAATGATCCAAATTCACCCGAACCTCTGACCCCAAACCATTTAATATTGATGAAGTCTGACGTTGCACTTCCACCTCCAGGAAAATTTGTCAAAGAAGACATGTACGCTACGAAACGATGGCGTAGAGTCCAATACTTAGTCGAGCAGTTTTGGAGTCGCTGGAAGAAGGAGTATCTTCTTAACATTTCAACACGCCAAAAGTGGCATGCTCCTCGCCGAAATGTCAGAGTAAATGATGTCGTAATCATCAAAGAGGATATGCTCCCAAGAAGTCAGTGGCAGTTAGGCAGAGTGGTTGAAACTGTCGAAGAGAGTGATGGATTTGTCAGGCGAGTGAAGATACAAGTAGGAGAAAGAAAACTCGTTAGCAAACATGATAAACCCTCCAAGCCCACAATCATTGAAAGACCCATCCAGAAATTGGTGGTCCTTCTTGAAGAAGAGTGACTGTTAATGGCTTGAGTGATACCCTCAAATCAGACCAAGTAATTATTTCTGAAATGCTTTCTAGTCATTACATACATTTACGAAACTGAAAGGTGGTTATATTAAGGTATAGAATCATGTTCTGATTCATTTTCAGTTTGTTCTGTTGATTCATCATACCATGATTGGTGGGAGTGTAAATGACCGCAATATGGTTGTCACTTTAAATTTGTTCTGAGCATGTTACGTGCTTTACGCAGTAGGGGGAGTAACGAAAAAAAGTAGTCAGAACAGCAGAGAGAAGAGTGAAGATTCATGTTACTCCTCAGTCCATGAAGATATATACAGAGATTCCAGTGAACAGTGCCTCGTGTCTGCCAAATTTAATCTTAGTACCCTTTGGTAAAGCGGAGCGAGGTATGTGATGTTTACGTATGTTGCGTGTTGCGGTTTGTTTCGGAGTCGTATGAGCTCGTTTGTGCGTATGTTAATCAGTGAGCTCTGCTTGTTAATTGGTTGTTTCATATTGTCTTTATTCACTTTATCACTTATTTTACATCTGTTTCTCTGTAAATGTGAACTTTATCTGTCGTATTTTTCTATATATGAGTGTATTTATTGGTTTTGTTGTTCCTTTGTGTAGTTTCACGGTGCTACGCAAACTAAAGCTCAAAGGCGCTCTTCGCGAGCGAAATAAAGAAAGAAGCACCCGTCAGAAACTCTCTGTGTCTTGTTTATGGATGCCAAAGGGCAGCTACAGTTTTCCTCAAAAATAATAATTTCTTTACGACTGATGAAAGACAGACATGAACATCTTGGATGACAAGGGGACTTTTTTATTCTACTAATATGTGCGTTCTGGTTTGGAATGTCTGTTTTTGTGTTGGTCTGTGTGATTCCGCCCACTGCCAGTTAACCCAATAGCATTTCGACAACCCGGGTTGCCAGTTGGTGGAAAACACAACGTATAGCAGCCATAGAAGTGGCAAACGAGGTCAGAGATCACAGATTCTACCCAACCTAAAAAGCTTCGGCATCCAACTAAAAAGTTCTATGAAAGGTGAAATGACATGAAAATTGGACTTTTTCCGTGTTTAAAGGAACACTCCACTTTTTTTGAAAACAGGCTCATTGTCCAACTCCCCTAGAGTTAAACAGTTGAGTTTTACCATTTTCGAATCCATTCAGCCGATCTCCAGGTCTGGCGGTAGCACTTTTAGCATAGCTTAGCATAAATCATTGAATCTGATTAGACCGATAGCATCTTGCTCAAAAATGACCATATATAATGTCGATATATTTCCTATTTAAAGGGGTCATCGGATGCCCATTTTCAACAAGTTGATATGATTCTTTAGGGTCTTAATGAAAAGTCTCTAATATACTTTGATTAAAAATTCTCAGTGGTTTTGTAAAACAACACCCTTTTTACCTTGTCAAAATGAGCTCTGCAAAAATCATCTCATTCTAAGGGGTTGTTCCTTTAAATGCAAATGAGCTCTGCAAACCCCAACCCTCTCTTCTCTCTGTGGAATGACGATCTTGTTTACTTTAGCCGCATTTAGCTGCGTTTAGCCACTAAACTTCCTAACTACCACGTTATAAGGAAAGGCGATCGCAACGATTCATAAAAAACCGCTTATACACACTTCTGCTGTAAGTGAAGCTGGATCACGAATGATTTGCGCGAACATAGACGGATATATGTAGATCGGGAGGCGCATTCCATTCACAAACAAATGTAATCTACTGCATCTTCAACGGCTCAGATGTCAGGAGTAAATGACGACCACTATGTCCATTGTTACATCCAGCAACACAACACCTCAATCGCTCAATTGGAGATATTCTTGTCTAACTTGCATCCCTGCTTCGGCATCGAAACAAAGAAAGTTACTGGACTGTGACAGCTGGTCTGAGGTAAGAGCTCATGTCAATCAACTATCGTGGGAGCGGCCTTTGTCGGTGTGACGCCACACTGACAGGCATCTGAGAACGGCTCGATTTGAAAAAGGGGATATTATTTGTACAGATTAATTAAAAACCACTGCATGGATTTTTATCATTGTAGGGTAGATTTGTACATACACTGGCAACACACATTAATGTTTAAACAACATGAAAAACTGAACTTAGCATCCGATGACCCCTTTAAAACTTGACTCTTCTGTAGTTACATTGTGTACTAAGACTGACAGAAAATGAAAAGTTGCGATCTTCTAGGCTGATATGGCTAAGAACTATACTCTCATTCCGGCGTAATAATCAAGGAACTTTGCTGCTGTACCATGGGTGCAGCAGGCGCAGTGATACTACGCAGCGCCTGAAAGTGACCGGCACTAAGTTTGTGTAGTTGCAGAGTTGCGGCCGGCAGAGTTGACGGCTGCGTAATATCATTGCGCCTGCTGCACCCATGGTACTTTGCGCAACTTTTCATTTCTCGTCCATCTTTGTACGCGATGTAACTACAGAAGAGTCATGTTTTAAATAGGAAAAATATCGAAACTCTTTGGTCATTTTTGAGCGAGATGCTCTCGGTCTAATTGGATTCAGTGATCTGTGCTAAGCTATGCTAAAGGTGCTGTCGCCAGACCCGGAGATCGGCTGAATGGATTAGAAAACGGTAAAACTCAACTGTCTAACTCTAGAGGAGTTGGAAAATGAGCCTATTTTCAAAAAAAGTGGAGTGTTCCTTTAAGTGCTATAAACGGGTCCCTAGTGCATCGACCAGCCCATAAAATGTGAAAAAGGACAACCCAATTTTTATTTATTTATTTTATTTTTTTTTTTTGGTAAGCCTTTTTCTGCAAACGTGAAAAAACGAGCATTTCAGATTTCACTCCCCCCCGTGATGTGTTAAGGGGATCTTATTATAATATTACTGACTTTTAACCTGCACGTTTCCACCCACGGCGCCGTCATTATGTTTTCACAAGCGACAACGGTGTACCAGTTCTAACATCATGGCGAAAGTCGAGCAACGCATGCTGTCTGTTCTGTCTTTGGCTGCACAGACGAGGACAGAACACTGTTTAGAGTCCCAGCCTCAGAGGAGACAAGAAAGCAGTGAATTTATTGATAAATTTACTGTATATTACGTTGCTGCCACACAAATCTAATATAAACATGGGATTTCTTTCCCAGCTGTTTACCTTCATAGACATAACTGACTGTTTTTGTAACTCCTACTGAGTGTTTTTAACATAACCTTGTGTATTTGACCGTTTAAGACATGAAAGAGAGCTTAGTTTAATTTAGTACATGCCGTGTGACAGCCGTTTTCTGTGCGTTAGCTCCGGATGTGTGCACTAAGAAAACCCTATATATGAAGTTTAAGCTGATATGGCTTTAAAATGCATGATATCAGTGCAATAGACATGATAATCGAAACCAAACAGATGTTTTTAGCAGAGTATCTGAGCTGCGTGCTGTAAAGGCACAGCCCTATTCTAAAAAAATGTGACAGGAACAACAGCTCATTTGCATTTAAAGAGACTTGCACGAAAACAGTGTGTTTCTGCTTTCCACTCAAAACTGCATTTGCGAAATAATATAAATGAGCTGAACTACACAGACACATTCTGGGAACACCTGTGACTTATATTACATATTGTAAAAAGGAGCATAATTTAAAACGTGGATAAATCAACTCAAGGCTTGTTGCCTAACGTTGTTGGTTGCGCTCGTTCCTTGCATCTGGCAACCCTGTGTGAGAATTGAGTCTGTGAAGGGTGGGGCGGGAGAACGATAGATGCCAATAAAAAAAAAAAGATAAAAACTTTAATGGAAAAAAGAAAGAGATGCTATTATTCACTGATAATCTTGGCTTCTCTTAAGATCACTGCTAGGTTGCTTTGAGAATTTTAAACAGGGTCAGTGCAGTCTTATACTACACATATGGGAATCAGTGCTTTTTTGCCATTGGTTATGTTGACCTTTTTTTTATCTTGGCGCAGAAAAAAAAAATCCTAATGTAATGGTGGCCTGCTTGGTATAAACAGATCCGAAAAGAGCTTTATGTAAAGGGCACCTTGTAAAATCTGTTTATGGTTGCTTGTAATAAATTTATTGTTCTGTTCTGGACATGATGTTTTGTGTGTGTGTGGTAGACGCTCTCGAACTGAGTTTTGTTGAGCCAGATCGAACAGTAAAATTAATTCTGTATTGTGTGTAAAAGCTCTGGAAGAAACCGAGTGCGTTTCTCTCCAATGTTCAGATGGTGTGTCCTTTTTCCCATAATGTACTCCAGCAGCTAGCGGACTTCCAGCGTAAAACTGGAGCCAATCAGACCTGCCAGCATCCTTCGCCCAGAGACTAATATTTCGTTGGGAAAGTTTTCTGCTACTCAAGCCTTGTGGACTGTCATGGCTGGAGGGTCTATTTTGGAATAGTTAGTGAGTTTCTCATCTGTGTATGGTTACAAAAAGCAAAAACAATGGTGCATTGAGTTTAAATATGATTCAAAGTGAGTGATGCAGCGCTTGCAGGCAGAAAGTCTAGCTTAAAACCAGCATAAGGTAGTCTGCTGGTCTTATCTGGTCTCCTTGCAGGTTTCGCCAGCTAACAAGTGACCAAACCATTAAAACCTAACCTGAACCAGACTGAAGTTCAGAAAACTGCCTTAGAGTGTTTTTAGCAGGGTTTACACAAACAAACTAACCAGCAAGTAATTTGATGCATTTCTCTTTTTTTCATAGTTTGCTGCATGGAGACCCGACCTGAAGTGCCCAGAGAAACAGAAATGGTGCGTTTTCTTCCTTCTACACCAAAAACCCCCGAAAACTCCTACAATCCTTCTCTGCTCTTTAGTGTCTTTAGGCATAAAGTCTGTATCCTCAAAGGCTTATTGAGAAATACGGATACTTCCACCTGCAAGCTGCAAAGCTTTGTGCTGGTACTCAATATTTCCACTGAGGTTTTTTGGTTAGTACCAATTTAGAAGTTTAAACTCTTACTGATTTGAAAAGGGAAAGAAAATGTGATTGTAGAGATAAATTAGCATGTGTAAATGTAATGTTACCAACAAAAAAAAATAAATAAATAAAAACTAATAAATAAAAATATATATATATATATATATAATATATATATATATATTGATAATCGTTTATATTATATATTATTTATATTATATTCAGAATTCTAACTACATATAAACATTTTGTAAACAAGTCTAAAACAGTCATAGAGATAAATTAACACTTGTAAACAGAATGTTGCCAACAAATAAACCTGTAAATAATAAAGAAAAAGAAAATATTATAAATAAAATAATTTATTGTACATTATTTATATTATATTTAGACCTATATCTACATATTGCAATTTATATTTAGATTCAGAATTATAACTACATATTCACAATTTACATTTATATATTCAGAGTCTGAAACATTCATAGAGATAAATTAGCACTTGTAAACAGAATTTTACCAACAAATAAAACTGCAAATAAATAAATAATAAAGAAAAAAATATATATATAAAATTATTGTTATTATTATTTATATTATATTCAGAGTTATATCTACATATTGCAATTTATATTCAGAATTAAAACTACATATTCACAATTTACGTTTATATATTCAGACTTATAACTATATATTCAGATTTACTTCTATATATTCATGATTTACATTTCTATATTAATATTTTAGTCTTTATATTCTAATTTATAAATAAATATTCTGATTTACTTCTGTATATTCAGAATTACAACTATATATATTCTGATTTACATTTCTATATTCAGATTTTTAAAAATGTATTCCGATTTACTTATAAATGCACAAATTACATTCATCTATTTAGATTTATAAAAATATATTCTGATTTACTTCTATATATTTACAATTATATATTCAGATTTTATATAATATAATTTCCTGTTTGGCGCTTCGTAGGATCTGACGGTTTATTATTTGAAACTGAAGAATTAAGAGTATTAGTAAATATTAAATATTAGTATTGTGATTTTACAGTTGTTTTTTTAAACTAAAATTATTATTATTATTATTATACATATTTATTTTAATTTTACATGAAACATTGAAACAGTAAAATTCATTTTGTTTCATTATTATTTTAAATGCTCTATTTTTTGTTTTACAGTGAAATATTACAACAGTAACATTTCTAATTTTGTTTAATATTTTTTGTAATAATAATCATAATTATAATAAAATAAATAATGAACACTCTTCTTAATATATTTTATTTTATTTTTACATTTCATTCCATTTAATTTTTTTCTAAGGAAAAAATGCAGTTAGCCTTTAGTTGGTATGTTAGGTTAAGCTGGGTTATTTTGTGTTAGGTCAGGCTAGGTTATGTTAGGTTACTCTGACTTACGTCTCATTAGCATTTCAGATGGGAGGGGCTTGGGTTCTTAGGGGGCGGAGTTGTGTATTATGACATGTTGGCTGACGGGCGGGCCAACTAATCAGCTCTTCTAGTATTCTGAAGGTTGTAATCCGCTGAACTCCGTCATTCTGTGTTAGAGGTAAGCCTCACAAAGCCACGTGCCAGTAACCCTGTGCACTCGCCCATAGCTCCCCTCACATCCAGGGTCAATGTCCACGTCAGCGCGGATCACATTAGCGCCCGCTCATCGCCATGGCGATGCCAACAGGTGCTTCTAATGATGGGGGCAGCGCGGGAGGGGTTTTATTGCCATGGTAACAAGCAACGACAGGAAAAAATGAACTCTTGACTTTGTCGAGTGACGTGAGAAATCGTGTCTGTGCGTTGCAAAGCGCTCTGAGAGATGATTCGTCTGTATGACACAAGCCAACAAATGCATTACAGCGGTGGATGTTTATGTCAAAATGGATCGCTCACAAATTTGTTTTAAATTAATCCGGAAATATAAACCAAGCGGTGTTTGAGAACATTAATTGCCAATTGCTCATTACTTTCTTTTGTACAACCTATACAGTAAGCATAAAGACAAATGACATCTTCATTAAAATGCTTCATAATTATTCCATTCCGTACACTGATTATAGTTATACAGAAGCTCCTGGAATTAAAGGTTTCTGCCTTTTTGTGATTTGTAGCACATTTTCCACCAAGTCAAAGCCTGTGCAAGCAGCGCTTCAGCCAAAACAGCTGAACGGAAGGGAAAAATCATATTTCTTACAGCCACAGAGTAAAAAGCCATGCTAAACAATATCTATGGCCTCAATATTCCAACGCTGAGCTGGAAATAAAATAGCAAAATTCATTTTGTAAGGACTGTTTGGTCATATGAGCTGAATTATACACTACTTAAAGAAGGAGATTCTTCTCATAATGTGACATCTGATCGGGAGATGTGGAGCAGCACAAAAACACATAGCAGGATATTACTGCAAATATAATGTTTGTTTGACACAAAGTAAACAAAGGTTACAGGCCTGTCACAAAGTCGCCCAAAAGTTGAATTGGACTAGTTAAATTCAGTCAGAGAATTATGTGCTATGACACATTTGTAGATTTTGACACCGTTCTCCACCAGAGACATTTTTTGTGAGGAGACAAAAAACGTAGTACAAAAACAAAACAACGCCGGAATTACAAAATATAACATTCAGAAGTCTATAAATCACTTGTTTTTCTAAAGAAACATTAGCTGGGTTTCCATCCAAAGTTGCAAATTTAACTTAACATTTGCAAATAAGCTCCGTTTAACTCAAAACGAGTGCATTTAACTCAAACTCAAAGAAAACAAAATCATCACCTCCTGATAAGATGCCACTATAAATCTGAATATAATAAATTTCGTACTGTATATGATAGATTACTTGCACCTCAGAGCGAGCAGACAAAACACAATTAATAGGGCCGTTGCTTTTGGATGCCAGCTGTTTGGGAACACAGTCATGTAAGACAGTTTTGGGAGGCAATTATATAGAAATACTTTAATGACAGACTTTACTCGGGTATTTCAGAATGACCTTAACATTTCAGATGCTGTGGAATGAGATCGGTCTGCTGGTTAGTCAGGTTTTGCTGTCCCATAGTGTCTCAAAAGTCACATGACTTTTTTGATGCGCATGGAGAAATTTATTCGGCAAATGCGTTTCCATCTCCCATTATTCACAATAACCCTTTTTCACACAAATCAAAAACTTTTTTTGCAAATTAAGGGATTTTTATGTGAAATTTGGTGTTTCCATCACTCATTTCTGATGTGATTCTTCAAAATGCGCATAAAAACAGGGTGATGGAAACATTGCTACTGTCAAACAGCAACACCAGCAGGTAAATTTACAGCAGCCAAGTCCCCTAAACCCACTGAGTTTTAAAGGGGTCATCGGGTGCC
Source organism: Labeo rohita (assembly GCF_022985175.1). Taxonomy (NCBI): domain Eukaryota; kingdom Metazoa; phylum Chordata; class Actinopteri; order Cypriniformes; family Cyprinidae; genus Labeo; species Labeo rohita. The sequence goes on along the minus strand of NC_066891.1, from coordinate 6,020,537 downwards.
TATTTTCCACAAGTTGATATGATTCTTTAGGGTCTTAATGAAAAGTCTATAATATACTTTGGTTAAAAATTCTCAATGGTTGTGTAAAACAACACCCTTTTTACCTTGTCAAAATCAGCTCTGCAAAATTCATCCTGTTCTGGTCGAGGTTGCTTTAAATGTTAATGAGCTCTGCTCGCCCCGCCCCTCTCTTCTCTCTGTGGAGTGACAAGCCTGTTTACTTTACTAACTATCACGTTATTAGGAAAGGTGATCACAAAGATTCATAAAAAAAAAAAAACCTTATACTCACTTCTGCTGTAAGTGAAGCTGGATCACGAATGATTCGCGTGAACATAGACGGATATATGTAGATCGGGAGGCGCATTCCATTCACAAACAAATGTAATCTACAGCATCTTCAACGGCTCAGATGTGGGGAGCAAATGACGACCACTATGTCCATTATTACATCCAACAACACAACACCTCAATCGCTCAATCTGAGATATTCTTGTCTAACTTACATCCCTGCTCCGTCATCGAAACAATGGAGGTTACTGGACTGTTACAGTTTATTTAAGGCAGGTCTGAGATAAGACGCTATTGTCAATCAACCATCGTGGGAGCGATGGCTCGATTTGAAAAAGAGGGTATTATTTTTACAGATTAATTAAAAACCACTGCATGGATTTTTATCATTATAGGGTAGATGTGTACATATACTGCCAACACACATTAATGTTCAAAAAACATGTAAAAGTGAACTTTGCATCCGATGACCCCTTTAACAGACCTCATAAATCGTGTGGGGTAATTATGAATGAATGGGGGAAAGTCACGTCAGAGGAGGTTGGTTGGTTCTGATCAGCTGTGATTGCCTTTGGTGTTTGTGCATATTCTGCATTCACAAATCAGTCAAAAAAATGCTAATTCAATAATTTCTGGAATTTTATCGATAACGTTAATTAATCAATATTTTGCTGAGTGTGTTATTGTGCTGGTAGCGTATATCTTAAGGACAGTTGACACCGGAATTATTTTAATATTCTTCATATTCTGTGTGGTCAGTTCACAGCAGTCTAAAAACTGCTGGGTTAAAAACAACCTAGCGCTGAGTAAAATATGGATAAACCCAGCGATTGGATTGTTTTGACCCAGCGGTTGGGTTAAATGTTTAACCCAACCTTCTGGGTAGTAACCAAAGACTTTATATATATAGGAAGACTGCACTCCTTATACTTATGAATGGCAGAAAGTGCAATATGGCGATTAAGCCACGCCTTCTAAATGAAAGAACCAATCGTCGATTAGTAATGTCATTGCGTCACTGCAGCTGCTGCTGGAAGCTCCCGTTCCTATAGAAACAGGCAGCATTCACAAACTCACACTCGTGACTGCGCATTGGCCTTGAAAAATAAGCCTTTTTAACACTATTTAAGCGTAAGAAACAGTTATGAGGCGGCAGTTGTCAAATTTCAAATATGAAATTTCTTCGTAAGCTTGGTGAACCGTTTTGGAGAATTTTATGTTTGTCCATTCAAAACGATAGGAGCTGCACTTGCATGCCTGAGAGGTGTTTCAAAGATGGGCGCCGCGTGAAATGACTTGCCTTAAAAGGACTTTGGTTGTAACCCAACCGCTGGGTTTGTCCATATTGGGTTGCATTTAACCCAACAGTATTTAGAGTGTAGAAATTAATCTTTTGCAATAAGTTTAAATTGATTTTGACCTTTTATGGACATTTTTAACTTTATAAAGACATTTTTTTTTCTAATGGTGTGTTTCATCTTTGGAGTCAGATTCTTACATTTGGGCTGTTACCAGGCAAATTAAATCACCATCAACAAAATTCATCTTTGCAGTGCAGAGGAAACAAATAATCTGCATTTGAAATGGCATTTAGATGTATTTACACACTGCTCCGAGGAACATGAAAAGCTTTAACAAATTCATAAATATTGTTTTGATAATGTCGAATTGAAATGATTTAAAAATGAAAAGATACTTTAAATGGGAAATCAAAAGTGCAAGTAGGTGGCAGTAAGTCACTGTTAATAGAGGAGTCATTGCGATTAAACTGAATTATTTAAACGGTTGATTAATTCAGGAACAAAACACGGCCATGTTGCCCAGAGACACAAAACAGTGCTGTGGGTGTGTTGGGAATGGTTTTTGCTGACGAATAGAGCAAAAACAGCAAATATGGTGACTAAAACGTAAGTCTCTTAATATTAAGTTCTTGTTTACTGAACTGTTGTATAATCAATATCACATTTGTATCACTCTTCATGTGATATTAACTATATGAAATTATATAAATATATACATTTTCTGCCCCCATATCTTGAATTATTTGATCATTCTAAAGGCATTTTAGTAGACTGAATCATGCGCTGAAAGAACTCTCTAAATTTGTACGCGCACTAGTTTAACCTAATTTACTAGATTTCGTGCACTCTGTAGGTGTGTTTTGTTTGCTTTTCGTGATATACTCGATAATGTCAAATTGCACATTGTTAAAACAACAACTACTATATTTTCACAGACAATATATATCGCACGCCCTTACTGGGAAGACTAATTTAAAAGTAAGTAAACAACAATATATAGCCACTTTGTTACGTCTAAGTAAGACTTAAAATGGCATGAAAACATGATCTGTGGCCGTTTTTAGTTCGCTTAAGCAGAAGTTTAATAACAATTAAAAATATGTTTATTTTTATTCAAACATGCAGATTAGTGAGTCATGCTTTATGAGAGGAACCTATGACAGGTTCTGGATTTGCCTGTTCAGTGTGGAGTCAGTGACTCGGCGTCAGTGAAGGAAATTGTTATCTAATTTAAAACACACACCCTTCTAAATAACATATCACGTCATATTTATGGTTTTTGCAATGAGGTGAGCCAGATTTGATTCTGGGTTTTCGCAATACACTTACTGCGAATGCAAATACAGGGCATGAACACTTCCTGTCAGACTGGCCAATTGAATTACACGCTAAGTAAAATATAGTAAATTATGAAAGCAGAAATAATGTGACGCCAAACTGGATTTTGAGTGCGTTTGTGCATGCAAGTATATACGAAACACAGATGGTTCACCAAAATGTCTCTGTGGCTTTATTTAAGAGTAAATCATTGATTATCTTCAGATTTTATCTCATAGATAAACAAAAAAATATGGCTAGATGGTTTAATAAAAGCTATGCTTCAAGTTTGGGATCTTTTATTTTTGAAGACTTTTATGCTTAACAAGGATGCATTTATTTCAGGGGTGGCAAACGTCGGTCCTGGAGAGCTGCAGCCCTGCATAGTTTTGCTTCAACCCTAATCAAACGCACCTGAACAAGCTAATCAAGGTCTGAAGGGTTACTAGAAAGCAACAGTTACTAGAAAGCAAACAGGTGAGTTTTAGTTAGGGTTGGAGCTGAACTCTGCAGGGCAGAGTTCGCCACCCCGATTTATTCGATCAAAAATAATAAAAATAATATTCTGAAATATTATTACAAATGAAAGTAACTATTTTCTAGTTTAATATATTGAAATGTGTTTTATTTCTGAAATGCAAAGCTGAATTTTCAGCATCATTACTACAGTCTTTAGTGTCACATGACCCTTCAGGAAATCACTCTAATATGCTGATTTGCTGCTCAAGAAACATTTATCAATGTGGTGCTTACTGTTTTTGTGGAAAATGGGATAGTTTTTTAGGATTTGTTTGATGAATAGCAAGTTAAAAACAGCAGTGTTTATTTTGAAATAGAAGTGTTTTGTAACACTATAAATGTCTTTTATCACTTTTAATCGATTTAATATTAAATTCATCAAAAATATTGAATGAAAGTATGACTTTGATTAAAAAACAAACTGAACAATAGTCTACATGCACACACAGACACACGTGCGTAACATATACTTTGGCTGGATTTGAGTTTTCAGATCTCACCGTATCATTTTATTCAGCATGTAATTTATCTGGCCAGCTTGACAGGAAGGGCTCTGAGTTCACGTTCTGTATTTTTCAGTTACAGTTTGTATTCGATGTGATATGTTGTTTAATATTATATTGCTTGCAGGTTACATCCAGATGGAATAATCTCCTTCACTGATGCTCAGTTTGGTGAGACTTCATGTTGAACAGTCAAATCCAGAACCTGTAATAGATTCCTCTCATAAATTATGACTCAGTAAGTCACATGCCTACATGAAAACAGAGCACCAATCATTCTTTTAAACACAAACACACTCAGCACTGACAGTAAATCAAACATTTTTGACTCATTCTCTTTGTCTGGAGGGAATTCTGCTCTGACACAATCCAGTTTGAAAAAGTAAACTTTATATAAAGATGGATAAAGATGGATTGACAGTAATGCCCATTGGCTCAGTAATTATTTATTTACTGTTGCCTTTGTTTTTATAGGACAGTGGAGTGTAGACAGGAAAAGTGGGACTGGGAGATCGGAACGAGATCCAGGTCAGACTTGAACCTGCGTCCCTGTGAGACAACAGCTCTTATTTGTCATGAACATGTGCATGGTTCCACGAAGAACAGCTGTGAGTTTAACCTAGAGCGTGGGTCAGAATAATTGTAGATTGTTTGTTTTTTTGTTTTTTATTTTTAATCGCCCTTTGCTATAATTAACTTAAAGGGAGAGTTTTTTTTTTTTAAACCCACATAATGTTGTAGTTAAAGCATCTACCAGCAGAGGCTAACTTCTACAGCTTAACCAGCCAAACCTTGACCCCCTGCTCTGAGCTTAAGCCTTTTTCTCTGGGGCTTTTCCCAGCCAGAGCCAATGATTCCCACTCTGCTCTCCAGCGCTGCTTCTCTCTGTCATCTGTTCCTTCTCCCCATCCTGTATGTGAGTAACCGCCTTTGGTCTGCAGAGCAGTTGTGTCCCACTTAGAAAACACACAAATACGATCCAGTCGACTTCTCTTTAGTCGCGTCCTTTAGAGCAGGAATGTCTTTGATGTGAATAAGTCATTCCTTGTGGCTGTTGGGGACAGGGCTTGGGTCAGCGGGACGGAGCGCTTGTGTCCGTTTGCACTCAGCAGTGTTGATTATGGTTTTTGATTTACAGCTGTTGTGAGGGATTATTGTGTGCTTTAGGGTTCTTGATTCCAGGTTTGCAGCAGTCACTTATACTTACAATCAAATACAGGGAGGAAAACACCCAGTGCAATCTGATATCTGACTCAAATGCATCTGAGTGCTTTTATACTGCAAACATGGGAGCTATGACTAAACACTTATACAAGACTGAAACATTGAACTATTTTTGGGTGTATATATATGTCTTTTTAATATATATACAAACAGTAGTCAACATTTGAACTGTATCAAAACAGTTAGTCAAAGTTGTCCTAAGACAAGAATGGGTATTGTTTTGGCTTTAGGACAACTTTGATGAAAGGTTTTTATCCACTTCACATGTTGGCTACTGTATATTAAACTACATATAAACATAACAAGCTTTCCATTGATGTATGGTTTGTTAGGATATGATAGTATTTGGCCGAGATACAACTGTTTGAAAATCTGGAAACTGGAAAAAAAAAAAAAAAAAAAAAAAAAAAAATCATAATATTGAGAAAATAACTTTTAAAATTGTCCAAATGAAGTTCTTAGCAATGCATGTTACTAATCAAAAATTAAGTTTTGATATATTGACAGTAGGAAATTTACAAAATATCTTCATAGAACATGATCTTTATCTTAATGATTTTTGGCATATAAGAAAAATTGATAATTTTGACTCATACAATGTATTGTTGGCTATTGCTGCAAATGTACTTGTGCTACGTATGACACATATAGGTCACATATATAGTTTAGAAATGTTTTATTATTTTCATTATTACGTATTTAAGTATTAGTATAATGTTTTAGTTGTTATTCTTAATAGAACAAAAAAAAGAAGAAGAACAAAAAATAAAATCAAATGACTAAAAATTAATAATATAAATTGTATTCTTTTTATTCTTTGATTTTCAGCATTTGAATAAATGTATGTTTTAATTTTTACATCTATCTATCTATCTATCTATCTATCTATCTATCTATCTATCTATCTATCTATCATCTATCTATCTATCCATCTATTTTTTGAGTGTTTGATTTTCAGTATTTAAATAAATATTATTTTAATATTATTAACAGTATTTTATATATATTATTTTATTTCATTATTTTAGTTTAATTATTTATAGTTAATTACTGAAAATATGTTTTATTAATGTAAATGACAGAAATACATGTGTGTGTTTGTATAATCTCTCTATCTATAGAAATATATTATAGTGTTTATTCTTAAATAAAAATAATAGAAAATACAATTAAATGAATACAACATGATTATATATGTACTCTATATTCCAAATTTATATAATGTACACGTATGTATTTCTAAATTATATAATTGCATTCATTTAGCATGATTATGCTAGTCTACCAGCTAAATTACTAGCAGGACCAGAGTGGAATTTCAGCAGGGTTTGAATCTTTTGGCCTGTATTTTTTGTACTTTCTCTCATGAAAATGATAGTATATTTTGGCTCTGCTCTACATCCAGTAAATGAAATATAAAAAAAAAAGATTGCATATCTATTCATTTCACAATCAGATTAAAAAGATTAAGGCAGCAAATTATTCCTTTGGCTGCCATGACAGCAGTTTATATATTTGCATCATTTTTTTTACCTATCTACATCTCTGAATAATTTCGTCATACATTGTCTGCAATACAAACATGGAGAATAGAAGCACCGGTATGTTAGTATGTGCGTGATGGTGGTTTCATAGTCACATTAAGTGATCTCTACATCCTTGCAGAAGCTGTCAGTATGTCACTGCAGCAGCCAGCTCCATTAATGCTTTGAGACCACAGTGCGTGTCTTGGTACAAGTTTACTTCATTTTTCAACAGGTTTCAGGAACGTACTGTGTTTGTAAGTCCTCAGAAGACCCATTGAAGTGTGGTTTAGTGTTACGCTGTTGGCCCAAAGAAACTTTCATGCCTCCTGTTCTTAAGTGATTATGAAAATACAATGAATTTAATACTGACATTGAGCTCCACTCAATTCCCTTTGACATTTCCTTCTATTTTCTGTTCTCATTGCTGCGGTTGAGGATATCGGCACCTGCAGCAACCCATAATGCTACATGCTAGGCTGTGTACAGGTGTCCCAGATTACATATAATGTAAGTTTTAATGTTATAATATATTTATTGTATTTTATATAATATTATAATCTAATATTTTAATATTAATTGTAGTATTATATTGTTTACCAGCATTTAAAATGTGTGTGTGTGTACTTGTTTTTGCTACATAGTGGGGACCACATGTCCCCACTAGGATAGTAAAACCTGGAATTTTTTATTTTTAAAAAATTATTAAAAATAGTAAATAATGTTTATCTGAAAGTGTAGCGATGCAAACATGTTTTCTGTGAGGGGTAGGTTTAGGGTTAGGGTTGGGTTAGGGATAGACAATATCGTTTGGTCAGTATAAAATCTATAGAAGTCTATGGAAAGTCCCCACAATTCACAAAAACAAACGTGTGTGTGTGTGTGTGTGTGTGTGTTTGTATGTAGACACACTACCCAGCAAATTGATCCAAGAAAAAAAAAGTAAAATTGTACAGTTATACCGTTCAAAAGTTTGGGATCAGTAAGATTTTTAATGTTTTTTTTTAAAGAACTGCTCATCAAGGCTGTATCTATTTGATCAAAAATACAGAAAAAAACTATTATTTTGTGAAATATTATTGCAATTTAAAATAACAGTTTTCTATTTTAATATACTTTAAAATATAATTTATTTCTGTGATCAAAGCTGAATTTTCAGCATTATTACTCCAGCCTTCAGTGTCACAGTGATCCTGCAGAAATCATTCTAATATGATGATTTATAATCAATGTTGGAAACAGTTATGCTGCTTCCTGTTTTTTGTGGACCTGTGATATTTTTTTAGGATTCTCAGATTAATAAAAAGTTAAAACAAAACAGAATTTATTTTAAAAAGACATTTTGTGTTACAAAATACAATGCTATTGAAAAGTTTGGGGTCAGTGCATTTTTTCTTTCTTTCTTTCTTTCTTTCTTTTTAATTTAAAGAAATTAATACTTTTATTCAGGAGGGATGTGTTAAATGAACAAAAAGTCATGGTAAAGACTTCTATTTTGACTTCTATTTTTAGTTCTGCTCTTTTTAACTTTGTATTCATCAAAGAAAAAAGTATCACATGTTTCAAAAAACAGTATGAAGCAGCACAACAGTTTCAACAGTCATAATAAATCAGCATATTAGAATGATTTCTGAAGGATCCTGTGACACTGAAGACTGGAGTAATGATGCTGAAAATTCAGTGCTACGTCACAGAAATAAATTATATTTTAAAATAGGAAATCAATATTAGAAATTGCTGTTTTTTTCTGTATTTTTGACTGAAAAAATACAGCCTTGATGAGCATATATTATATATGATGTAATATATATAATGTAATTTATTATGTAATTTATTCGTGATTAATTGAATTGTCTTGATTTTTCTTGAATTTTGAGCTTGAATTTTGAACTTCCCATGGTAGACTGCTGTTCAAAATCGAGATTATTTTAAAGAAATTCATATTTTTATTTAGCAAGGGCATATTAAATTGATCCAAAGTGACAGTGAAGACTGAAAACTTTCCACAGAAATACTAAGCAGCAAAAACTTAGTGATGGTAGTAATACGAAATGTTTCTTGAGCAGCAAATCAGCATATTAGAATGATTTCTGAAGGATCATGATGCTGAAAATTCAGCTTTGCGTCACAAAAATAAATTCCATTTTTAAATATATATTTAAATGGAAAACAGTTATTTTAAATTTTAATAATATTTCACAATATTGCTGTTTTTACTTTATTTTTGATCAGACAAATGCAGCCTTGGTGTGCAAAAGAGACTTCTTTCAAAACATTTTTTTTTTGTTCTTGTTAATGTAGGAAGTGTTAGCATTAATGAAAGTGTTTAATTTAAATATGCCACCAGTTTTTCAACCAATCACCTGAGCTGTAAATACCATTTGATACTAGAGTTGCAGAAAAATTATGCCACAATGATTGGTAAATCAGCTGATTGACTGATTTACCACAAGAACATTCAAAGTGTTCCCTTGATGACCATTCTGAGCTATGACATCAGAAAAATAATAAACTTCTAGCTTTCAGAATATTGCATTTAGTCAGAATGATTTTGATTGATGAAATATGCTTTTTGTGTCCAGATGATGATGTTATGGCATCTACCAGCAGGAGTTAATGAGGCCACGCTAAGCAGCCAAACCTTGACCTTGCTGAAAATCGTGTTTTACAGTGATCTGACTCTGACAAAAAAAAAAAAAAAAGTGGAGAACGTTAAGTTGACTTGATTGATCACTGACTTGACAGCTTGTATCCAGACACTAATTAAGATTAATGATATTTGGGAAGTGGTTTGGAGTTCTTATGACTCACTTTATGCTCCAGACTTGTATTCCTTGAAAGATGTTTCTAAAAGAGGGTCTTCTGCCCACCTCTTCCAGATGCCCACAGTAGGAGATGTTGGTGGGCCCATTGTGACAGTTATATTTTATCTGTTAGATGTCACTGTTTTTGAGTTGCCTTTTAATGATTGATTCAGTTTGTTCCAGGTTTAGTGCAGTACTGTTTTACAGGGTGGAGTTTTATTTGCTACCTTGAAGGCTCCCTTATGACCTTCAGGGAGGCAAATGCGGGAAACAGGGAGGTTTAATGCCAGAAAACCAAATCCCAGTCAGCTCTTGAAAACCACTGCAATTGAAATATTTGCAAAGGACATAGAGGTTCATTTGCTTTCGATTATGCTCTGCTAGACATTTGAGAATGACCTGGGTGTTGAAAGACATCCACAGATCTGATGTTTTTCTATGATGTTATAAAACCAGCTGGACAACAGTTCTGGTTAAAATGTTAAAAACATCAAGTCAAAAGTAATTCCGTAAATTCCGTACATTTTTTTCCCAAAAAAATAAATAAATAAACATTTATATACTTTTTAACCTCAAATGCTCATCTTGTCTAGCTCTGCCATGCGCATGTGTACTCTGTGTAATTTGGGTCAATACAGTTAGGGTATGTCAAAAAACTCCCATCTAATTTGCGATTTTAACTGTAAAATCATCCTACATCGCTGCAGAAGTACTGACCCAGTGTTTTCAAAATGAACAAGCAAAGAAGGTCAAACATCCTTTACAAAAAAATTAAAACAGCAATGTAGAACGATTTTGAAGTTGGAGGAGAAAATGAGATTGGAGTTTTTCAACATACCCTAACTGTATTGACCCGGATTACACAGAGTATGCATCGCAGAGCTAGACAAGATGAGCATTTGAGGTTAAAAAGTATATACATTTTTATTTATTTATTTATTTTTAGAAAAAAAAAGACCCTTATTCCTTGGCTGGGATCATTTAGAGCCCTTTGAAGCTGCATTAAAACTGCACTTTGGACGTTCAGATTCGCGGGCACCATTGAAATCTACTATAAGGAGATAATTCCTGACATGTTTTCCTTAAAACACATAATTTCCTTACGACTGAAGAAAGAAAGTCACGAACATCTTGGATGACAACGGGGTGAGTACTGTACATTATCTGTAATTTTTTGTTCTTGCGGTGAACTACTCCTTAAAAAGTAGAGTAAGCATAGCAGTTTTATCCATAGTCTGTACATTTAAACATCTAGTTTCAAATGGCATCTTTGATGACAGTATTCTATATAAATGATTTGCGTTCCGATTCTGACATCCGAAGGCACAACAGTACATTTTTTTTCTCTTATTCCACGTTTTACCTGATTCCCTCCACTTTTTACCAGTGTTTTCTGCCATCACAGTGCGCACACAGCTGCAGGTGCTGTAACTGTGACGTCTACACATTGGTCTGTTTGTCTGGTTGAGATCACATTAGGAACATTTCTGTGGGAGAAAAGGTCCATTTTATGTTGTCAATAGTGTAATTCACACAGAAATCCCTTGCAAACCAAACATTTTTCATTTGGTCAATGCAACTAATTTTACCAACTTAAAACCATTGCAGGGAAATCTTTCGCCCTCACACAAAATTCCCAATCGCTTGGATTTCTATTCAAATGACTGGACAGCAGTAAGTACAGAAATTAAATGGATTCAGTTGTGAATTATCTTCATTTCTCATCAGTTATTGATGTGCAGTGCATTGTAATGTATTTGATTTAACTAATCGGCATATCATGTAATATATTAACCTTTATGTTTGTAAATTCTGAATTTAGAATTGCTAGTCTAATCTAGTGATAAGAAAAAAATATGAAAACTATTTCTTTGCAAAATAATAAGACTGAGACAGAGACACGGTGGAGCGACCGCTGGAGTTTCTGCTAATGGGCCCCTAAAATATGTTCAAGGACATAAAGCTGTCTCTTGCTCAGTCACTCCAACCACTAACAAGGCCCCTGTGCGCCGTCCCCATTGCCTCCACCATGAGTCACTAGCTTCTCTCATGTGGTGCGTCAGCACTCGACTCTTTCACTCGCTTTACTCTTTGGTATAAACGTGGCTCGCTGATAAGCGGAGACTAGTTTGATCTTTTATATAGACTTCTTCTGTCCTTCTGAGATGCTTTGCAATGGAGATTTTGCTTTGAGAAACCAGTAAAGGCTTTTGTCTGTGTAGCTGTTGTAAGCGCACGTCTCAGGTGTTTTGTTCCTGACTTTGCCGGCATGTCCTCAGATCATTAAGGTCCGTAGTGCCATTTTTTGGGAGCTACTATTCACAGATTTTTGTTAGCTTGCTGGTAAACAAAGCTACAGTTGTCTAGTTCCCAGGCTGTTTTGATCACTTTCGAGGAAAGAGGTTTGTGTAATTGTAATGGAATCTTCGGAGGATGCTTAAAAGAAAGTTTTACTCAAAAACAAAAATTCTGTAATTTTCTTGCCATCATGTCATTGTAAATCTTTATGCACACAAAGAAGCTCTTAATTTTTGAGGCGGTCTATTGCTTGAAGGTTTTGGTTTAAAACACTTGTTCACAATTAGATTTATGCATTTAGCAGATGCTTTTTAACCCAATGTTATTATGTCACGCCAATAGCCAAGTTCGATTCCAGCCTCGAAAGTCCTCAGATGATCCCGCTCCCTTCACCCAATGCTTTCCTGTCTGCTCTCTACTATCCTGTCAAAATAAAGCCAATTGTAGTTGTGTTTCAATTGTAGTTGTGTTTTTTAGTAATTTGGTGCTTATGTAATTTTTATTAGTTTTTTTTTTTTCTACTCACCGTCTTGTTATCCAAGATGTTCATGTGTTTCTTTCTATATTTGTAAATATGTTATGTTTTTTGAGGAAAACACTTCAGGATTTCTCTCCATATAATGGACTTCTATGGTGCCCTCGAGTTTGAACTTTCAAAATGCAGTTTAAATGCAGCTTCAAAGGGCTCTAAAGGAAGAAGGGTCTTATTTAGTGAAGCAATCGGTTATTTTCTTAAAAAAAAAAAAAAATTGCTATATATATATATATATATATATAAAATATATAATCTTGTCTAGTTCTGCGTGAACTCTGTGTATTCCGGTTCATGACAGCTAGGGTCTGTCGAAAAAGCCCCATCTCATTTTCTCCTCCAACTTTAGCATTGTCCTACATCGATGTTTTAACTTCTTTGCATGTTCACTTTGTAAACACTGGGATGGTACTTCTGCAGCGATGTAGGATGATTTTAAAGTTGGAGGAGAAAATGAGATGGAAATTTTTAGACATACCCTAACTGTCATGAACCGGAATACGCAGAGTTTACAGATAGCTAGACAAGAAAAGTATATATAGCAAAATATAGCAAAAGGTATATACATTATATAAGACCCTTCTTCTTCGTTTAGAGCCCTTTGAAGCTGCATTTAAACTGCATTTTGGAAGTTCAAACTCGGGGGCACCATAGAAATCCATTATATGGAGAGAAATCCTGAAATATTTTCCTCAAAAAACAATTTCTTTACGACTGAAGAATGAAAGACATGAACATCTTCGATGACAGATTTACATTATCTGTAAATTTCTGTTCTGGAACTGAACTACTCCTTTAACAATAGCAACACTGGTTCCAACTCTGACCCCTTGGAAGCGAAGTTTTTAAGCCAAAATAAGATGCATTGTGGTCCTTATGTTATGCCAGCTGTAAAGTCAGTCTACACAAGACTAGAGATTTTGGTGCTCAAAATACAGCTGCAGATGGCTCAATATGACTCACATGTCTCTTAAAAACTCATTATATTAAGCCTGGTTGTTTTATTTCAGTCGGTTCAAACTTGGTTTTACAAAACAGCAGTCCAGCCCTGTTGTCGCCAAAGAGCAAATTTACCAGACGGATTATATTCAGACTTCTGACATTCTTATATGCCACGGCTCCAGTAAATGGGTCCTTTGGAGAAGCACTGCATACTTTCATTTGATGCTTTGTCAGTTAAATGTATTTTCTGATATGTAAATATTTAAGTTGTTGCAGTGCCAGTCAGTCCAGGTCATAATCCCAACGCCATTGTTTCGCCATCCTCTTATGGTTGAAGAATAGTTAGAATTAAACCAGTTAAAACCAACCACACATTATTGGCGTCTTTTTTGCACACTTTTTGCATGCTACTCTGAGATAAATTTGGTGTAGAGACAATTATTTCACAAATAAACAGCAAATGAAACATGAAATTTTAGTAGAAAAACTAAAATGGTATTTTCTTGTAAAACATATTCTACTAATAAAGAAATTACAGTATAGTTGCTTAATAAAACACAAAGTTCTCTCAATGTTCTGGGAGAATTTTGTCAAGGCTTGAATTTGGCAAAACTGTCAGCTTGGCTGAATTCCCAGGACTGTGACTGTGAATCTGGGGAACTGTTTTGGCTTGATTTGATCAAACCCTTCAACTCTTTCTCAGCTAAAGGCAATGATGGCAGCAGGGAACATGTATCTTGTTTTGTCTCTCTCTGACAAAAATCTCGTATCTTTTCCTTCCTCTTTCCTGTTTCTTATCCCTCTATCTCTCTTTTCTCCTCCTCCCTTTGTTCTCCTCACTGCAGTGATTGTCATCTGTGTCCAGATTGTTTCATTTGGATGTTACTTGCCCGTTGGCTCTGTGGTAATGGATTCAACACTGTAACATCTCATAAGCTTTGGTGAAATTCAGTTTTCAGTTCAGTTTTTTTTTTTTTTTTTTTTAATATGAAACAAAGCAGGAGATTGTTTAGGCTTAATCCTTTGTTTATCATACTCATTAATGTGAGTCCTTTAATGTGTTTCCCACAGCAGAGAAAGATCCTTTCCTACAGCACAACAGTAGCTGCAGCCCACCGTCCACCGCTTGCCTGCACGTGCCCTTCGGCTTGCTGAGCCAAGCAGATTACACCTTTTCCAAAAAAATTACATTATGTTATTTATTTCATTTAGGTCATAATATATTAATATGTTACTAACATTTGATCTATTTTTCAATAATTTGTCTATAAAAAGAGATACCTAACCTTCAGGAATAATTTATCTATAAAAAGAGGTGCCTACCCTTCAGAAAATGCTGACTGTCAACCGTTGAAGGTCAAACATGTACAGTATGTACAAAATGATATATAAAGAGCCAAGGGTGTAAACTTTCGAACAGAATGAAGATGTGTACATTTTTCTTATTTTGCCTAAATATCATGTTTTTTTCATTTAATGCTGCCATTCAGAAGATACAGAAGATACCTAAATTTTTCCTAAAACAAAAAATAAGTTAAATTTACCCTGAAATGCTGAAAAACCTCAAGGATTTTTCTGAAGAATAGCAGGCAGTTTAACTGTTCAGGACCAACAAGGGACTCATGAACAACTATCAGCAAACCAAAAAAAAAAAACAGCTGAGGATCATTCAGTTAACAACACAGTATTAAGAATCAAGTGTATGTAAACTTTTGAACGGGGTCATTTTTATAAATTTAACTACACTGCAAAAAATGCTTTTCTTGTTTCCAGCCAAAATATCCAAAAAATCAAAAAATCAACAAGGATTTTCTAGACGAGTAAAAATTATTGTCTTGTTTTCAGGAAAAACTAGTCAAAAGTAGTGAAACAAGCAAAATAATATTGTTTTCTGTTTGAAATAAGATTATTTTTTCATATCTGTAGTTGCATATATCTATATCTATATATCTATATATCTATATCTATATATATATATTAATAAAATAGATTCATATTACTAATAATATAGATTGATTGATCTGTATCTACAGATCTAGATCTTTATATTTTCTGTAGCACCAGTGTCAGTGCTGACTCACTTGCGTGATGCTTCTGTCCTTGTTTGACTTTTCACAGCCTGAACTTGCAGCATAACATTCGTGAGGTCACATTCTTGTTTCATCTCTTTTAGAAACGCCTGGATTCACGTTCCTTATGTAGACGTTTATGGCGTTTTCATCATTGAATACAGATCCGCTTCAGTAAAACGCTTCCTGCATCATATGAGAAACACACGAATTACGGAACAAGCCATTAAAATCCAGCAAAATCAAAAGCATTTGGTTCACCCCTTTATAGCGTATCCTCAGTGCATGAATGAAATAAACAGAGATCTGATGAATGCAAAGTGTTTAAAGGTCAAAATTCCCACGTTAGCAATGCAATACAGGCAGATAAAGCTGCTGCTCTAAATGTGTGTCTGAGTTTTTGAAGGCCAAGGTTGCGGTTAGAACAGAAAATGCGTGGTATGCACGATGTTGCCATGCTTAAATATGGCGCAGCTGTGAATGGAGCTACTTCAACTTCATTTGGCCAACATTGATATGCTGGTCAGCATTGGCACAGTCTATTAACGACAGTCTGTAGGTTTGATGCATGGGTGCTGATTTATTGAAGGTGTCAAAAAGCTGGACACTTTCATTTGTTTTTTATTGGAACATTTTTATGTGTTGTGTAATAGGGCCATGAACAACGAAAAGAAGAACCTGGAACAAGAGTATTAGAGCAGACGGTCAAACTTCGATGAAGACCATATGTCTAATGGAGTCTTGATCTCTACAGCTCTGAATATACCTGTGTCATGGTTTTATGGCTAAGACGTTGCTCTTTGAGAGTTAATGGACTTCTTGAACATGTAGAATCAATTATGTCTCAGATGTTTCTCCTCAAAGGAACCCTTAGGACACAAATGGAGACAGTTGTTGACATACAGTATAAAATAACTGAGGATAACAGCTCAGATGAATCTGATGAGAAATGTTTGAGATCCTATTGAGATCTTTGACTTTTGATTGCAGGCTTAAGAATCTTGGTCAATCTGAGCAGATTTGAGACAGTTCAGATCTACTTTGAAACTCTAGACATGACACAAATTTGCTTTGAGATTATTTTTTTGTGATATCAAACATCGCATTTGTGATTATTAGCACATTTGGAATTTATATTTGCCCACTTCATTTTCTCACTGCATTCTCCTTTTTTTCTTACTGGATGTGCTCACATTTGCTCCTTCCTGTCTGCAGTTCTTCTGAGGCCAGACTCTGGTCACTACGCAGCTGGCATGTGCCTGAGAAACAGGATTTACTGGAGATTTCATAAATAATTTCTCTCTTCTTAGCACATCTGACTCACATAAAACACTAAACTAAACTTAATAATACTCATCATTAACGCCCATTCAAGTCATTGTTTCCAATTTTTTTGCATTTAGTATGCCAGTTAAAAACAATGGATGGATGGATGGATGGATGGATGGATGAAGATGGATGGATGGATGAAGATAGATAGATAGATAGATAGATAGATAGATAGATAGATAGATAGATGGATGGATGGATGGATGGATGGATGGATGGATAGATGGATGAAGATGGATGGATGATGGATAGATGGATGAAGATGGATGGATAGATGGATGGATGGATGAAGATAGATGGATGGATGGATGGATGGATAAAGTTGATAGATAGATAGATAGATAGATAGATAGATAGATAGATAGATGATGGATGAAGATAGATAGATAGATAGATAGATAGATAGATAGATAGATAGATAGATAGATAGATAGATAGATAGATAGATAGATAGATAAAGATAGATGAATATAGATAGATGGACAGATGGATAGATGGATAGATGGATGGATAGATGGATGGATAGATGGATGGACGGACGGGGATGGATGGATAGATAGACTGATAGACAGATGGATGGATGGATGGATGGATAGATAGATAGATAGATGGATGAAGATAGACGGATGGATAGACAGATAGATGGATATAGATGGATGGATGGATGGATGAAGATAGATGGATGGATGAAGATAGACGGATGGATAGACAGATAGATGGATGGATGGATGGATGAAAATAAATGGATGGATGGATAAAGAAGATAGATAGATAGATAGATGGATGGATGAAGATAGACGGATGGATAGACAGATAGACGGATGGATGGATGGATGGATGGATGGATGGATAAAGATGATAGATAGATAGATAGATAGATAGATAGATAGATAGATAGTAGGGATGCAACAATACAGTTAGTCCACGGTCTTCAAGCCGTCTCGTGTATTTTCATAAGCCATTGCTAATCGACATACATTGAATATGAGTGTAGAACTTATTGTCTGCCTCATTCTGTGATAAGAATCCAAATCAGATCACATAAGGAAGTTATTTCAAACACTCGAGTAATGTTGTGAATTAAAAACAAGTTATAATATTTTATAACTTTTGTTTTAATAACTCTTTTGTTGGACAAGAGGTTTAGAAAGGCTTATCATTGCATGTCATTAGAACGGAAGATGCACTGCATGTTGCTTTTTCAAATATAAGCGGGAAAGCGTTTCCTCATTTCAGCACTTGAAATCGCGGGCACACACACAGCAAATACTGAGAGAAATAAAACAAAGAAGCAAAACCAAAAAAACGCAATTCACAAGCGCGTATTGAACCGTGGATGTCTTACCGAACGGTTCGATATTATATTGAGTATTGTGACACCCCTAATAGATAGATGGACTAATATGTAGGATAAACTAATTATTAAAAGATGTTAGAGGAAAACGATAGATGGATAGATTCTTTTAGGCATCTTAAATTCATTTGCTTAACTGTTTCTGTGTCTGCCACCCAGATGAGCAAGAATCACTGCTGAATGGCTGTGGCAGACATTATAGACCTACATGGTTGCACCACCCAAACAAACAGAGCAATGCTGAGAGTGCCACAGCACTGCAGTGTTTACACTCTTCCTGGAAATCAACCGACCAACGGCTTACTGTCAGTTGTCTAGAAGAAAGTAAGATAATCAAGATAACAAGTGAGAAAAGTCAACTGCTTTTAATTTTAAATTGAGTAAAGTCAACTGTTTTTTACGGACTGCGTGTTAGCTTTTGTTTCAAATGGTCTCAATGTTTTGACACTCCTGGGACTGAAGTTCACTGGCAGCTGTGGGAAGAGATTATAGGGAAAATTCCTCAAAAATCTGCGCTTGATTCAATTAAGACCGAAATGACCAGTCCTTTTTCCGTCTCTGTGATTTAAGAGTGAGAAAGAGAGAGGTTATGACAACAGGAACTTGTGTTTTTGATTTGTACCACATTTTCCACTCTTAACAAGCCCCCGTCGATAGTCAGCAAACCAATGCACAACAACAACAAAAAAAAAACCTTTTTGATTATTAACAAAACACTAAGTGTATAAACGTTTTGTTGCATTATATTCTTGCTTTGGGATTCAGACTTGGTAGTGCTTGCATCAGGCATCCAGTTTGTTCTGTTGGTCAGTGAAAATTTTCAATTTGCTTCTCATCATGAAATTGAATTATAAAACATTCATTGCTGTGCATGATTTAAAAGGCTGTACAAGTCCATATTCCGCTCTTCCAAGTTTCAGTGTCTTTTTGTTTATATTCAGTTAATATTGTAAAGCATCACAATTACTATTGTTTTTCAAAACCTCTAACCCCCCCTAAAACATGCCATTTTCATAATGCATGTACAAAAACATATCCATGTTTTTTTTGTTAATGTTTTGCACTGTTGTTGTTAATAGTTTATATATAGAGAGAGAGAATATGTGGATTTTTTTTATATTTTCTCTTTTCACTTTATTTTTAGTTATTGTTTTTTGTTTTTTTTAAATGTCTACATAATATTTATTCATCTAAATTTATTAGCTAAATTTTATTTCATTTTAGTTATTTTATTTTGTCAATATTATTAATGTATTTATATATAAATGCTTTAAGGTCTCCAGAACATTTTCCCACAAGAGCAATTTCACCATTTCTGCTTTAGAGATGGCTAAGTGTTTATGACATGTTATGATTACTGCAGCTGCAGTTTTATCTCCACTTGCACTTAGTCAGATGCGAGCAACATCTTCTGGATCTGCTCTGCTATCTTGTTTTGTATTTACAGTATGAAGCTGTTCACCATCTTATTAAATCGTTTAATCCAAAACCAACAAATACATCCGAGTGTGAAGGGATGACGTGCACCGCAGATGAGAGAGAGAGAGAGTCGATGATAATAACCAGATAACATGAGCTGAGCAAAGAGCGACTGTGTTTTTATTTAGCAGTTACACTGCATACACTGATGAACACACAAACATGTGGACACAGTCACTAACAAACACACTTTAGATGTCATAATCACTATTTGTTGATGTGGTTCGTCAGTTAATGTTTATGTAATGATTAAATTGAGATTGATAGATTTTGAAAACAGGGTGTTGAGGGGCTCTGATGTTTTTTAAGTCTATGACCGCATCTAAACTGTGGCCAAAGAAAAGGACAAAAGGACAGAGAAAATGAATATGTGTCCCTGGACCACAAAACCAGTCATAAGGGTACTTTTTTTTAAAAAAAAAATTGTGATTTATATCTCATCTGCTGAATAAATAAGTTTTGCATTGGTTTGTTATGATAGGACAATATTTGACCGAGATACAACTATTTGAAAATCTGAAATCTGAGGGTGCAAAAAAAATCTAAATATTGAGAAAATCACCTTTAAATTTGTCCAAATGAAGTTCTTAGCAATGTATATTACTAATTAAAAATTAAGTTTGGATATATTTACAGTAGGAAATTTACAAAATATCTTCATGGAACATGATTTTTACTTAATATCCTAATGATTTTTGGCATAAAAGACAAATCGATCATTTTGACCAATACAGTGTATTTTTGACTATTGTTACAAATATACCCGTGCTACTTAAGACTGGTTTTGTGGTCCAGGGTCACATATGAGACTTTTCCCCCAGTGCTTTATTGCCATTATTGTTGTATGAACAGTATTGCAAACACTACAGTAAAAGTCTTAATGAGTATTATCTTATTTTCTAGGTGAAATATCTAAAAGTCCTTAAAATGAGAAATTCTCTTGAGAAGCGACAATGTATAAGACATAATTTTATACAGTAGCTTAACTTTAATACAAGTGTATTTCATTTTACCACACAGGTTTTTATGGAGCCTTTAGGGGGAAAATAGATGTGAGGGAAGAATATATTTAAATGCTTTTGCATGCTCCCTCAAAAAGCATTTTAAAAAAGCAAACTTTGGTTTGTCTCACAAAGTATTTCTTCTCTCTCGCAAAACTTTTGCTTTGACCTGACAAACTTTGCTTTATCTCGCAAAAACATTGCATTAATTCACAAAAATATTGCGTTTGTGTGACAAACTTTACATTGTTTGCAAAATATTTGCGTTCTCTTGCAAAACTGTTGCATTCCCCTGACAAACTTTGCATTCTCTTGCAAAATATTGGCTTTCTCTCATAAAAGTATTACATTCTCACTAAAGTATTGCATTCTCCCAACAAACTTTTATCTCTCTCGTAAAACCTATGAGTCCTCTGACAAAAGTATTGTGCTCTCCCAATAAACTTTTGTTTTCTATTAGAAAATTGTTGAGTTCCCAGAGAAGCTTTGCATTCACACGCAAAACATTTGTGCGCTCTCGTTTTTGCGTTCCCCCAACACTATCCCACAACCATTAATTCGTATTTTACAAGGTAGCTAATTCGTATGAATTCGTATGACCTCACTCTTGCGAATTTGTACAATTTTAGTGACGGGTAGGTTTAGGGGTGAGGTTAGGTGTAGATCATTTGTACGAATTCTTATGTATTGTGCAACAACAAATACATATGTTTTCGCTAAAATAGTATGAATTTGTATGAGTGCCTTGAGATCGGGCTGGTTCCCCCGAAAAAATGTGTGTTCACACACAAAAACACTGAAATATAATTTCAGAATTTTTTTATCACAAAAGTGATTTGAGTGAATGCAGAATTTCTCAGGCAAAATACAGCATTTTTGCGAGTGAAGGGAGGGATCGCAAAAGCACTGGCATCTATTAATGTCTCTTTAGGTTCTCTGTATTTTTTTTTAAATACTTAAAATAAGTGAACAGATCTAAATAAAGAAAGAATAAATACATAAATAAATGAATGAATAAACTAGATATACAGGTCTGTATGTGCAGTAAGACAAAATTTATATTTCACATGTGTTAATGTCTCTCATTGCTGCTTCTCGAGTAAATTTCTCTTTCTTTTGTTTTTAGATATTTTTATGATAGAAAGTCATAAATACTAATTAAAAACTCATTACGTTTTTTTTTTTTTTTTTTTTCAATGAAAGCAGCATCCAGTGTTAGGGAAAGTTACTTTAGAAAATAATGCATTATATAATATTGCATTACTCCCTAAAAAAAAGTAACTAATTGCATTACTTTTCATGGAAAGTAATGCGTTACATTACTTTTGCACTACTTTTTTCTCATCTGACTTGGATTTGCTTATTTGTTTTTACTATAACAAAGTTATATTTTATATCTATTTTATTCCCTCAGGCTTAAAGGAGAAAGTCCACTTACAAAAAATGTACAGATAATGTACTCACCCCCTTGTCATCTAAGACGTTCATGTCTTTTTTCTTCAGCTGTAAATAAATTATGTTTTTTGAGTTTTTTGACTGGTATGGTGCCCCGATTTTAAACTTCCAAAATGCAGTTTAAATGTGGCTTCAAATGATCCCAAATGCGGTTGTAACTCAACAACATTGTAAATCCATGCAAATTCTATTAAAGCAATAGAGATTATTAAATTAGAAATTAAACATATTTGAACATGCATGTCTTTTCTGAATGTAAAATAAAATAATATACAGGACAAAATATCAGACTACTGCATACAGAGACTGTTTCTCATTATGGTCACAAAAAAAAAACAACAAAAAAAAACATATATATATATATATATATATAATATTGCAGGGATTTTTTTTTTTATCTCTTTGTGCTGTCAAATATAAAGATTAATAGCAGAAATTATCTTTACCTTACAGAATTGTCAAAAAAGAGGTGTAAGACAGTTTCTGTTTGCCATAACAGCCATTATTCTTGGCATAGTAGCATAGAGTCACTAACAAAACTGACAGCTTTGATGATCTAAATGGGAAGTCCAGCTATCCTTTGTGAATACAAATAAAAACATCCTCATATAGAATCCTCTATAACCTCTACTTATCAATATTGTGCCGTTATAACGACTTGCCAAAATAAAGTAAAACTACAATCCAAGCCATCCGTCTTTTTTGACTTCTTAGCAGGGTTGTGTTGCGCCTGTTATTTGTGGCTCGCCCAAGAAAAATAAAAAAGCTCTCTGTTGCATTAAAAGTCAATTTGTCTTCAGGGATGAGTCAATTGAGTTTAAAAGTCCAGCACCCTTAAATAAGAACCAGAAGTCGGCCTGAATGAAACTTATGACAGCAAACGCAGTGTGGTCACTGTGACGGCACCATCACAGCTGCATCTAATTGTGTCCTACAGTAACATTAGGATGAGAGCAGGAGATCTGCTTTGCTCTGCATAACAAGTCATAAAGGTCACCCCGTCTGTTCATTTTTATAGGGCACCCAAGGACACAATCACAACTGCATGGCTTCATTGATGCTTCAGCCCGTTCAAATCAAAACCGTAACATATCCCGTCTCCTTTTCCAGCCCTTTGCATGTCCCATTCACATCTGCACGGCTGGAAATATGTAATCAATGGCTTCGATAAACTCCAGTGACCCTGAATGCACAAACACACACTTTTGTGCAGTAAATGAATCACGTGTGTTGGGACAGCTGGATGATGAGGCAATAGTGAGATGTTTATTGGTGTCAGAGGTTTTGATACACCCCAGCAGGCACCCAAAACAACAACTTTTAACCTCATTTCACCTGCAGTCACGTTTATGACCGCTTTTCCAACTATTAGTGCCAATTGCACTGATTTAGTTTGTATACATTAACATTTAAAGGAGTAGTTCACTTCCAGAACAAAAATTTACAGATAATGTACCCCCTTGTCATCCAAGATGTTTATGTCTTTCCTTCTTCAGTCGTAAGAAACTTTGTTATTTGAGGAAAACTTTTCAGGATTTCTCTCCTTGTAATAGACTTCTATGCTGCCCCCAAATTTGAACTGTTAGGGTACGTCTAAAAACTTCCATCTCATTTTCTCCTCCAACTTCACAATTTTCCTACGTTGCTGCAGAAGTACCAACCCAGAGTTTACAAAGTGAACATGCAAAGAAGATCGAACACTCTTTAGCAAAAAGGTAAAAACAGCGATGTAGGACAATTTTGAAGTTGGAGGAGACAAGGAGATGAGAGTGATAAATGAGAGTGATGAAAATGAGAGTTTTTAGATGTTCCCAAACTGTCATGACCGGAAACAACGAGTTCACACAGAGCTAGACAAGATGAGCGTTTGAAGTTAAAAAGTATGCATATTGTATTATTATTATTATTTTTTAAATAACCGATTGTTTCGCTAGATAAGACCCTTATTCCTCGACTGGGATCGTTTAGAGTCCTTTGAAGCTGCATTTAAACTGCATTTTGGAAATTCAAATGTGGCGTCACACCGACAGAGGCCACTCCCACGATAGTTGATTGACATGAGTGTCTTACCTCAGACCCGCCCTAAATCGGCTGTAACAGTCCAACCTCCATTGTTTCGATGCCGGAGCAGGGATGTAATTAGACAAGAATATCTCCGATTGAACGATTGAGGTGTTGTGTTGCTGGATGTAATAATGAACATAGTGGTTGTCATTTACTCCCGACATCTGAGCCACTGAAGATGCAGTGGATTACATTTGTTTGTGAAGGGAACGCCCCTCCCAATCTACATAAATGCGTCTATGTTCACGCAAATGATTTGTGATGCAGCTTCGCCTACAGCAGAAGTGAGTATAAAGATTTTTTTTATGAATCTCTGCAATCACCTTTTCTTAATAACATGCTAGTTAGCAAGTTTCGTGGCTAAAAGCGTTAAATACGGCTAAAGTAAACAAGCTCTCAGAGCACAGCTCACCCAGAGAGGGGCGGGGCGAGCAGAACTTGTTTGCATTTAAAGGAGCAATCCATTAGAATTGGTTGATTTTTGCAGAGCTCATTTTGAAAAGGTAAAAAGGGTGTTGTTTTACACTACCAATGAGAATTTTTAACCAAAGTATATTATAGACTTTTCATTAAGACCCTAAAGAATCATATCAACTAGTGGAAAATGGGCATCCGATGACCCCTTTAAAGCTTTTATGGTCAAATGTTTTTTGAAAGAAGACTGTTATGCTGATCATGCCTGCATTTACTTGATCATAAAAACAGTAATATTGTGAAATATTATTATAATTTAAAATAACAATTTTCTATTTGAATATACTTTAAAATGTAATTTATTTCTGTGATGCAAAGCTAAATTTTCAGCAGCTAGAAATCATTCTAATATGCTGATATGCTGCTCAAGAAACATTTCTAATTATTAACGTGGAAAACAGCGTAATGTTGTTGTGTGGAAACTGTGATGCAGGATTTCATGATTCCCTGAAGAACAGAAAGTTCAAAAGAACAGCATTAACAGAGATAAAAATCGTCTGCAACATTACAAAATGTTTCTACTGTCATTTTTAATCAACATAATGCATCCTTGAGGAATAAAAGTATTAATTTCAATTTTTAAAAAAATCTTACTGATCCCAAACTTTTCAACAATAGTTTAAATCAAGGCAAGCATGAGGTATTACTTAAGTCTTATGTTGGTTATTATTACTGCCAACCCGCATAAATTAGGGTTCAAAATTCAGTCAAGTTTCTGTCTGTTCTGTTTCTGCCTGCAAATTTAATTTTAGAAAATTAATATTTGGGTTTTGGTGTAGTTTCAGAGAGCTTGCTGGAATTATGTTTTGCATATTCTGTAAGAAACATGAATTTTTGTGCTCATGGTTGATTACTCTCAGTACAATGTTTGGTCGGGTTGGCGACCACTGGCATGCAAACTATAAGAGCGAATGAGGTCAATATTATGTATTTATTTAATTTAGATGTTTACTTGAGGAATATCGAAGTCATTCACCCAACAACATTGTCATGCAGCCTTAGTTATTCTGTCTGAATCTGTTTTATTCAGCGAAAAGCAAAAAGTTCTGCACATTTAAGATGAAAACTGCACTTTGGTCAGTTTTTTTATTGATGCACATGTTTACTAAAACTTTATATAACAAATTTTTCAGACAAGCACTATCTCAGATGTGAGATTTCAAATGCATTTCTTGTAAACTTGTCACTGAGCTGCTTGTATTCACTGAAGGCTTTGGTATCTGGATAGTGAGGAGAAAAACTGCATACAGCATTTAAAAAATTAAATAAAAAACATGCCTGAGCCTTCATTTCATTTCACCACTCAGATGAGCAGAGTAGTAAAGTTCGCTCTACAAGCAATTGTGACAAGTGACAAGATTACAAGAAATGTATGAAATCTCATATCTGATCATGCATGTCTGCGGCTTTACTGCAGATTTTATAGAGATTAAGAAAACAAGAAAATGGCACTACATGTCAAAAATGGTTAGCAATTAAGAGATTGCAAAAGTGTAAACACTATACCAACACTGGTTTGTGCATGCTGGTTTAGTTAGTAAACAGCTGGTGGCTTGATGGTAAAGCTAGTTTAGATGTTTGGAGGAAATGTGAGCACATCAGCATCCAAAGCACAACATGCTGGTGATCAAATTTAATGGTTCTTTCAGTGTAATTGATTATAAATCGTATGAGACTCTTAAAAATGACAAAATCTGAATGAAAGCTTTTCTAGTATTAATTAAACAACATCTTGTTCCCCTCCTAAGGTTCTGTGGCTCCAAACACAAGCTGCAGCTTAAACAAAACAAACAACCTCGTACGTTACGATGCTGATCTGCTAAAGCTTGACAAACATAAGCATGTTTACATGAGCTGCAGGCGCCTGTTGATAATGGCCTCTTTCCTTTAGTATTATATTCATAACTAACCCATTTGAAGTCTTCTGGTTGGCTCGCTTCTTCAGGCTCTGGCTGGTTGATGGTGGCCACCGGCCAATAACAGCTGGTGAGTCATCAGCTAACAGCAGTGCGGTTCCTGATGCGGTCCGAGCCAGAGTGAGTTGGATCTCACATCTGGTTCTGATGTTCCCGTCTACCTCACCCTGCAGACAGAACCGAATCTGGCTCAGGGGATGACGAATGGCCCAAAGAGCTCATTACGATCCATGCTGAACGTCACACTCGTTTTAGACTGCAGAACAACGGCTCTTGCTTTCTGCTCTCCCACATCATCAGCTCAAAAAACAGGAGCGTGTTGGGACGACAAACACTCTCCAGTCCTCACCTCTGGTGCTTTGAGAGTTGGTCCAAAACCTGGGCCAGCACAGGATAATTGGCTGGTTTTCTTCCTCATTCCTTCTTTTCCTTAAACATCTAGTTCTGTTTTTCTCTTCTGTCATTTCCACTTTCTCAATGAGTATGTCAGTTTAATGCAAAGCATCTTACATGACATTCCTTGCAGATTTAGTCTTTTTTTAGAGTCCAGTTCTCTAAATAAGTTGCAGACTTTACCCTGAAGCATGCAATATTATGCAGACTATACAGTGAATTTGCTCCTAAGTGTCCTGCACTGATCCTAAACAGTACCAAATTAGGGTTCTTTGGCTTGTAGCAATAACAAAACCTTTTTTTAATATAAGGTTCCTTAAAGAACCATACTTCGGAAGTGCTACACTAAAAAATACTGGGTTGTTTTAACCCATGTTTGAGTCAAATTGTTACGGAGCGGTTGTTGCGTGCAGAACCATTTGCAAAGCTTTTATTACCAGACGTGGTCAAAAACAGGCAAGGGTCAGACAATGGCAAGCAGGTATATTGTTTGCAAGAAGAAAAAAAAGAGAGGTAAGGGTCAATTGACGGCAAATGTAATCCTGGGGGCAAGGCAAACGACAAAAGGATATCCAAGACAGGCAGGTGATCAGGAAACAGGCTACCAGGCAAAACCAAGACTTGACTAGACTAGGAATAGGAAGTAGAAACTAGAAACTAGACCAGGGAACTGGCTCCATAAAGTTGGTATCACTAATTAAAGGAAAAACGCAAACAATACTCAGCCCTGAACGGTGGTAAAGTGTGTGTGATTGGCTGCAGGTGAGTGCGTAATCAGTGCAATGGAACATGGGAAATGTAGTCCAGGGTGAGGTGTAACAGTCCTGTGTGGTGTGAGTGTCAGTGTAATCGGAAGGCGACCTCTGAGAAGGAAGACCACAGACAGGATTCTTGACACAAATATGGACAAACCCAACCACTGGGTAAATTTTTGGGCTTGTATCGATACACAGTGTAGTGGTATATACTAACTAACCTTTTTAATATCAGTTAAACGTATTTTCATTACTAGTACTATATTAGTATAATTACATTAATAACGTGTTACTTTAAATGCTAGTGCTCTTTAAAGCAGAATGGATTTTGATTGTCTATAATGTTTTTAGTGGTCATCAACTGGAAAAATTGTTCTGAAAGTGATTTCAGCAAATTAGCCTAGTTTCTGAGTCGTTATTGTTATAGTTGTGTTGGGAACATACTTATTCGCGTAGAATTAGAACAATTATTCAACATTTATATTTGAAGAGTTCAGATGCAAAAGCCGTATTTCTTTAAAATGAGCATTTCTTTCTGGCTACTTTGTATAGGTTTCTATGTAAGTGCTGGTACTTCTGATTGGGCTGAGGCTGGAATTTATTGAGTTTGAAGTAAAAGTATTTGATGGACGTATAGTATGTGTCAGGAGCATTCACTCATTCATTCATCTAATTTTTGACCGAGATGGCTTTTAGCTGTTTTTGCATCTGAACTCTTCATTTATCTTTACATCCCCGTCCTTGATGTGAACAGGCTGTTACAGACAGGATACACTAAGTGGATCTTACAAGAGTGGTTGTTGAAGCAAAGAACCAGTTTGAAATGAAGTTACCCATCAGGCAGAGCCGAAAGCCTGCTTCAAAATGACTGACTCAAAATGAACTGTCGAAGATTTCCAATGATTACCGTCGAGTGCCAATGCTATGTGCGTTCAAGGTACTTACAGTACATTAAAACATGCAAAATGTTTCTGTTCCTGTTATATTTTAAGTGGCTAATTTAAATCATGGCGACTGTTTTATATAGTGTGGAATATATCTACAGTACATTTGTGCATCAATGGTTTGCATCCACGTCATAGTTTAGTCAGTTACCCAGATGGGCGGCCATACTGGTGATACTCAGCTAATGGTGATATTCAGCTCAGCTTTCAAATTCTGTCAGTTTGATCACAAAATACAAATTATAAATGTGTTTTTCTCTTTATTTCAAGTTTATAGCAAGATATAAAAGTGAAGGAACATCAGAAGGCATGGGAAAAAAAAGAGTATAGCCGAATTTAATAAAACGAATGTCTTATTATTGTAATCAGAAAGATGGCTGATTCACTTCCCGCTTAAACTGAAGTGAATACAGCGATCTGTCATGCTACATTAAAGAGCATGAAAAACACATTATTGTAATAGACAGATTGTTTGTGCTTCGCTATAAAACTGACAGATTTCGAAAGCTGAGACTTTTAAATGTGCAATAGGATAGATTGCTTTAGAATTAATTCTCGTAATCTTGACTTTATTCTCGAAATATTACGACTTAATCTCGTAATCTTAGATTATTTGTTTTTTTTTACGTGGTACTAAAATGCCGTCATATTGAAGAAACATACAAGCTGTATTAATTAAGATATTAGCCTAAAATTGACCCTACTTGACTGGAAATTATAAGAACAAACATGAATGTTGTCAAGATTCTTGCCCTGGAAATCCTAGTTCAGTTCGGCCAACCACAAACGCCTTTTGTTCCTCAGACAGTTTTTTGCGCTCTTCCCCTTGATTTGTTATAACTTTTGTACAGTCCAAAACATGATAATAATTGACCATTTTCAGCAGCAATAATGATCAAAATGTTCAAGTTTTGTTTGGTAGCATTATTTACATTCCGTGCTGCCAATATGGCCCATTGATGACGTGTCGTGAAAACACTCTATTATATAGGCCTACTGTATTGTTATAGGTGTTTTAATATAGGAAACTATTCCAAGATACAGACTATTGTAAAAGAACCACAATATCATTTTTGAGCCGGTTCACTGTAACAGACTGTCCACTTAAGAACCGGTTCACTTAAATGAATCAGTCTTGCCATTATGCAGTTCCATTTTCTATTTCACCACAAAACATAATATTTCAACGTAAAACCAGAACTCAACTTAAGCAGATGCTAGTATTATGATGTGCTACACAAATGTAATCATTTATACTGTTTTGCATCATTACTGCAGTCAGCAAGCTTGTCACATTATAAACTCACAAGATAGGCCTATAAACCATTGTTATAACACAATACTAGCAAATCTAAGCATTCACAGTCTGATTTCGTAGAAGAATTAGGCTTATTATAGAACACAGGATTCAAAAATGTCATTTGGCTGATGCAAAAAGCTGGCAGTAAACAGAACTTCACTTCAACTGGATGTTTGTGCTAAAACAACACAGATAACATGAAAATAAATGACGCAGGTCATTCTTTGTGAATCCCCTCTCTCCTGTTCCAACTTTTACACAATTTTATGTGAAGAACGGGACATATCTGAGGTTTATGCAACACTTCCTGTGTGAGCTCTTATATCATCAGGGAACAATAATAGCAGTTCATATGAAGATGATATATCTCAGGAGTAAAGATCCGACACCACTAGGACTGTGTTTATGATGTTACTGTCCAGGCTAGCCGGGTAATTAAAAACCACTTTTACAGTGCACAGGTTGCCATGACGACACATGCTGTAGAAACATCTGTCAGCGTTGTGTAAATGTTTTAAAAAAACAGATGGGCAGTGTTTCAAACCAGTTCAGAGTTTTGAGCTGAAACAACACAAATTCCTGTGTAATTTTTCCCGAGTGTCCTTCAAAAGCGTGTGGTATCATCTGAAAAGGATACGTAAATTACATATTTTGTTTTTGGATGTTCAAAATTTGCCCACTAGCACATATTAACACTCTACAGATTGACGTTCTGAATTTTAATTAGATTAAACCAGATTTCATTACGAATGAATCATGCTTATATAACCTATTGGGAAACCCAAACACTGAAATAAAGTACAATGCTATCTGGCTCTAAAAAGACATTACAGCATGACAGACTGTTGGTTCGCGATGAAAGGACAAACTGTGAATCACCTTGATGAGTTACAGGCTCAGCAGATAAAGGATGAGCAAAACGATTCAAGAGGGACTGAACTCAAACCAACGTGAGTGCTACAACTCATTGAGTTCTCAGTGAATGTGCTAACCATAGGCCATAGCATTCATCATCCTTACATAAACATTTATACCATAAAATTGAAAATCTGCTATTGATAAATAACTTTAATCTTTATCTACCATAAATGTTGTCTTGTCATGCATTCTTTTTCTATTTAATTTAATTATTATGTTTTTATAATAAAATAAAAAACTGCGACAATGAAAAACAACCTTTTTACCTGTCTATATCTGCCAAAAAGCTTGTCAAGCATTATGTTTTATTTTACTTTTGCAGCTTCTTTGAGCTGGAAATTCTTTGACAATGCAAATGCATATAATTTTTCATGCACTTAAGCAAACCAAATTGAAATTGAGAGAGGGAAAAAATGTGCAGATGAGGACAAAACATGAAACAAACAGCAAATGAGGTGTCAAACGAGGTGTAAAACAGCTGTGCTAAACAGCTGGAAAATATTAAGAATAAAGACAGCGAGAAAAACGGAGGGAGGGTATAATCAATAATGTGCAACAGGATATTCTGATAGTCAACGTACATGGAAAACACATACTCAGTGAAATTTTTAATGATGGGGATATGTAATTGAAATACTTGGATGTTTATTGATATATTCTTAAGACTAATACCATTCAAAAGTTTGGAAGTGTAATTTAAGTAATGACAAAGCTGAATTTTCAGCATCATTACTCCAGTCTTCAGTGTCACATGATCCTTCAGAAGATTATTATTAAAACAGTTGTGCTGCTTAATATTTTTGTGAAATCTGTGGTACTTTTTTCAGGATTCTGTGATATAGTGAATGGTTCAAAAGAAGATGACGGTTCAAGATAAAGTCTTTATTATAATCCACAGATAATTTCCAGACAGGTAAAGCCACAGGCTGGGTAGCATACACTCACATTCACGTTGACAAGACCAGATGACAAACACAGAACTGAATGCAACTTATAAAGATAGATGATAACGATGAACATAATTAAGGCACAGGTGAAACAAGGATAACTAATGATGACTAAACGAGGACAGGAAACAGGAACGACCAAATATGGGCACAGCAGGGAGAAACCAACATAAACAGTCCAATGGGGGTGTGACAATGGGCAAAACCAACACAAACAGTCCAAGGGGTGTTACAGTAACATGTCATTTATCCTTCACAGAGAAGAAAATCCCAGAATGCATTGCAACAAACTCAAAACATTCAAAACATTCAAGATAGCAGACAAGGTAAGAGAAACTGGCTTATAAATAAATTAAATCAATCCATATTTTTGTACAGAATATCAATAAATAATAAAAATGTAATGTTTTCATATTTTTTTATTACTTACACAATTAGCTTAGCAGCACACCAAGAACAAACTGCTCAACTGCATGTTCATTCTCCTGTGTTTCTAGCTGAATGTCATATTTGATACAGTACATCAGGCTTTTATGGCACATACAGTGTGATATAGTGAGAATATGGTGCTCATAATCAAGGATGAAAAAAAAAGCAAAAATATGCCATTTGGTTCCTGATATTCATGTGGCCAAAAAGTAATATGAAATTCTAATTGCAATGTAAATCAGTGATAAATTGATATACACAGTGTTGGGCATGTTACATTAAAAAAGTAATTAGTTATATTTACTAGTTACTTCTCTAGTAATAACTCTAACTAATAACTTGGATGCCCCAATATTAAATATGTTAAATGAATGAAATTTAAATGAAATTAATGAAAATTTAAGTTTACTTACCAGATATATAAAGCTTAATGGCACAGTTTTTTAAATATCTGAACGTAGCATCAGTCAGTCAAGCATTATAGTATGACATTATGATAATTTAGTATTAAACTTTAGTAATTAGACCTTTAGAATAACCATGTAGGAATGCATATTTGTCAAATTGACTAAAATTGGGATTGGTGGTGGTGCTTAAGATATTGTTTGTAATTTAGTGTTTCTATAAAAAAAATAATACTGAAAAGATAACAAAACTACTACGACTTCTAATGCACTAAAGATTAATGAGATGCTGGGCTCATGAATATTAAAGGAGAAGTCCACTTCCAAAACAAAGATTCATCTTTCGAAAAACTCCAATCATATTTTCTCCCTCAACTTCAAAAATCATCCTACATCACTGCAGAAGTACCAAGCCTTAACACCCTTAACAAAAAAGGTAAAACAGCGATATAGGACGATTTTGAAGTTGAGGGAGAAAAATGATCGAGTTTTTCGACATACACTAACTGTCATGAACCGGAAAAAAAAACAGTCCAGGCAGAGTAAGACAAGTCAAGTGTTTGACATTAAAAAGTATATAAATTGTATTATGTTTATGTAAATAACCAATCGTTATGCTAGATAAGACCCTTCTTTCTCGGCTAGGATCGTTTACAACCGCATTTGGCATCGTTTGAAGCCGCATTTAAACTGCATTTTGGAAAGTCAAAATCGGAGCACCATACCAGTCCATTATATGGAGAAAAATGCTGAAATGTTTTCCTTAAAAAACATAATTTCTTTACGACTGAAGAAAGAAAGACATGAACATTGGATGACAAGGGGGTGGGGTGAGTCGTTATATGTGAATCCTTGTTTTGGAAGAGGACTTATCCTTTAATCACATTGTCGCTCAAACAGATTTGCTGAAATCAAAACAGGGGTGATAATAGGTGAGCACCAGCCAATGACATTGCTGTTTGCGCATTAGTTCCGCCTACTACCGGAGAAACTGGCAGTTCTTAAAAGCTGAAGAATTCCAAAGGAACTCCTTTATTCTAACAGGAAAATACAACAAATAATATTCTTTACATGTAGCGTGTCAATTCTGCATGGTATATAAGACTCTCTTGCTCTCTTGCTACAAAGTTCAATTCAATTCAATTCAAATTTATTTGTATAGCGCTTTTCACGATACATATTGTTGCAAAGCTACTTTACACCAAATTGACATTTTTACAATATATGTAGTAGTAGCTTGATGTACATATGCCAGAGATGTGTGGTAAAGATCAATTAATGACGTAATCAAACAGACAAAGAAACTATAAATTAGTAGCAGAATTCGGTAGTGCTGTATGTTGTTTCAGGGTTGGCATCATCTGAAGTCCTCTGTGGGGTTGGCATCATCTCTTCTTAAGTGTTCTGGATCCACACTGGAGCTTGTGAATTCCTAGTTACCATGGGATGTCAATCCCATGGCAAAAACAGAGAACAAATAGGAACATAATTAGCGTAGCTGCTATTCAAACTAAGAAAAGAAAGATTTGTTAAACCAGAGCTAAAAGATTAATAATGAACATTTGATCAGATATAACTGCAGGAAAAGTTTATGAGATGCATTATTTGAATGCTTGGCTAAAAAGATGAGTCTTTAATCTAGATTTAAACAGAGAGAGTGTGTCTGAACCCCGAACGTTATCAGGAAGGCTGTTCCAGAGTTTGGGTGCCAAATGTGAAAAAGCTCTACCTCCTTTAGTGGACTTTGCTATCCTAGGTACTACCAACAGTCCAGAGTTTTGTGACCTTAGGGAGCGTGATGGATTGTAGCGTGGTAGAGGACTAGTTAGGTATGCAGGAGCTAAACCGTTAAGTGCCTTATAGGTAAGAAGTACTATTTTATAGCTGATGCGGAACCTAATAGGTAGCCAGTGCAGAGACTTTAAAATTGGGGTAACATGATCATATTTTCTTGACGGCTGGTGACGGCTAGTCGCATGCCTTAACACTAGAGTTTACGGTTCGTCAAATACAGGTACGGTGCACATCCGTTCAGATTAACTGAATAATAAAATTATAATAAATTATAGTAAAGCTGCATTTTATTGTCAGTAATGGTAACAGTGTTGTAACAGGGGAAACAGTAATTTGTTTGATTACTCGTTACTGAATAAAATAACAATGTTAGTAACGCCATTTATTTATAACGCCGTTATTCCCATCACTGATACACAACAAATACGCATAGCTATAAGTTGTCACTCTATATTTCCAAATAATATTTCTTATTAAGATGATATCTAAATGCCTGTATAGGGTTCACTTAGGAGCTATGGTGCTTCTTTAGTAGACAGCTGCCTATGTGGTTTGTCTAAGTAGAAGAGGACTATGCAAAAAGACAGTTTTGGCCAACACATTTGACAGGCAGTGATGATGAACTATATGTGAGAAATGTGAGCAGTCATGGGAGTGCAGTAACTATGTGATTTGTTAATTTTTAACATTTCTACTGTCTGAGGCTCGTTGTGGGGTGGTGCTGTGAGAGTGTGAGAGGCTGAATTTACTGCATCTCCTTCTGGCAAAGATGAAATGGATTAATAAGTGTGTCTTCCTTCCCCAACAGCTGCTTGAGGACATGAGATTTACAGACAGAGAGCGAAAGAGGCATGAAAAGAGGGAGTCAACGGGAGATTAAAAAAAAAAAGTTCACAATAAGAGAAAAATTAAGTAATCTCTTTCTTTATCTTCTAGTTCATACATCTTGTAGCCTTCCTGACATCCTACTGTTTACTTTCTTAATAAAGTTTTCAGGTCTTACTAAGAACTATTTCAGAGAAATAGTACTTTATTTTGTTTCAAAATATAGTAACTTTCTCCACCTTGAAAAGGCTTTCCTTTTTTGGCCAATGAGCCTGGTGCTCATTCTGGCATGAAATACCCTCTTTTTAAGGTCCAATCAGGTACCAAAGAAGAAATCAAATCTTGCAGTTTTTCTGCTTTTGATTTCAAATTTTAATTAATTAAAATACACCTTTAATTTACAGTTAACCTCATAAAGCCTGCCATATGAACTACTAGTCAGAGTTTTCTTTTTTTTTTTAATGGAACAGTGTAATGAACATTTAATCTCTTTGTAAGTTGATTTTTAAATGCTTAGTTTTATGATAAAAGCTCTGTAGTTTCTAAATGTGTAATGCAATGCAATACAATGATGACTGAGAGATGAACAAATAAATTCACAAGCCTGGTGCATTATATTTGATCATTTTAACATGATTTTTCTATCAAATGATGCATGGATAATTAAGCCAGCCTACAGTAAGATATCAGATATGATACAGAGGGTTTAATATATAGTATATGTAGTCTATAGTATATGTATAATGCACATATACTAATCTGATCATCAATATATAATGTTATATATAATGTCTGATGCATTTGCGAGTTATGTCATGCACAACATGACCAATCTGTAGAAGAACTTCACCATCACATCACTCAAATTCTCAAGGGCCGGATACGTTTTCATTTTACCTCAGAGTTAAAACCTATACTTACCTCAGAACAGGTGTGTGTATAGGCCGAGCAGGTGTTTGCACGTTATTTTGTGGGTGTGATAAAGACTATGATTTGCGACAGTGGAGACTAGCCTCGGGAGAACAAAAATGGGTGAAGAAACGGTAAGAGAAAGCAAACAATTTTAAAATCAGTTTTCACTATTGAGTCTTGAATCTATTAAGCATTTATATGCATAATTACAACCATACAGCATGTCTTTGTGTGTGTATGTGAGAGATAGATAATCATTACCAGCTTTGTAACAAACTCTATGAGAAAAGAGTGACAAAACAACAGATCAGTTCATTTACAAATGCTCATTTGTGCTTGTACATTCTGTCCTAGGATTTTATTTGATAATGTTTATGAGGAAAAGTACAAGATGTTTTTAGATAGGATAGGATGGATCATGTCAACTGAAGAACACATTTGCAATTTACGACTTACAATCTCAACTGCTGCTGGTAAGTTTAACTTCATAATTCGCCATGTTCATAATAGCATACAGTGATACTAATAATATTTTTGCAGCATATGTTGCACTGTGTGCAAAATGTAAATTCTGCATATGCAGAGAATGCATGTAAGTGTAACTGAAACTGAACTAAATATATTTTCTAAATCATAACTTGATGCCACTTGGTGCATTCAACATGAAATGCAATACAATTAAGTTAAACTGTTCAAACGCAGCAGAATGTTAGTGAGGAACCAGATCATGTAATTATTTGCACAGTTTCCAACTACATATCTGTGCCATATTCCTTTTCTGCATTATTTGAACACACAAGCATATTTTTGACCATGTGCACCCATTCTGGATAATTAAATAACCAACGCCTGCAGCCACACACCACAGTGATGGATATCTTCTGGAGAGAAAAAAAAAAGTAAACCTATGGAATGTCTGAAGACCATTTAAATGCTAGTTTCCTCTTTCGTTCTGGTAACGGTCTTCTAATTAATTGCAATTCCAGCTTTTTTTGGTGATTGGAGATTATAGACAGTTTGGCGTTCGTAGATATTAGCCACGAAGAATCTATTATTATATATCCATCCATCCGTCCATCCATCCATCCCTGTATATCCATCCATCCATTCTTATATATCCATCCATCCATCCCTATACAACCATCCATCCATCCCTATATATCTGTCCATTCATCCATCCATTACTGTATATTCATAATTTCCTATATATCCATCCATCCATCCATCTATTCCTATATATGCATCCATTCATCCATTCCTATATATCCATCATCCATCCATCCCTATATATCTGTCCATCCATCCATTCATTCCTATATATTCATCCATCCATCCATACCTATATATCCATCCATCCATCCATTCCTATATATCCATCCATCCATCTATATCAGCTTATATATTTCTGTCCATCCATCCATCCATCCATTTATCTATATATGTCTATATGTCTGTCCATCCACCCATCCATCCATCTATATCAGTTATTATATTTCTGTCCATCCATCCATCCATCCATCCATCTATATATCTATATCAGTTCATATTTTTCCATCCATCCATCCATCAATTTTTCTGTCCAGTCATCTGTCCATCCATCCATTTATCTATATATCTGTCCATCCATCCATCCATCCATCCATCCATCCATATCTATCTATGTATTTGTTAATCCATACATCTTTAAAAGTTATATTAATATATTTATTGGTGCATTTAAAGGGATAGTTCACCCAAATATGCAGTATAAATGCAACAGCTTTGTGTAACCAAAATTATATTGTGAAATAGACTGCTTTTATAATATTTTTATAAAATTCTCATTATGTTTTTATCATTTGGAGCTAGTCATTATTCACTTTCATTATACATTTCAATTTCATTATAACTGTATCTTTACATGCACATGCATGAATGTCATTGCATTAGAACAAAACATCAAGCCATTAGACAACAAACTTCAAGTCATCCAAAAAACAAGATAGACAATTAGAATAGAAAACTAGATTTGGCAATTACTTTTAACTGGGTCTGTACTATATCTCATGAAACTAAATGCTTTGATATTTCTAATGCGATGACATTTAAAAACTACAGTTAACCGCAGTTTGGCTTAAGTGTCCAAATATTTTTTGGGGCCACTGTATATTCATGTATTTTTTTCTGGCCTGTTGGTGATTTGTCTCAGAAGAAAAGCCACACCGTAAGGCCAGATGAGCATCAGTTTAAGTCTCTCTGTGAAGTTTATTTTTGACATGTCACATAATCCTTAAATAAATCAGTTTTTGGGATACAAGCAAGGTCTCCTCTGAGGAGCGAGGTGAAGATCTGTGACGTATCTTAGCTGTTTTAGTGTGCTCTCCATCGCTGTTTCCTGCCCAGCTGCTCCAGATGTTCCCCTCCATCAAAGGCCTGCACATCTGCAGCATGAAGGCGAAAGTCTCCAGCTCTACAAACAGGCTCAGAAAAATAGTTACTGAGCAGCTGCAGCAGGAGACGTCTGTTCTAGAGTTATGGAGACATATATCACTGCTGACGATGCAAACGGACAGAGTTATAGATTCATACACACACACTCACTCATGGAAGGAAGTATCCAAAGGAACGTAATGCAGGTATTCAAACACTTGATTAAAAGTCATTCATGTCACAGAAAAGTTAAGTAAAGCTTGCGCAGCATTTATTTGCAGATTTTTGTGGAGAATTCATATTTTTGCCAATATGTTTCCATCTATCAGTGTATCAATCTATCCGTCCACCTATCTATCCCTCCATGTATTATCTATCCATTGATCCATCTTCCATTCAGCCATCCACCTATCTTTTCATCCATCCATCTATCCATGATTTTATCCATCCATTATCTATTTGTCCATTTATCCATTCATCTTTCCATTCATTATCTAGCCACTGATCCATCCATCTGTCATTTCATCCACCTATCCATCCATTCATCCACTGATCCATCCATTCATAAATTCATCCATCATCATCTTCATCATCTATCTATCCATCCATCCATCCATCTTTACATTTATTATCCAGCCACTAATTCACCAGTCTATCATTTCATCCACCTATCATCCATCATCCACTGATCCATCCATTCATGAATTCATCCATCGTCTATCTATCCATCCATCCATTCATCTTTCCATTCATTATCTAGCCACTGATTCATCCATATATCATTTCATCCACCTATCATCCATCCATCCACTTATCCATTTATTCATGAATTCATCCATCATCTATCTATCCATCCATCCATCTATTACTTCATCTACCTATCATCCATCCATCCACTGATCCATTCATGAATTCATCCATCATCATCTATCCATCCATCCCTCCATCCATCATTTCATCAACCTATCATCCATCCATCTATCAATTCATCTACCTATCATCCATCCATCCATCCATTGATCCATTCATTCATGAATTCTTCCATCATCTATCTATCCATCCATCCATCCATCCATCTTTTCAGTCATTATCTAGCCACTGATCCATCCATCTATCATTTCATCCACCTATAATCCATCAATCCATCCATCCACTGAACCATCCATTGAACCATCCATCTGTTATTCAATCCACTTGTCATTCTATCCATCCATCCATCCATGAACTGATCCATCCATCTGTCATCCAGTCCACCTATCATCCATTTGTAATTCCATCCACCTGTCATTTCATCCATCCATCCAACCATCCATCCATCCATCCACTGATCCATCATCTGTCATTCCATCCATCCATCTATCCATTCATCTATCTTTTATTATTCATCTATCTATCTATTAATCTATCATCTATCTATCTTTCTTTCTTTCTTTTTTTTTTGTATCTTCTTAATTTGATTATGAATAGCACACAACCTTGTGGTTTAGATTTGTGAAATTCATAAATCGTTATGCATGGCTTAAGTAGCCACTGTATTTGGGTGCATGCATTTTTACACATCTTTTCAGATGCTTTCTAGTCATTCATCAAGTGTGCTTCTTTGATAACCCTTAAGCTGACATATTATTCTGATTCCATTGCAGGCTCCCATAATGACATTTTCAGACAGGAATATGGCTGTATGCGGAGGAGCCGTGGCTTTTGCCAGATTTGCGCTCGGCTTGTCCCGTTTATCAGCAGATTTATAGATGGCGTGGAAAAGCCCCCTCATTCCTACGCAGAAGTCTGGCCAATCACCATAATACTTTCATCTCACATTACTCCGCCACTGAGTCTGCTGCCACAGATGCCTACCCGCTGCGTAGGCAAGTACACGCACCCGTGTTATTATTGAGCAGAAGGAAAATGCCAGTCAATGTGGGATGTGGGCACTGAATATTACTTTGAGCATGCACTAACAACTAGTTACCCGAGCGGCATCTCTCGCTCCCTTTCGAGGTCTTCCGTAAGTCTGCAATTACATTGCCGGTCAGCATCAACTCTAATGTTTTACTGAAAGCGTCTGCTTTTTTGGGTGTCTCAAAGTGGTTTCTAATGCTACATTTACAGCAAATTTTGTTTTGCGAACTGAGACGCGAGATCAGCGTTTGGAGATTTATAATATTTACATAGCTATCATGAAAGTCGTTTTCCTTTTGGACAGGATGTTTGAATGACAGCGAAAGTTTTTGGAGCTTTAAACTGTAGATTGCATTATTGCTGCTGGCTCGAGCATTTATGATTCTGTGAAACCCTACTCCCCCTCCTTTTTTTCCAAACTCTCTCACTATCGCACACAGACAAACAGTGATATCCTCGTCTGGAATATTCTTCATTGGTCTGATGAGAATCCAACCGACAAGATCCGTAAAGAGTCAGAGGTCACTGTCTCATGCAGAGAGAAATCCAAACAACAGCTCTGTTAGAAAGAGGGCGAACCAGAGGACATACGCTCAGTGTCCACAACAACAACACCAGCATCTGTAGTTTTCATGGTTTACATCACTGACAGATCGTTTTTCTGAAAACATGACTTTTTGAATGTTTTTCCATATATGGATATGTGCAATACAGAACAGTCAGTGTGTCACAGTTTGGCCAGAAACACACTCCAAGCACGCAAATAATTGAATGTTGCTATCAAATATCATTAAAACAAATATATTAAGTGTACATGGTTCACTTCGCCCCTGTGGGTATATGCAATAATTGCATCGTCTGGCTGCAAAAAGCATCTTACTACATGAATAAGTCCTAAAATTCAAAAATCAGTTTGTATTTATGCACTTCTGCACACTTGTATTTATGCATTTATGCACACTTTTTTCTCAGAATTGCGTGTTTATGTCTCAAAATTTTGACTTTTTTTTCTCAGAATTCCGAGTTTATGCCTTACAATTGTGACTTTTTCTCAGAATTGCGAGTTTATGTCTTACAATTGTGACATTTTACTCAGAATTGCGTTTCTCTCAAAATTGACTTTTTTTCTCAGAATTGCGAGTTTATGTCTCACGATTGTGACTTCTTTCTTAGAATTGAGAGTATGTCTTACAATTGACTTTTTTCTCAGAATTGCGTGTTTATGTCTCAAATTTTAGATTTTTTTTTTCTCAGAATTCCGAGTTTATGTCTTACAATTGTGACTTTTTTCTCAGAACTGCATGTTTATGTCTCAAAATTTTGCCTTTTTTTCTCAGAATTGCGGGTTTTATGCCTTACAATTGTGACTTCTTTCTTAGAATTGAGTGTCTTACAATTGTGACTTTTTTTCTCAGAATTGCGTCTTTATGTCTCAAAATTTTGACTTTTTTTCTCAGAATTGCGAGTTTATGCCTTACAATTGTGACTTTTTCTCAGAATTGCGAGTTTATGTCTTACAATTGTGACATTTTA
Source organism: Labeo rohita (assembly GCF_022985175.1). Taxonomy (NCBI): domain Eukaryota; kingdom Metazoa; phylum Chordata; class Actinopteri; order Cypriniformes; family Cyprinidae; genus Labeo; species Labeo rohita. Next base: position 5,978,680 of record NC_066891.1, on the reverse strand, counting down.
CTCAGAATTGTGTGTTTGTCTCAAAATTTTGCCTTTTTTTCTCAGAATTGCAAGTTTATGCCTTACAATTGTGACTTCTTTCTTAGAATTGAGAGTATGTCTTACAATTGTGACTTTTTTTCTCAGAATTGCGTTTATGTCTCAAAATTTTGACTTTTTTTCTCAGAATTGCGAGTTTATGCCTTACAATTGTGACTTTTTCTCAGAATTGCGAGTTTAAGTCTTACAATTGTGACATTTTACTCAGAATTGCGTGTTTATGTCTTAAAATTTTGACTTTTTTTTAAATTTCAAGTTTATGTCTTACAATTGTGACTTTTTCTCAGAATTGCGAGTTTACCTCTCATGATTGTGACTTCTTTCTTAGAATTGAGAATGTGTCTTACAATTGTGACTTTTTTCTCAGAATTGCGTGTTTATGTCTTGAAATTTTGACTTTTTTTTTAGCATTGCAAGTTTATGTCTCACGAATGTGACTTTTTTCTCAGAATTGCAAGTTTATATCTGACAACTATGACTTTTTTCTCACAATTGTGAGTTTGTCTTACAATTGTGACTTTTTTCCTCAGAATTAAGAGTTTGTCTTGCAGTTGTGTGTTTTTTCTCACAGTCATGAGTTTGTCTCACAATTGTGACTTTTTTTCAGAATTTTAAATTTCATGTCTTTTTTTCTCAGAATTATGAGTTGTATCACGTTTTTGACTTTTTTATCAGAATTGTGAATTTGTCTAACGATTTTTACTTTTTTCTCAGAATTGTGGGTTTGTCTCATTATTATAACTTTTTTTCTCAGAATTGTAATTTGTCTCAGATTTTGACTTTTTATCATAACTTTTTTTCTCAGAATTGTGAGTTTGTCAAATGATTATAACTTTTTTTCTCAGAGTTGCAAGTTGCAGTCAGTGAGTTTTTTGAATGGATTTTTGGTTAAATGTCTGGAATGAGGTCTATTATTTTCACATTTTATTCCACAGCAAAAAAATACATCAGTAATATGTAAATCGTGATAAAAAAAAAAAAAACCTTTTACACGTCTTGAAAAAGGCTAACAATACACTTCCTATTTTTAAATTGTAAATAAAGACTGAATTATATTTTCAGCAATAATTCAAAAGCCTGACAGAATAAAACTATTTGCAAGCAATATATATTGCCATTTTAGGTTATTATTGATGGTTTTATCTGTGTAAATTTTGTATTTTGCTGTAATGACAAAAATTACAATTGTTACTGTAGGTAGTAACAATACAAAACATTATTTTTCTTGTTGCCTATAGACAAATTAGACTAAACAGAGTGTGAAAGGTATGCTGTAAGAGAGAATATTTTTTAAAAGTCCACAGGGCCAAAGGTGCTCATAAATGCAGGATTGTATGGTTAAGAACCAGAAGCCATTGTGTTACAAACCTTATGACATCTGGACTAAACTCACAGAAAGTTCAAGACTTTTGAGAACTGATGCAAAACCATTTATCGAACATCTCTGATTTAGCACACACTAGTTTTACAAGTACAGAGTCATGAAACAGTATTCACTGACCCTTGTAACTCACAGATGTGTTTGATTTAAATCAATGTATCTGTTGCAGTATTGCAAAGCAGCTTAAGTATTTTTCCACGGCTCATTTAGGATACACTATGTCATTTTTGTCACAAGGAGGCACTCCAGCTTGAACAAAGACAGACGGTGAGTCTGTTGGTTTCAATTCTCTCAAAATAGCTCATGAAGTGCCAATTCATAGTCTTGGGAAGGGATCGCTCAGCATGAGGAACTGCATACAAATGGCACAAATGAATAAGTAAAAACAAATCGTCAGATTAATTAGCATGGTTAGCTTGAGGCTAGGTCAGTGGACGAATTGTCCAAGATTGCAGCTTAGAAGAGCTGTTTTGTCTCAAAGCATGAGAAGGAGGTGAACTTGAGAAAGAACTTTTCCATTATACTGCTTTCTTTCAGATTCTTTTTTAAATTTTTTTTTTATCTGTCTCAACAAAATTCAGAGCACAGTGACCCAACAATCTTAATTCGACAGTAAGGGAGGGTGCTCTCACCCAGGCGTATGTGTTACAGTACAATACTCATAAACCCGAGCGCTGTAACTACCCTGGTGAGCACAGGCCTATTAAGCATTTAATCAGATTAGGGGAGATGGGTTAATATCCCTCTCATGGAGCGCTAAATATAGTATATTCGAAGTGGCGCTTAACGAGAGGATAACGTTGGCCCTGCCCAGCCCCTTCTATGTTAAAACACCCTCAGACCCAATTTCTCATCCAGTCAGACCTGGAGCATGAGCTAAGCTAGCGCACATATGCCAAAGAGGGAGCTAAACTATTTAGGCTCCTATTAACGTGGGTGTTTGCTAAGTTAGTTCCCAATGCCACATAGCTAAGGTACCACTCACCGTTTACTTTCATGCATTATGGCATGAACTTTTATGTGAGTTCCCTGGACATCAAACCCCTGGACATGTGACCTAGCTGTTGCTTGTGCAATACTCGATTATTTAAGCTACAGGAACTCTGCAACACTGAGCAACATTTGTTTCACAAATGACTCATCCTCAGCCTTTTAGGCATGAATCATATTCTGCTTTATAAAAGTGCAGAATTTTACCTTCCAACATAAACAGAGGAAATACTAATACTTTCTCTGAACCAAAGTCAAAATATTACAAGCATCCAGTTTAAATCAGTCTAAGCTGGGTCCAGGATCTTCCAGAATGCCTTTTAAATTCCAATTCAGTTTTGAATCGAAGTAGTAAACTGGATGCAGAATTTTGTTGAAAGTGTATCAATGCAAAGTTTGTTGGCTTCATTTCCCACAATGCATTGCCTATGCTGACTTTCTTTGAAGTAGAGTTCAGTAAATTCCTCTTTCTGCCATTCCAGTTAAACTTCTCATGTGGCCTGGCTTATTAAATTCAAATTCACACTCAGAATTCAAAATGAGTCAATTATTTAACTCTACATTTTGCAAAACCCTGTGCAAGACCAGGTGAATGTCAGTAAACCAACTTAGGCTGGTTTAATTGGTATTTTTCCCCTTGCAGGGCTCCTAGTGGAAATACGGACACTGGGAAGAAGATGAAAAGAGAATGTGAGAGACTCAAGCTTTAGAAAGCAGCACAAATCAAAAGGTACCAAATCTACATATCCAAAAGTTTATTACCCAATTCAAGGGTGCTATAGCAGCAAATCCTAATGAGAAAGTACAAAGGGGAGAAAGTAAATGAGGGAGAGTTGGGGACAGCTGGTGTGATATCCTGTCTATGGCAACATGACGCAGGCTGCAATAAATCTACTTGCACTGTGTGCTGCTTAGCTAACAGTTAGAGGTCTGTTGAGAGACATACTGTTGCCAAAGTACATTAAACATGCAAGATTATATGTATAAATCGTTAAACAGGTAGATTGGGTGCATCCTTTAGCCAATGGTGATGTACTCTGAACAGACTGACCATCTGCTACTCTATGCATAAAGAGACTAGCAGTTCAGTTACTATAGCATTGTAACAACAAATGTTGTTGTATTTGTGTTAATGAGCTACATTTGAAAAATGTGTGTTTTTAACTCAATTTCCTGGAGAAAAGACCATCTTATACTGGCATGTGTTTCTAAGCTATTTAAGGCTTGTTCATGCTAGCAAGTGCTTTTAAAAAGCAAAACCATCTAAAACACAACAAATGCTGGTCTTAACAGCTGGGGTGTGAATATCATGCTGTGTATTGGTTTTGTTAAAACCTCAAAATAGAAAGAGATAATCTATGGAACAACAACAAGAGATCAGGGTCAAACAGTGACCTTTGTGGGCCTTTTTTTTTTTTTGCTAACAAACAACACTGAGCCTATGTAATTAAAATCACCATTTAATGAGTCATTCATGCTTGCAAATACATGATGCATTGCAACATCAACAGTAGTGAGCTCAGAATTTCCCATCTGAATTCACATACAACTTTAATTTAGTAGATAAAACACACATAGGCTGAGACATTCACACTTGTGTGGGCTCCCAAATGTAATGACTCAAAACGAAAATTTACACCAACGTTTGTTGAGAATTTGCTGCACTAATGCTTGGTCGGGTCTTTCGACTCATAAAACACAACAGTACTTTTCACAGCATTAGAGTACGGTCCTAACCAGGACCTTAGCACAAACATCACAATGTACAAAAATAGATGAATCAGTAGAAAAATAAGAGATATGATTACATGCGAGTGAGTGTATGGGAGGAAAGTGTCCATCTCTGTATAATCAGTTATAGTAAATTTAAGCATAAGTATATTTGACATTCTCAGGCCCTGTCCCAAATTGCAGTCCTGCAGATTTGTGACAACCTTGCATGCATGTGACCATAGAGTGTCCATTTTTCGGTCCCCTTGGACTATGCACCTTTGGACTACTACTGCACAGTCTACGCAGCATTGCATCACCAAAGTGCAGACTAGGCTGAGGGTTTGGGGGCGCATTTGGGACAGGGCCTTAACATATGGTCATTGCATGCATGTGACAGTAGGTTATCCCTTTTTTATGTTTCTGAAGGGTGCTGCTGAGTGCCCCTAATGCTTCCCTTCTGCCCATTCAGCATCTTTGGACTTCTACTGGACAATTTAAGCAACATTGCATCAGCAAAGTGTAGACTTGGCTGAGGACTGCAAGGGCTAAGGGGAGCATATGGGACAGGCCCTTAACATACTGCAATTGCATGAATGTAACCGTAGGGTATCCCATTTTTTGATTCTGAAGGGTGCTCCTGAGTGCCCCTAATGCTTCCTTTCTGCCCATTCTGCATCTTTGGACAAGTACCGGACAATCTATGCAGCATTGCATTACCAAAGTTGGATGAGGACTGCAATGACTTTAAGGAAGAGATATGAGACAGGGCCCCAACAAACAGCAATTGCATGTTTGTAACTGTAGGGTGTCCCATTTTTTTTGACTCTGAAGGGTGCTCCTGAGTGCCCCTGATGCTTCCTTTCTGCCTATTCTGCATCTTTGGACTACTACCGGACAGTCTATGCAGTATTGCATCACCAAAGTTGGCTGAGGACTGCAGTACCTTAGGGGAGCATTTGGGACAGGGCCCAAACATACAGCAATTGCATATATGTAACCGTAGAGTGTCCCATATTTTTAATTCTGAAGGGTGGTCCTGAGTGCCCCTGATGCTTCCTTTCTATCCATTTTGCATCCTTGGATTACTGCTGGACAATCTATGCAGTATTGCATCACAAAAGTTGGCTGAGGACTGCAATGGCTAAGGGGAGCATTTGAGACAGGGCCTTTACATACAGCAATTGCATGTATGTAACCGTAGGGTGTCCCATTTTTTTGACTCTGAAGGGTGCTCCTGAGTGCCCCTGATGCTTCCTTTCTGCCCATTTCACATCTTTGGACTACTACTGGACAATCTATGCAGCACTGCATCACCAAAGTTGGCTGAGGACTGCAGTGGCTTAGGGCAGCATTTGGAACAGGGCCTTAACATACAGCAATTGCATGTATGTAACCGTAGGGTATCTCATTTTTTGATTCTGAAGGGCACTCCTGAGGGCCCCACCTTAGGACTACTGCTAGACAGTCTATGCAGCATTGGGTTGCCAAAGTGTGGACTTGGGTGTACTGGGGACAGGGCCTTAACACATGTCAGAGCACTCAGATTCAGATTTTATGGAATAATACAAGTGGGGGATTGTGTTGCATTAAGTTCCAACATCATGGAGATGTTTTTACATCAAGTATTGTTGCATCACAATCTTGAAGAATATCAAGAATATCTTTGGTATATGTTCTGCTTGCCTTAAATGAGCTTCTGCTTCTCACTGCTGTCTCTCTGCTGGTCTTAATCCCCCAGGTTATGCAGGTCATATGTGTCAAAGGTATAATCTCTGGATTTGGTGGCCGTGTGATAATTAGACCTTCAGAAAGGCGCCATGTAACCTGGATGTAACAACAACAATTTGGACTTAAACAACTTTCATTAATTCTCTTCCTGTTCAGCCTCAACCTATTTTGCTTCTCTGCCTTAGATGTAATGGCATTGCCCTGGACATTTTAATCTGATCTTAGCAAGCACTGAGCCAACAGTACATTGAGGTCAGTTTAGATGAGACAAAAAGCTGTGAAAAACTCATATGTACAATCTTAGACACAGATATACAAATCTTGCCAGTGCCTCTGGTTCTTATGCAACACTTTCATATAGACCCCCAAATTAATACATTATAAGAAATAGGTCTTACAACTATTAGTTGGAAGTTCACGATCAAGTGGCCTTTAAAATTTGTCATTCATCTGCTATGGTACACAACCCACACTCATATGTGACTCCAAAAATATGCCTTTACTAACATACTTTAGGGTAATTCACAGAGCAACTTTAATTTTTCACTTTAAGGCACTTAATTGATAATATGGGTATCTATGAGAATATCCTTGGCTTGAAAAAAGTGTCCATTGATTTCAGTATGATAACATGAGTAATGAGCATTAAAAAGTAATTTTTGCTAATCTATCTGCCCTTTCAATACAATATGCAGGATATCCTTGATTCTTCAAGTATGTCTATCACACAGATATGTACACAAACACAAAGATAGTCTCTTTTGTGTCTGTATTACTCAAATGCTCTTCGTAGGGTTTCCATTGTGTTTCCTCTCAGCCAGTGTTGTGCTTCTGTAGGCCTGGCACGTAGCCATGAAAAGCGTAGGTAGAACGTGCTGCTTGATGGGAACAACTCCAAGTTACCTCACTCTGCCTCCCTTCCTCAAATCCGACATGCTCGTAGCTTCTTGCAACAAGCTGGCAACAGCCAATCGGGAACGTCTTGGGTTTTCCTCACATTGTTGAGCACACAAATACAGACTTGTCAACTGGTTTCACTGGGCAAGTGCTCTAATTAGACATTCCTAGAAATATTTGAGTTAACATTCGGTCAGTTGCAGGGCAACCATGGTGAGAATGTGTGGGTGGGCTGGCAGGCATAGACTGGCTGAACCTGAGCAATGTAATAATTGTTGAAGTTCCCGTCGGCAATGTACGGTGCAGGCTGGTAATAGCAAGTGACGTTAGCCACGTTGGGAATTACGTTTTGCTCTGCCAGAACACGTACTGCCAACATGGTGATGAGGCTCAAAGTCTGCCGCCTTTCGTGTCCCATCAGGCATACTGTACTTTCATTGACGACACTGTACAGGGTGGTCAGGTACTCATACTTGCGGTCCTCTAGTCCCACAAAGTGATTCTGCAGATACGACTCTAGCTTGCGCCTTTGTTCTGCCACATCTGAGAAGTCGATGAAGAACCGGGAGCACATGTAGCGTTCGAGAAGCTTCATCTCAGCTTCCGAAGCCGCACGAAAACCTCGCACCAACAGGTGGCAGTACTTCAGCAAGCCACCACCGCGGATCTCCTCTGGATTTCGCGTGCAGATCAGTTTACGTTGCAGGTGGTCCAAGGCTACGTTGAAGTCTCCGTACACGCTCTCTCCCACGATGGAAGGGTGGAACGTCTCAGCCATGGGGTTCTCAGAGCACTCATAGAAGAGGAGGAGGGAGTCCAGACGGATCTGAAAAGAGTCAACGCTGAACTCAAACTGACGCCGCAAGGAATCCACAAACTTCAGTTCGACATTCTTCCCGCTGTTGTTAGAGAGGGAGATTAGACTCCAACGGTCTGAATCATTACATACTTTCACCATCTTCTGCACATAAGCCTCCTGATGAAAGAGAAAGAAAGGTTTGGAGGAGGACAATGTTAGCATGAGAAATAATTCAATGAAAATTGTTAAAATATGAATATACATGTTAAAAGGTGGAACTGTACAAAAGGGTATGTAGGTGCAATGTGAAATGTCTAAGCAGACAAATAAATAATTCTTGAAATCATTTCCCTGTGCATTTTTGAAATGTGTGCAAAAAAGGGTACATATGTCTGCCATAAGACTACAGTTGCTCATTTTGTCACTTAAAGCCCCTTTGCATATCCAGTAAAGGCATTCCATCACATTGCTGTAGCTTTAAATTATATCAGTCTTATTTGCATACATGAAAACGCGGTCTGCCTTTGCATACACATAGAGTGTATAGAGAGGAGAAAGCGGATCCATCGTAAATTGGTTTAAAGAAATCCTCTTTGTAGTAGAAACCAGAGTTTTTACTACCAGTGTAGTTATCTTATTGCAGCTTCAATGTAATATATGTTGTCTAGGTCGTCTAGGTCCCGTCAATGTCAAATTATAGCATGTCGTGCACTTCCCCTTTATTTAACACATTAAACATATGGAATTATATCAGTTACTAAGCAGTCATTTAGCCGAATCTCTCTTATCCAAAGTGACAGTACACTTAAATTAAGGACAGTCCTGATGGAGTAACCTGAGGTTAAGTGCCTTACAGGAGGGTGATGAATCAACTCCTGCAAAGTTTGGATCCACAACTTTTCATTTACTAGCCAGGATTTTTAGCTACCTTGCTTAAAAACATATTAAACTAAACTAAACAGATTTGCAGGTTTTGTCTCCCAGCTGAAAAGTTCTCAAATCCAGAAAAAGACAAGTTTATGCTGGTTTAAAACAAAAGTTTGCAAATAAACCGGTTCTAAATGCTTACCTTTAATGTAACCGGGGTGATTTTCTCTTTATTCACTCCTTCAGGCAGAAAATCCAGGAGGGAGTCGAGAACGATATCCTTGACGGTCTGAAACTCCATTTCTCCTTTCAGATCCGCGCAAAATATGAGGTCCAGGTCCTTGTAGCCCAAACCGCTGTCCTCGTGGAGAACGTGACTGGCCGCAGAACCGTTCAATCGAACCTCCCGGACGTGGATCTTGCGCTCTTCCATGCGATATCGCACGACTTTGACGATATCCCGAGGTTTCATCTCCAAAGTGGGGAAGTTCCATTTGCCGTGAATGGGGATGGATTCGGTGAGGATGACATCCAGACGCTTCACCTGCTCCCAGTTCAGCACGCTTAAATTACTCAGATTATTTTCCATGGCTAGTGATTAGAGATCGGTCTGTTAAATTGTCCTACAGTCAGGTTGTTTGGCCGTACCACATCAAACGAGAGGAGCGGATGCGAGAAGAAAATGCTATAACTTCATTAAATAATTCTAGATAAAGTATTTTTCAGTCAGGCATAAGTTTATATGCACGTCTGTGCATTCGTGTTGCATGCAGCGTGCTGCCGCTGCGCTCACCTCTGTGCGTAAAAGCTCTCCAGATGTCCCGTTTGCCTGAAGTTCGTGGCGAGGGCGGTGAACGTGGGTTCTCACGGCTCTCGGGGGGGCCGTGATGATCAAAATGCTAGCTGCATGATTGCGATGAGTTTTCGGGTCTGACAAAAAGGGCACGCCTTTCCAAGAACGCCACTGTCAAATAGCAGTAGACCCCGTCCCTCTCCTCAACTACAGCGAAAGCTGGAAGCTTTGAGTCTTTACATGTTGTTGTTGTTTAATTCTGTGAAAAAATAAATAGGCTATATAAATAAGTCAACCAGTAATATGCAAACCATGTTAAAGTGCGCACTGATAGAATTTAGATACGCAGTATCAATAATACGCAGGCTAAATGTAAGACCTACCTGTATAGAAACACATTGTCAGCTGTTGCTCTGTACAAACTGCTGGTTGCTCATGTCATCTCGGTTGCAGGCAGTGAGGATGCTTAAAGATTAACCCGTAAACTAAAGCAGGAGTGACGGAGAATTTGAGTGACAGCTGCGTGCACCAATCCAGACGCGCACTCTTCAACTATGGTAACATTATACACCTTTGTACCTATGTACGATCTGTTAAAGCATATATATAGTAATATTTATAATAAGCTAAAGTAAGTCTTTTTATATATATATATATATATATGTATATTTATTCTCTTTCCATGCCCAAAAGAAACAACTGCATTGGTTTATGACTAATAATTCTAAACATTCAATTTGGTATATGACTCAAAAATAATTTCCAGGCAATTAGTGTTATGCAATAGGTGATATGGATTGATAAATGAACCAGTTAAAATGGACTAACAAAACATCATTTCTACTTTATAGATAACCCTGAATGTCAATGCTGCCCTCTAGAGAAAGACATCATGTTTGGAAGTTGAATTGTACCTTTGTGCAGGTGAGTAAGAGTTTTCAGTCTCTGAAGCACATTACACTAGATGTGTGCTTGGGTTATAGAAGGAAGAATAAAACCATGCTATCTTTCAGGGAAAATTTACAGAAAAATATCCCTAAGTTACTGTATATCTCATGTCCTAAGTGGATGTCCATAAAAGAAAAATGCTTCATAAATAAATGTCCTTATTTGCTTCTAAAAGTACCACAGGTTGTATTTTAGGGTTTGGATTGTGTGTTAGGGTTATTCTGTAGTAATTGTAATTAGCTTAATTTAAGGGCAAATGTAGTCCCTCTTTAGATGGCTACGCTAATGTGTGTTTGGGAGGGAGTGAGACAGACGTGTGTGTAACTCTGTGTGTGTCTGTGTAAGAAAGGCTAGTTGGTAACTGTGTGTATAAATGACTGACCGTAATGTCAGGTCAGGCTAGATGTCACCCAGAATCTGTCAGGGGGAGCGGACCTGCGTCACAGCGGTAACAGCCAATAAAGCAGGATTATTCTAGATTACCCCCTACACCATGACTTTTGGACGCACTTCTCAATGTGTGAGTGTGTGTGTTTAAGAGAGGAAGAGAAGTGAAGAAAATCTGAACAGTGTGAATTCACTATAACTACACAATGCATTAAAAACAAAACAATCAGTTTATATCTGTTTCCTAGACATTTCATTTCATAATCAAAAGGGAAAAAAATAGTTTTTATGCATATATTTATGTATTTATTTAAAAAAAAAAACATTTTTTTAGATAAAGCATTTATATAGAATGATAGAAATAATAATACAATTCTTTGTCATGAAATGCAGTCCTTTTTTTTATGCAAACTTTAATATTTTTTTCTTTTTATTTTCTCAAAATAATAAATAAGATAATTTGCTTAAAATAAAGATATTTATGTAGTTATGTATTTATATATTTTTGCATTTGGATATTATTGTTTAATTATGTACATAGAATTTATGTACAATGAATAAAATAATAATAAAAATATTAACTGTCATGAAATGCAATGCAAAATTCTTGTTTTCATTGTGCAAACTATAATTAAATGAATGCTCTTATGATATTTTATTCATGCATTTAGACATTTAAAAATGTATATGCAGTTATGCAAGCTGTAATGAAATGAATACCTTTGTGAAATTAATTTATTTATACATTTATATATAAAATTATAGAAATAACAATAAAAACATTCATTGTCATGAAATGCGATGCAGAAAGCCTTAATAGTCTTTAAATGTGGCTTGTTTTCTTTATGCAAATTGTATATTTTTCTTTTAAATTTTGGGTGAAATGTGACCAAGCCCATTAGCTGTTGGCATGTGATGTTTAATGGCTCTGTAGGAATCTGACATTCCTCAGGGTCAGTTAAAGCAGTCAGGAGTTTCCTGTCTCTCTCTCTCCACACACTCACCCAGAGTCATAAACTTTATCACACTGTTTTTCTTTTAATTGCCCATATGCTTTCTCTTTAGCTCACGCTAAAATATACGCTACGGAAATAGAAATGTGAGAGTCGACTACATTAAAGTGTCTGTCTCAAGAACTCTTTTTGCTCAGGTAGCCACACAGAGACTGATGTTTGACTCATGCTTATGAGCTCAGATGAAGCTTTAGCCAATCCACCACCCCAGCTAAACCAGTGAGACAGTTACACACTTTCTCTCGCTCTCTCTTTCTAACCTTTATCACCACTAACCCGCAAGGTTGGGTTTTAGAGAACCCTAAACTTATGCTATTCATGCACAACCATAAACCATGAATCATATAGTACTTTCTTTGCATATTTGCAGTGTCATTGTCATTGACTGGCACGCAACCTGTTTAAGTCTCTAGCATTTCACATTCTCAAATTATACTTTGCAATGTACTATCAAATGATTCTGACTGGACTTTTCAGACTACAAAGGTAAAAATAAATCAGTCTCTTCTTAACTTTAATTTGCTCACTTGACTTTGGAGCAGGGTTTCATAACCCAGGGTTAAAAAGCATTGCTAACCCTGCTACTAAATGGCAAGTGTGAAATGTACCTTTACCTGTGGTTAAAAGCAGGGTTGAAGGGTAAGTTTACCTTTACTTTCACCCAGGGTTAAAAGTGAGATTTAGTATGATGAAAACCCAGGGTTAGGTGCAGTTTGAAAAGCCCTATGACTAGACCAACAATTCTGTTCATTTTAGTCATTTTACTACTAATAATAGTTCACTAAATGATATGATGAAAAATTTAACTTTGAGAGATTTAATTTACTTGAATATGCATTCATTTAACTATTAGGCCTACAAACGTTTATCCACCTTCTTATCCACCTACGGCCCATGATGCTTTGCACATTTATCTAACATCTATTAACCACAGTGTTGGTTTGCTAATCACATATAATTTGTTTAAAACGCAAGTGTTACGCATTTAATTTGTACAACATTTTTATAATGTGGTATTTTGTAGATGAATTAGAAGCACAACAATTAAACTGTCATTCACAGGCATGTACAAAATGTGTAAATAAAGCTCTTTAAAAACGCAACTTGCATTTTTACAACACTATGTTGTAAGTGTGTCTCATTGGTTAATCAAAAGTTCTTCACATGCTTGTAGTCTTCACACCCACTTGAGCAATTGGGCCAAATAGGAAATACGTCATGCTCAAGTGTAAAGGCTGTCAGTGTGGGTATTGGGACAGGCCCTATGAATGTAAAAATAAGCATGTTCAGAAGCAACGAGGTGGCATTATTCTACTCACCCTTCAACCATCGAATGGTAAAAGGAAATGTAAAAGTGTAAAAACACATAATACATATTACTACAACAAAACATGAATTATGCAATTACGTTATTATAATGTACGTTGCAAATTTATTTCAGTTTTTTAGTGGTCATTAAAGGGACACAGCTAGCTGCTTGTTAGCAGTAGCCTGTTACATCACAGTACTATTTCACTTACAGCGTAAACAGAGTAAGGACAGATGACTGATAGGACGAGGGCTAATGATTTGATCCCAAGTAACACTGACAAAGATCTAATCTTGTAAAATGTATGATATGTACTTCCGCTCCCTGAAATTAAAACTAAGTCAAAAAGCAAGCCCGCGTTCAAAAGCGATTTTTTAATGCATATTAATAGCGACTCCCTGATGCCCGCAATAACGGAGAGAGATTAAAGAGTATTGCAAAATATTTTTTCCTCCCATCTCATATTTATTATCTTAGGGGTTCCGTAAGACATGTCATTTCCTTTCCATACATAGTATTCGTGGGGGAATCATGATGCCGGCTCAACGTCGTGATGTCTGTCAGCTAGCGATGGATGATGGCATGGTCTATAAACGGTTTGCACTTACGTCATGATTTGGTCAGTTACCCAGATGCGCTGCCATATTGGCGATACTTGGATGTAAAAAACAGCATGGATTCCACGGTTAATGTGCTACTGAATATGTTGTTCTGCTAATTTATGCAGTCTGAACCATGGAAAACAAATCACATAGAAAAGGACTTAGTAAGCAGGAAAGGGTGCAATATTTTGACAAACTAGAGTTAATAGGTAGTACGAGCAGTATTAATTAAGATATTAGCTTAATATTTCATCTACCTGACCGGAAAATGGTAAGAACAAAACACAAATGTTGTCAAGATTCTTGCCCTGGAAATCCAGGTTTTGTTTGGCCAACCACAAACTCCTTCTTTCCTGTTTTGCACTCTACTCCTTGATTTGTTATCTTTTGGCCGTCTAAAGTATTCCAAATGTTTTTCCCAGTCCGACCGATTAGCACAGCCCAAAACATGACAATAATTGACCATTTTCAGCATCAATAATCAACACAATTTGCAAGTTCCGTTCAGTTCAGTGGCATTGTTTACGTTCTGTGCTGCCAATATGGCCGCATGTTGGCACATCATAAAAACACCCCATTGGCCCAATGTCTAGTCTAGATGTTTTAAATGTTTTTTAAATAAACCCAAAAGGTAACAAAATGGTCAAGGATATCCATCGGCTGCTTATACACGACAGCAGTAGTGTCACGACCACAGATTGTTTGTTGTGTTTTTTGCTCCCCATGTACTCCCCGTGACTCCCTCTCATGCCCATATTTGGTCCTTCCTGTTCCTGTCCTCGTTTAGTGCGATTATTAGTTGATTCCCTACACCTGTCAAGCCCTTGTTACTCTGTGTATATTAGTTCGTGTTTGTTCATTTCTCTCTGTCGGATCTACATGTTGTTTTGCGTGCTTCTCCCCGTTCCTGTGTGATTTACTCCAGTGCAATTCTTTGATTAAAGACTTTTTATGTTTATTTCACAACTCCAGCGATCTTCCTAGCAGCAAAGCGTGACAATTACTGAGAATTACTTTTCAAAAATATTTTTTTTGTTAATATCCACTTTATCCAGTGCCATGTTTTTACTTGACTGACCGAGAAATTGCTTCAGATGATTCAGAGAGAGAGCTTTCTGGACGAATGCAAATTGCTTCAGAATGTTTCGCAAACACGTTTGGCCAGTTCACTGAAAAAAAAAATAAAAAAATTCAAAATGTGATTGTCATTGCTTATTAATATTATGCATATGTGACCCTGGGCCACAAAACCAGTCATAAGTGTAATTTTTTTTTAAATTGAGATTTATATATCATCTGAAAGCTGAATAATAATCTGTTTTCTGTTGATGTATGATTTGTTATGATAGGACAATATTTGGCTGAGAGACAACTACATGAAAATCTGGAATCTGAGGGTCCAAAACAATCTAAATATTGAGAAAATCGTTGACCAAATAAAGTTCTTAGCGATGCATATTACTAATCAAAAATTAAGGTTTGATATATTTACAGTGGGAAATTTACAAAATATCTTAATGGAACATGATCTTTATTTAATATCCTAATGTTTTTTGGCATAAAAGAAAAATTGATAATACAATTTTAAATATGTCATTTTTCTTACAAAAACACATTGATTTGCTTCAGAAGGCCTTTATTAACTCCCTGGAGCTGTGTGAAGTACTTTTTATGATGGATGGATAAACTTTTTTTGGACTTCAAAATCTGTGTCTTTGGAAGAGCTTGGAAGAGTCAGAACATTTTTTTTAATATAATTCCGATTGTATTTGTCTGAAAGAAGAAAGTCATACACCTAGGTTGGTTTGGGGGATAATTTTCTTTTTCTTTTTTTTTTTGGTAAACTGTCACTTTAAGAGAGAAATTTACAACAGTTTATAATGAATATGTACAACATGCAACAATATTTATTGATGCTGCTTCTGTAAAAATAAGTGCATTTATTCCGATATCTGCCCCCATCAGTTTGGCATCTTCCGGATGATCTCGATAGCTTGTTTTGTTTGTTCATGATGCTAACCTCAGTGTGTACATGAGTGGTTTGTGGTTGGCTGTAGCTTGATGTGTACGTGTTGTGTTTTCTGCCTCTGTGTGAAGTGGGAGTAAAATGTGGTAAAATAGAAAAGAGGTGTAACATTATAACATGAAATGGATGCTTTATTTCTAACGTCAGCTCTTCATAGATCAGAAATAAAGCAAGGAGTTTTACCATGTTTTTGGAGAGTTTTAAAAGTGACAGACATGCAGTATGATTCATAAAGAGGCCTGCCCCTTACTGTTATTGTTTTTTGTGGACAGGCATTCGACCTGCAGCTGCTTTGGCCCCTTTGACCTCCATCCTGCATGAGGAAGTGTGTCTTCCTCTTACTAAGGCTGATCCCACAGTAATACATAAAACATTTTCTTCCAAGAAACTGCTTCAAAACAAGTCTTATGCAACCAGGCAAGATAAAGACATCATACTTTATGAGGTACTATGTACAACATACATGTTAAAACCTACAAATGTGCAGTCACATTAAAAATTACTTTTGTTGGTGTAAGTTTCTGTAGTCAGAAAGTTTGGTCATGTTAAATAGTATTTCCGATATGAATAAAACTTCTTTAAGCACAAACTAAGATATTTTGAAAGATTCTTGTGTTATGTATTTAGATAGTATTTACATTTTGTTTGACATAAATAATTTATATACATTGACAGAAATAATAACCAAACTTTCATTAAATGCAATGCAAAAAGTCTTTAAAATATGCTTATTTTTTATGCAAACATTTAAAAAAGAAATAGGATATTTTGCTTAAAGTGAATAAAGACTATTGTGTTATTAATTAAGCATTTGCATTTTGACATTATTTTTTTTTTTTAATATATGTATTATATAAATAAGACCTGTTTATATTTTTATACATCATTGTTTATATTTCCCTGCAACCAGTATTTTAGTTATGACTAAACATAAATCACCAGTGATTATTATATTTAGAAGAATCATTCTTCTTCTTAAGTATTATTGAATTATGAATCATTATTCATCATTTCAATGAAAAAGTGTTGATCTAATTCTCTTGTCAGCATGTCGTGGAATATGGATTGACCACAGCAGAAGAGTAGTTGCTTGTAGCAACATGGAGAGGAAGTGAAAAGGCTTTCACAGTTCTGCTGAAATAGCATGTTCTCACCAGATTCTGTTTCCTGGTGGTGTGTGGTTTCACACTCACACATATACACACTATCATGCTTTCTCTGTCACACAAAACACACTGATAACTCACTCCAGATGCGGGTTCTTTACGAAATAGTATATTTGTGGCCTTTGTATTTATATGTTTGTCACAAACTCTACATATACTATTCACTTGGCCATATTTGTACTCCCATCTATCTTACATTTTACAACTAGTTTATGGGAAGAACCACTTTGTGGGACACACCTGCCCCCTATTGGAAAGTCTGCAAAAAAAAAAAAACACAAAAAAACATTTAGAAAAAAATGTGACTACAAAGATGCAAACCTGCATTTATAGCACTGTATGGAGGTGGTAAAGCAACAAGGCACATCCAAATTCATAATATAACATTCGGTATGCTAAAATGAAGGCTGCATAGATGTATGCTTTAATATCCCACAATCCTGTTTGTGCAGTTGAAGTTTGGTTGACAATGGAAACTGAATGAACTGTTATTCATTTCCAGATTCCAATTTTTTATGAAGAAATAAACACTTTGGTCTTTTAATTATTATTTGCATATCTGTAAAGCTCACTGTTGTTAAGTCATGGTATTTCTGGGTTGTGAAACAGTAAGAAAGCAGTCTGTGGTTTTACTCACAGCCTTGATCTCAGTCAAGTAGAACTGCTGAATCAGCTGCTCATTAGAGCCCTCTTATGGCTACCACTGATATTGCATCTGATCTTATGGTACTTGTTCTCTGAAAAACACAATTTGCAAATTTTAGTACAAAAATTTGCCTAGTTAATGTATGTGTGCTTATGAACAGATATATATATATATATATATATATAAACTGTAAATTAATCAATAAGTTCCACCATTTACAACTAAACATAATTATTTTCCTGATAATTGCTAAGTAGCATAGAAGCTGTTTTCCAAAAAATAACAAATCCTGGCATTATTGCTTTTTTGAAAGAAAATGTAAAAAATGACCCAAGGACCCTTCAGCTTTATGTGTGTGTGTATATATATATAAAACCTTTTTTGTCTAAATAGGTACATAGAGAACCTTTAACATCTGAAGAAACCTTTCTGTTTCACAAAAGGTTCTTTGTGGCGAAAGAACCTTTGACTGAATGTTTCTTTGTGGAACCAAAAATGGTTCTTCTATGGCATTGCTGTCAGGCCCGGCTCCACAGGGGGCCAGAGTGGGCCTGGTCCACCCAATCAGGAGCCTGGCCCACCCTGGCCCCACACTACATAGCCTAACAGCCAATCACAAAACTGGAGCGATATTCAGTTGAGCTAGATTTTAATTTGTCTTTTCTTTCTTACCGGTCGCACCCCGAAACACTTTAACATTGTATATAGTTTTTGCGCTATCAATATGCAGGGTATTAAAATCGCTTTTGCGCTGTTTACTTTCACTTTTGCTTTCGTCATTAACGTGCACTCTGTGTAAAGGATGTTTGTTCTATTGTTAGTCACAGCATGTTGGAGAAAACGCCTTTTGTGTCTCACCACGGAAAACAAAGTAAATATTACATATTAAATATTAAACGATTGCAGAAATGTTATTTATCTTAAGGGTTTAATGTGTAGTCTTGTTAAGTCAAGATGCAACATCATGAATCTTGGAAACGAGCTGGCAGCATAAATCACACAAATCAGAGCAAAATGTTATCATTTCATATTGAGTAAATGATTAAACAATTTAAAAATGAAACTGAAAACATAAGGCCATTGATAACAACTAAAAACAACAATAATAATGAAATTAATACCGCAATTTTAATATTCATAAGGATTCGTTTTTAGGTGTCCTCAACGTCAGTATTTTACGTTTCAATACTGTAAATATGTCAGTATTTAGTGTCTGAAAACGTAAGTAAATGTATGTTTTATAGAACCACTTTTTACGTAAAATACATATGAATTATGATGAGATCACGTTGGTACAGCAGATGCTCTCAGTTTAGAATTGTAGCGTATGTTTTCCAACTCAACTAAATGATTTTTATTTCTAAATGTTATGCTAAATGTCAATGTAGGTGGTCAAGTAATGTAATCATATGACCAAAAATTATTCTTTAGTAAGAACACCTATAGTGTACTCAGCTGTTATATTTTGAGGCCCTATAAACTACAATTTTTTTCAACACACTTTGCATTAAAATAATGTATGTATTTACCACTACACCCCACCACCCACCCCCTGGCCCACCTCGGATTTCACTTGGCCCACCCTTCATTTCATTTCTGGAGCCGGGCCTGATTGCTGTGAAGAACTTTTTAAAGCACCGTTATTTTTAAGAGTGTACAAGGAGAGGGTGACTTATGAGGACATTGCCCCATGTACCAATTTTTCAAAAGGCTTATAAATCATACAGAATAAGTTTTTTTGAGAAAGTAAAAATGTGCACAGTCTCTTGTGAGGGCTAGGTTTAGGTTTAGGGTTGGTGTAGGGCGATAGAAAATACAGTTTGTACAGTATAAAAACCATTACGCCTATGGAATGTCCCCACAATTCACAAAAACAAACCTGTGTGTATGTGACTTTGGAACACAAAACCAGTCATAAGTAGCATGGGTATATTTGTAGCAATAGCCAACAAGACATTGTATGGGTAAAAATGATCAATTTTTCTTTTATGCCAAAAATCATTAGGATATTAAGCTAAAATCATGTTCCATAAGTAGATCATGTTCCATGAATATATTTTGTAAATTTCCTACCTTAAACATATCAAAACTAAATTTTTGATTAGTAAGATGCATTGCTAAGAACTTCATTTGGACAACTTTAAAGGTGATTTTTTTCAATTCAATTCAATTCAATTCAAATTTATTTGTATAGCGCTTTTCACGATACATATCGTTGCAAAGCAGCTTTACACCAAATTGACATTTTTACAATACATGTAGTAGTATTTTTGCGATTCTTTTTTTTTTGCACCCTCAGATTCCAGATTTTCAAATAGTTGTATTTTCCTATCCTAAAAAACCATACATTAATGGAAAGCTTATTTATTTAACTTTGAGATGTATGAATTTCATTAAAAAAATATTGGTCCAGGGTCTCGCACACACACACACACATACATACATATATATATATATATAGACAATATCGTTTGGTCAGTATAAAATCTATAGAAGTCTACGGAAAGTCTCCACAATTCACAAAAACAAACGTGTGTGTGTGTGTGTGTGAGGGTAAGCAAGAATTGTGGTGTGTGAGACACTTCACTGGCCTAATTAGCCTTTAATATCCAGACTGAATCATTTACTTAAAGTCATTTAATCTGTAATTTGCATTCCCGTCCAAACTGTAACAACATAATTTCTCTATCGTGCCTAAACTGCAAACTGCAAGAACTGCCCAAAGGAGGAGGCAGAACCTGATTTTACCAAGTACAACATGTTCCTGGATCAACATCTTTGTTGACCCTGGAACAACATTGTGATTAACCAATCAGATTTGAAAAAAGTTTATAGTTTTTGTCAAGTTTAGGCTTAAAATCAGTGTTTGGTGCTTGTACATCAGTGTCATTCGTCTATCATTTCCCCTGATTTTCGGGATTACTCATGGGTAAGGTTAGGTTTAGGTGTAGGGATGTGGTCAAAATTACATTTTTGGATTAAAATGTTGTTCCAGGGTCACCAAAATATGTTGACCCAGGAACACATCTAACTCAGCATAATAAGGACGTGCATTAAAATACTGTCATACTGATTCTAATGTCATTCCAAAGCTGCAAGACTTAGTTTTGTGGGCAAACAATCCCTTTGAGCTGAACATGTTTCGGTCCCTGAATAGGCTATAATGCAAACTTACAGGCTATAACACAGAGTAGGGTCAAGTTGAATGGGAAGCAAAGTGACCTGATCTGATAATTAGAGTCATTCACTGGGAATGTTCCTGCAAAGGCAAATGGAGAGGTATTAGGACATGATAAGACTGGCAGACAAAAAGCATCTTGGAGAAAAGCAACAGCAGTACAAGGTATGAAAAGACAATGCAGAAAAGATGAGCTGATGTGGCGGAAGACGAAACTTAAATTTCACTATAGCATGTATAAAGACATCCTTCATGCTTTCAATGTGGAACTAGGCACAGCTCGACAGACCTTCTTCTCAAACTTTATAAATAGTAACTTAAACAACACTCGAACTCTATTTGCTACTGTTGAGAAACTAACAAAAGCCCAAGTCAGATTCCCAGTGAAATGCTCTCAGACAGCAAATGCAATGAGTTTGCTTTCTTTTTTTCTGAGAAGATCAATAATATCAGAAAGGCTATTAGCACTCAATAAATCCTCAAATTATGCAGAGGTAGGTTTTTGAAGCAAATTATAGCAAAATTTTGGAAGAAACAGTACAGCACCTTAAATCGTCAACCTGCTACCTTGACACACTTCCCTGATCTTTTTTTCAAAGGTGTGTTTAACTGTTTAGAAGCAGATCTGTTAGAAGTGGTGAACGCCTCACTTCCTTCTGGAACTTTTCCAAACTCCCTAACAACTGCAGTTGTTAAAGGGGTCATCGGATGCCTATTTTCCACAAGTTCATATGATTCTTTAGGGTCTTAATGAAGTCTATAATATACTTTGGTTAAAAATTCTCAATGGTTATGTAAAACAACACCCTTTTTACCTTGTAAAAATAAGCTCTGCAAAAATCATCCCATTCTGATGGATTGTTCCTTTAAATGCAAATGAGCTCTGTTCGCCCTGCCCCTCTCTTCTCTTTGTAGGGTGACGAGCCTGTTTACTTTAGCCACATTTAGCGTGTTTAGCCACAAAACTTGCTAACTAGCACGTTATTATGAAAGGTGATTGCAGAGATTCATTAAAAAAGCGCTTATACTCACTTCTGCTGTAAGTGAAACTGGATCACAAATGATTTGAGCGAACATAGACGCATTTATGTAGATCGGGAGGCGCATTCCCTTCACAAACAAACATAAGCCACTGCAATCCACTACATCCAGCAACACAACACCTCAACTGCTCAATCAGAGATATTCTTGTCTAACTTACATCCCTGCTCCGGCATCGAAACAATGGCAGTCGGACTGTTACAGCTGATTTAGGGTGGGTCTGAGGTAAGACACTCGTGTCAATCAACTATTGTGGGAGCGGCCTCTGTCTGTGTGGCGCCACACCGACAGGCATCTAAGAATGGCTCAGTTTGAAAAAGGGGATATTGTTTTTACAGATTAATTAAAAACCACTGCATGGATTTTTATCATTATAGGGCAGATGTGATGACCCCTTTAAGCCCCTCCTGAAAAAGAGCAATTTTGATAACACCATACTGAGCAACTATAGACCAATATCAAATCTTCCTTTTATAGGCAAGATTATTGAAAAGGTTATTTTTAATCAGCTGAACCAGGCACAGCACCACAATTTTTTCTCTACCGGGGCTAAGGGGGGGCTAGACCAATATGTGGGGGTGCTAAAAAAATAATTGATATTCATGTCGTCAAAGTTACTTCTTTAAGAAATTGTCTTTTTTTTTTTTTTTTTTTTAAATGAAAGCAGATGGTACACACCACATTTAACAGAGTCTAGTTTTAAATGATATTTGGCTGTCGGCGCCGATAGCCTTGTAGGCAGTTATGGACTACGGGCATCCCGTGTTCAAATCCCGACTTGAAGACCTTTTCTGACCCCCCCATACAAGAATTTCACAAATCCATGATCAAGCACACGCAAGGCTACAGCTTGCCGCAAAGCCCCAGCAAAAGTTACTACCATGAATGTGTAAGGATGAAATAAGGAGATATTTGAATTATTAATAAAGTAGTGCTTTCTGAGTCAGTAGCTTTAGCTTTAACTCTCCGCACACGTCTACTAGATGAGCCCCAGAGACTCCTATTTAATACTGTACAGCTGCTTTGTCACAATTCTGTATTGTTAAAAGCCCTATATAAATAAAGGTGACTTGACTTGCTGCGTTTGATACTGTCATAACATACTTATGGAGAGACTGAAAAACTGGGTTGGGCTTTCTGGGGTGGTCCTCAAATGGTTCAGGTCATACTTAGAAGGGAGAGGTTATTATGTGAGTATAAGAGAGCATACGTCTAAGTAGACTTCCATGACATGCGAAGTCCCACAAGGCTCAATTCTTGCGCCACTCTTGGTCAGCCTCTATATGTTCCCACTAAGTCAAGTAATAAGACAGAACCAAATTGCATATCACAGCTATGTAGATGATACCCTCATTTACCTAGCCTTATTGCCAAATGATTACAGCCCCACTGACTCCCTCTGTCAGTGCATTGATGAAATTAACAGTTGGATGTTCCAAAACTTTCTTCAGTTAAACAAGGAGAAAATTGAAAACATTGCATTTGGAAACAAAGATGAAGGTAAAAGCATACCTTGACCCTAGGCGTCAAACAACTAAAAATCAAGTCAAGAATCATTGTGTGACTCTGGAGTCAGACCTTAGTTTCAGTAGTCATGTCAAAGCAATAACTAAGTCATCTCAAACACATTGCAAGAATTAGATGTTTTGATTCCAGTCAAGACTTGGAGAGTCTGTTTATGTCTTTATCACCAGCAGGGTGGACTATTGTAATGGTCTCCTCACTGGCATTCTTAAGAAGATCATTAGAAAGCTTCAGCTCATACAGAATGCTGCTGCCAGGATTATGACTAGAATCAGAAAGTCTGAGCATATCACACCAGTCCTCAGGTTTGTACACTGGCTTCCAGTTACATTTAGATTTAATTTTAAAATACTATTACTCGTTTATAAAACATTCAATGGCCTAAGACCTAAATACATTGCAGATATGCTGAAAATGAGCCTAACAGACCACTCAGATCATTAGGATAAAGTCAGTTAGAAATACCAAGGGTTCATTCAGAACTAGGGAAATCTACTTTTACCTACTACGCCGCCCACAGTTGGAACCAGCTTCTAGAAGAGATCAGGGCCCGTATTCACAAAACATTTTATCTTACCACTAAGAGTTCTCCTAAATAGCCGTAAAAGTTTTAGCTAAGAGTTTTCTATTAAAACCCATTTACAAAGCTGTAGAGACAAACTTTTACTAAGGAATGAAGAGAAGTCTTAAGATACTGTAGGAGTAAGAGCGGGGTTGACCTTGTTGCTATAGATGATGTCAGCATGCATATTAACTATGCACACAGTGATTGGCTGATAGGGGAAGGGTCTCAGTCAGAGATTTATTCAGAGAAATATTGTAGAGCATGATTTTATGTTGCCATATTCAAATAAAGGTTTAAAAAATAAAAATGTTGCCACAATCAAAGATTCTAACATGCTGGCTAAATGTCACTAATTAAACAAGTATATGTTCAGCTAATTGTCAACCTCTTACATGTGTGCTTCTAGTAAACAGTTAGCAGATTTGCATATAAAGAGCCTTTTAATTAACAGAGTAGAAAAATCATGGCTGATAGTAACACATGCAAACATAAAAGAAAACCAAACTGGATGCAAGAACAGCTGTTACTTCTTGCCTAACTTTCAAAAGAAAAATTGGAGTCGGGATAACCTCCAAAACCAAAAAAGATGCGTGGGAAAACATATGTGTGCAAATAAATGCAGCGTGTTTCTAAAATGTTTATGTTCCAAAGCAGATTGCTGGCAACAGCCATTTAAGTCCTGCTGAAAAAAAAACAAACAATAGAAACAATCAAAAATTTGTAAGTGTTAAGTAAGTGTATTGTTTTTTGTTTATTTTGTTTTTTTCCATCAGAGAGGATAGTTTGTGACAAGGTCTTAGTGACTTGGGAGTTCTCTTCACTACTCCTAATGTATCACAGATTTAGGAGCTAGTTTTATGTGCTAAAACGTTAGGAGTGTTAAATTTAGGATTGACACACCCATTATTTGAAAGATTTTCTCTTAAATCGGCAAGTTATGAGCTACTTTTAGCCTTAAGATGTTTTGTGAATACGGGCTCTGATGTGCTAAATCAGTAATCATATTCAAAACACATCTGTTCAGCTGTGCATTTACTGAATGAGCACTGCGCTACATCCGAAATGATTGCACTGTATTTTATGTATAATCATTTTTATTCTTAACTGTTTTAATTAATTTTTTCAATTTTAAATCATTTGAACATTTTTAAATTCCTTGTTTTTATTTTTGATTATTTTAATTTATTTTATATGTAAAGCACTTTGAATTGCCACTGTGTGTGAAATGTGCTAAAAAAATAAACCTTGCCTTGCACATGCAGTATGATTGTGCTTAATAACTATTAACTGAAGCCAGATAACAAAATCAAGGAAGGTTAGATTTATAATTCTAAAAAGCACTTCCCGACATTAATGGACAATTTACATAAATATATTTGTCCAACGCCTGCTCAGAAATTAGGTAAATTATGCAATTGAGAAATGGAGGCTGGACAAACATTTTGACTAATAGCATAGTATTATCACCACACCTAACGAGTTATTCACTGTTCTGTTCCATTGTTTGATGATTATGATTTGACTTTCAAATGATTTCAAATTACACTTAATTCCGCATCCTAATTCCTGTCATTTAAGTTTTGTGATTGTTTTTTGACGCTGTTTTTGCAACAGTTTTCACAGTGACGGTTTTATTAAACAGTTTACACACCTGTGGTGTGTCTGTTTCTAATGACTTCCATCTAGTTTGGGTGTGTAAATAATGAGCTTTCTTGGCGTATGTGCATCTGAGGCACCTTACTGTTGGCTGACCAACAAGGAAATGAAAGATTTTGCCAACAATTTAAATATAAAATGTATGTAGTTTTACATGTTGAGCACATCACACTACAGCATATTAAACATTTACAAATGTATTTAATAGACTGTAAAGTGATTTTTAGCAGATTATTAGAGCTTATTTAAATGTTATTTTATTTAAAATACTATTTTAGAGTTTCTACTTCAAAATTCCATGTTTAATTCAATGTGTTACTTGCAGTTTCTTTGTAATTCATTGTAAAACCTGCTTTTTTCTTAGTGAAAAATTTGTTTTACACCTTTTTTTAGTGCAGTAAAGGAAAAAAGAGGTAAAAATCCTGAAAATGTCTTGTTCACTTATTTACTGACAGTGTTTACTTTTTAATTGACAAGAAAATGTCTGAGTTACTTTTTTCAAATGAGTAACGCCAGTTACTTTTCCCCCATTTATTGATTAAAAGCTTTCCTGTCCCCATGTTGAGAGAAATCTGGAGTAAGATGTTACTGGAGTAAGATAAATGTGACAGATTCAGTATTCCTCAGAATGAATAAAAACAGTGAAATTCAAATCAGAATATGACGCAAACCTGCAATAATTAAATATGTTAAATAATACAAATATTCTTTATGCATTTAATACCATTTCATTAACTGATGTCTTTGCTGCTCACCTGCGATGATCCAATTCAACCATACTAATAAGCAAAAATTACTCAAAATAATCTAACATTTGTTTTCCTTTTTTTTTTTAATTGCTGAAGAGTTAATATTTTTTCTTCTGCGGTCTACTGTACAGACGTGAATTTACTTTTCTCAAATCCTGAGGCTTTTGGTGTGAAAAGGCTTTCACATTTGCCAAAAATAAAACTTTTTATATTAAAAACAAACAAGCAAGCCCTCCCCAGATTTAA
Source organism: Labeo rohita (assembly GCF_022985175.1). Taxonomy (NCBI): domain Eukaryota; kingdom Metazoa; phylum Chordata; class Actinopteri; order Cypriniformes; family Cyprinidae; genus Labeo; species Labeo rohita. Next base: position 5,952,417 of record NC_066891.1, on the reverse strand, counting down.
AAAGTAACGCATAGGGAGTAACTCATAGGGAGTAACTCAATATTGTAATGCATTACTTTTAAAAGTAACTTTCCCCAACTTACATATTGTCAGTAAAAGATTAACATACAAAAATGTCTTGCATTTCTACACAAAATAATAAAAAATGGACCCGATAAGTAATAGTTGAAGTAATAGTTTGCAGTGTTGCACACTGCAAATGAAAAAAATAATTTTCTTAATTTTTAATCACTTTTTTCCCCTTTTTTCTTTTTTGTCTAATCTTCCAGTAAGAATATAATAAAACAAGGTACTCTAAAAGCATTTTTTCCCCCAACACGTATTAGAATAGACAGATGGTGGTGAATTTTAAAAAGCAATTTTAATTTGTTTACATATTTCTCATTGTATTTTAATGACTTCACTATTATTCTAAAATGTGAAGAACAGTAATAAAGAATGAGTAGCTGTGTCTAAGCTGTATGTCTAAACTATTGTATACCTAGCATTAAAGATCTTTTCCATACATAAAGACACTTATGTGCTCCTTTATGCTGGCAATGCTCAACTACAGCTCTGCGTGTGAGATGAATTATTCTTATATCAATTATCTACTGAAACAATTACACTAAGCTGTAATTTGAACCATTACAGTTGTTTATTTTTTTTTCAAATTAACCTGTGTGATTCATCTAAAATCCTTCCAGGAGGCAGTAAAAAATTGTAGGGTTGGGACTGGAGAAGTAAATAAATACCGTAGTAAAACGCAGAGAAGTGTCGCAGCGGAAGAAGCCGTGGTTTCAGCCAGACTTGCTTTGCTAAAGTAATTTGAATTTTACTCTGTTACCAAACAGGGCAAAAATCTCTTCAAGATTCAACATTGATCAGGAGCAAGAAGCACAAACATGTGAGTAAACAACTAAAATGATCAAATATGCATTTTAGAGTTATTTAAAGAGAAATGGCACTATATGCAAAGAACATTCACTGGAGATGATCTTAAATGACAACTAATATCACTCTCATTCTTTTTTTTTTTTGCCTCCTTACAGCATGTCTTTCATACAGTATGGCCTGAACAACAACTTCTGCCAAATCGGCCGTTTCCCACCCGTCAAACTGGACAATTTCTGGAGAGGGTGTCGCTACATGCCGGTTTACAGTGACCCTTGCGTGAAACCTGTCATCAAACCTTGTGTGGATCCATGTGGGAAACCTGTCATCAATCCTTGTGTGGATCCATGTGGGAAACCTGTCATCAATCCTTGTGTGGATCCATGTGGGAAACCTGTCATCAATCCTTGTGTGAGACCAGTGGTCAACCCTTGTGTGGATCCCTGTGTGAAACCTGTCATCAATCCTTGTGTGGATCCCTGCGCAAAACCTGTCGTCAATCCTTGTGTGATTCCTTTTGTGAATCCTTGCACCAACCCATGCAACAACCCTTGCGCGATCCCTTGCAACTATGTGCTGCCGCGCTGTGATTACGACTGCAAGGAAGTTGTCCTCAAAGATTGTTCTCTTGACTGCCAGGTTGTGCGCACCTGCGAAGGTAAGAGTTGCAGATCTTTGGCCTGAGCTGCTTTTTGTGAAATTTGTTCATTAAAGGTCCTAACTGATTCCTTTGGCTTGGCTTTTCTCAGATTTGGTTCTGCAGGTTCGTTGTGTTGACCTGATAAAATCCTGGAACTGTCAGAATCGTCAGGAGCATCACACCAATGGTTTCCGCAGTGATCACCTCATTGTCCGTAGAGGACAGGGTTTCCAGATGTGGATTGAGCTTTCCCGGCCATTCAACCCAAAATGTGACAAACTTCACCTGGAGCTGAGACTCGGTCAGTTAAGTCCTCCTGATCAGTTGCCGTCTTGTGATAGTTTGATTCTAAGACCCTCCCTGTTATTTCCATTTTTTTAAGCAACAAAAAGGATGTTAATAGTTTTTAGTTTATGATATTAACCCCGGTTATTTTTGTTGTTTTTATTTCACAGGTAATATTCCATCCGTTTGCAAAGGCACTCTGGTGATTGTTCCATTGGTGGATGAATTCAAGAAAAATGGCTGGGAGGCCAAGATTGTCGAACGGGTACAAAACCGAATCAAACTGTGTGTATACTCCCTTCCAACTGCTTGTATTGGACGATACAGCCTCACCATTGTGACTTGCGGCCCGAAGGGCAGGGCCACTTCATTTTGCAACCCTTGCAATGACATTTACATGCTGTTCAACCCATGGTGTAAAGGTACGTATGAAAAGGGCAAGAATATAATGCATATTTCACTTACATTTACACTTACACTTCTGAAATTCCATGCAGAAGACTTAAAATGTGTTTTAAAAAGCCAAATTCTCACTTAATCAGTAAACGACTGTAAAATTTCAGTGCTCTCTCTTTTTACTAGATGACTCTGTGTATCTGGATGACGAGGCCCAGAGAGTTGAGTATGTGCTGAATGACGTGGGCAAAATCTACTATGGAACTAAACATCAGATCGCTTCCAGAACCTGGCACTTTGGTCAAGTAAGAGCCAAACATTTTATTAATGCATGTAAGCCTAGAAAAAGCATAGGAAAAATTGCAAGCATAGCACAAGCATTTTCACTTTTTAGAAACCAAAGAACTTCCAAACAGCATGGCAAACATCATTTCTCTGAATCCTAGTTTGATGAAGGAGTCTTGGATGCATGTTTCTACGTGTTGGCGAAGAGTGGTGCCCCTTCCACTGGATGGGGAAACCCTGTTAACGTGGCAAGAGTGATATCTGCCATGGTGAGTCATCACTTTACTTTTATTGGCATGTCTTGGAGCCTAACAAGAAAACAGATAATTTATGACTCTCACTTTCACAGATTAATGCCAATGATGACTGTGGTGTGCTGGTGGGTAACTGGTCAAACTGCTATGGAGATGGAACCGCTCCTACATCCTGGTGTGGCAGCAGTGCCATCCTGAAACAGTACCAAAAATGTGGAGTACCTGTCAAATATGGGCAGAGCTCAGCCTTTGCTGGAGTCACCAACACATGTAGGAGTTCTTACAGACTGGACAAGGAGAAAAAGTTTTGAGAAAGTGATTACAGAAGTAATGTACTTGTATTCTTCTTTTTTCTTGTAGTGTTGAGGTGTTTCGGCATTCCTGCTCGTCCAGTCACAAACTTCTGTTCTGCTCATGATACTGATGTGTCTATGACTGTAGACATTTATCTTGATGAGAACTGCGATCTGATCGATAGCCTGAATCGTGATTCAATCTGGTAAGACTCTGTACAAACCTCTTTCTTTATGTACTGTAACATCAGCATTAGTACCTGGTTTGATTTTAAATTGAGATCAGTGTTGCCATGTCTGCGGTTTTCCTGTGGAATTGGGTTACTTTAACACTGTTGCTGTAAGTTGTTTTTTATGTCAAGCTACCCCAATAATGTAATATATAGCCCCTGGAATGCCAATTTTACCAGTTGAACCCCGACAAAAAACATGTATTTCACACCCTGCAATGCGGTTTTATTGTAAAAACCTGGCAACCCTGATTAAGACTGTATATTGTCACAAACTTAAGACTGTAATTGTCACATGCAGTTTGGTGATAACTGCTTCTGATGAGCACCACCTATTGGTGAGATATATATATGCACTGCATGTACATTCAATTTTGTACATTTTGTACAATTGTCAAATTAAAACTATACATTATACATTGCATTATAATGACTTAGGAAATCAAACTTTTCATGGCATTAGACAGTTTAAGCTAATTCAGAACATCTTCTTTCTTACTCTAATATTATTTATTTTTTCTACACCAATAGCATTAATATTTGCAGGCAGGTGGAAGATATGCAATGTACAGATATCGTTTCTCTGTCTCCTCCACTTTGGATTGAGCTTTTTTCTTCTTCTCTTCCATGTAGGAACTTCCACGTGTGGAATGAGGCTTGGATGGCTCGACCTGATCTGCCATGTGGATTTGGAGGTTGGCAGGTGGTTGATTCCACTCCTCAGGAAACCAGCCAGGGCATCTTCCGCTGCGGCCCTACCTCTGTTGCTGCGATCCGCAGCGGGCAGGTCTTCCTTAAATATGACACACCTTTTGTTTTTGCTGAGGTACTTATCAAGCATATGCTATAGGCTCTGGTGCAATTATTCCTTAACATTCTCACATACACACCATGTTTTAGTAATTTATGATGAACGATGAACTATTCCTGCTCTAGGTGAACAGTGATGTAGTCTTCTGGCAGCGCACAGCTTGTGGAACATTCTGTGTGGTCCATGTCGACAGAAACGCAATAGGCCACTGCATCAGCACCAAGGCTGTCGGCTCAGACAAACGTGTGGATATCACACACAACTACAAACACCCTGAAGGTAAAAAGTCACACACAACTCTTAAAGACTCTTTCACTCTAAACAGTTGTAATTTTACCTCCGCTTCCAACATCCACCAGGCTCAGAGGAGGAGCGCCGCGCTTTGGAAACGGCCCTTCGTCATGGCAGCAAGAAGTGCGTATACCCACTGCCCTGTGCTGAGGATGTAGTCTGTGATATCACCCTGAAGGGTGATGGCCTGTGTTGTATGGGCAAGGATGCTGTGCTCTGCATTGCTCTAAAGAACAAATGCAGCTCTGCTCGTAGTGTCACCCTCCACAGCCAGGTGTCTGCCACATACTATACTGGAGTCCACAAGGCCTTGGTGAAGAAGGACCAGACATGCTTTGAGCTCAATGCCAGCGAAAGTAAGAAAAAACTGTAATCAGAGTTAGCTAACGTTGAGACACAAACCAATCCATTAATGCAAAAATACACTGCAAAATTGATTTTTAAAAATATCATATAAGCCTTTCGAGACTGAGCTTCCATGAGCTTCATATGCTTCTGGAAAAACAGTGAAATGGAAATTTAAACTATATATATACTCATAAAGGATCCAAAGGAGGTTTTGCATTCCGCAAAGAGCCTTTCAGTGAACAGTTCTTATTAGAACCATTTTTCTGTGTACAGAACATTTAAATAATCTAATCTGGAATGAAAAGGTTCCATGGATTGTAAAGGTTCATGGAACCATCAATGCCGATAAAGAACCTTTCTTTTCAAGCGTGTAGAGACTAAATTCAAACAGCCAAATATGAATTGTTCTGATATAATAGGGATGAGAATGTTTACAATTACATTCAAAAGGAGTTTGTATTTATTCAGTCTTTATCTCTTGTCTGTTTTTAGCCAAGGTTCTGGAGTGGGCTTTGCGATATGAAGAATACAAGACACACCTGGTGGATCATTCAACAATGATAGTCACTGTTGCTGGACAGGTCACTCAGACTAAGCAGATTGTGGCCAAACACTTCAACTTTAGACTGTGCACACCTGATCTTGTTATTTCTGTGAGTTTGAAAAACTTCAGATCTATAATTTACTTGCTGGTGGTTTAGATGAAATCCAACCAGTTTAGTGAATTCATTTAATCCTAGGGCTAGAAACAAATTAAGAACCACCAATTATATGCTGGGTGTGGAAAATTGAGCCTTTTTCATGACTGTTCGGTAACTTAAACAGTGTTAATGCAGATTGTGATTTTCCTTTTCAGCCTGGATGTGACTGCGTGGTGGGCAAAGAAGTGCCAATAAAAATCAGTTTCCAGAACCCTCTGCCCTGCGTGCTGAAGAACGCGATTTTCCGTGTCGAGGGACTAGGACTAAAGCAATGCAGATCAATTAACTACGGGTAGGAAATGAATCTGAAAATAATGGGACGTGTAACCTGTTACTGTTCATTGGTATATAATTCAACTTCTTACTTTCTATTTATTTTTTAGTGAGATTGCAAGCCTGGCCACGGTGAACCTGACTGAGAAATTTATTCCTAAGTGTCCTGGCCCTTACAAACTTCTGGCATCGCTGGACTGTCCTCAGCTGACTCAGGTGCATGGATGCACCGACGTTGTTGTCAAAGAAAAGTGAACAAACACTCAAATGAGTGGAGGAGCAGAACGCTTTCAGCATCTCATAACTGATTTGCAGAGTTAAAAAAAGGGAATTTTAGTTATGTAATCTTTAGTAAAGGGTGAAACAAAGGGTATGTTTAATTTTGGGGTCTTGCTTTCAGAGGATGAATTATGCCAGACATTGCTTTTATGGGAGTAATACTGAAATTTGTTGATTCACATATTTAAAGAGATTGCAAATACCAAAACATTCTAATCATTCTAAACAACTTCAATTGCTTTGTTTTGTTATGTAATCAACCTAACCAAATGACAACATGTGGTTGTGTTCAATTATTTACTCCTTTTAGCTGCACATAATATGTCCTCCCTGTTGCATCAATAAACGCTATTCAACTGCAGTACTGTATGTGTATTTGTGATGTGTAACACTGAGTCTGTAGATGAAATGCTCATTACAGTAGATAACAAAAAAGAAGAGTAGTGCTTCTAATTAGGTTGTTGAACATCTGAAAATTGATAGATTAATATTTATATAATGTTTATTATAGAATGATACATTAATATTTAGATTATTGATTAGGTGATACATAGTGATTCTTTTTTCAAACAAAGTTTAAACTTCATTCAGTAAGTGAACACATGTTGAAACACACCCTCACATGAATAAAGTACACTTCTAAAACCTGAGAAATGTGGCATAAGACAGAGAAAAGAGTAAAACACCTAAAAGATGTGGAATATATTTGCTTGGTTAGTGGCATCAAAATGCATTATTCAAAGTTTCCTATATGGTAAAACAAAACAAAATCTGTTCAAATTTTATTTTATATATGTGCTAAATATATGTTGTAAACTGTGAAGCTCAGTAAGATGCAAATGTATTTGTATGCAAATACAAATACTATCCACACGCATATGTGTGTGATAGGTATATTTTTAAATGCTTTAATATATAATATTTTCAGAAATGTACAAAAATGGCAAAAATAAATAAATAAATAAAAAATTTGTGTGTATATATATATATATATATATATATATACAGTTCTGTGTAAACAGTTCTGTGTAAACACCCTTTGCAACATAATCTATATGGCATGACAACTGTTCCATGTATTTCAGCAAAAGTAAGTGTTTAATATTTTGTACTGAATTATGAGTGACCCCTGCTGGTGTTATGTGTTGCGTCATTCACCTTTCATTTTAGGCCACGCCCTTCGCGCTGTAGAACAAGCTCTTCTCATTTGTCTTTTTAACATTGATGTGTGCGCTTGTATGTGTGGAAGGCCACAGTTTCCGAAGTGTGGAGGGAATATTACGGTATTCAGTAGTTCGCTGTTTCAGGTATGTTACTGTATGTCCACCATTTTACACTGTAATGCCGCTTGCAAACTCGCGGTGTGCCGCGAATCAGTCTGTTTTAAAGTAAAAGATTAGAAACTTGGTTTTGCCAAACAACTAGCTTCAACCTCTCATATCTTATTGCTTTATTGCAAAAAACAAGTCTGTTATTGTGGTATATTCTATTTCAGATCAACTGGCAATTTATGTGAAGAAAAAACAGAAAAAACAGTGTTGGATCAGAGGTCGTCAATAATTGCAATATTTTTTATATCCATTTTATGATTAATTAGGCTACACTAAAACATCCCTAAATAAAATACACTAAATGACATCCCTAATTAAAAATATGTATTTCAGTTGAGGAGTTTTGAGAAATATGTTTGTGAACGATCATCTCTATTCCATTTGGTGCCACTGGCCCTAAAATTACTTCACCTTTGACGTCCTGTCAGCTGCACGGAAGAATATGCTGGACAAATTCTATTACAGGTAAATTCATAATAGTATGCAAAAATGGAGTTTTTCAAAATGTTTTTTCCCTTACAAAATTAAAATAGAAATTTAAATGCTCAAATGATCAAAAAATAAATCAAAATCTCTCAAATGAGAAATCAAATGCTCAAATGTAATTTCATTTCCTCATTCGGGGAAGCATGATCAAAAATCGAATTAACAGTATTTATATTTGATATTTAATTTTCATTATCAACCCAGTATTATAAACCTGTCACTGCTAAAGGGAGCTGCCACGAAATCTGCAAACTGCCAATCTGGGGTGTGTTTACCGTACAACTGGCTAATTAACCACCATGGTATGATGCATTGTTGTGGAATGAACTAGTGAGTCACAACTGTTTCCCGAACACGGTCACATCGTCATTGTTTGAACCACATTGGTTTTGGGACACAAAGAATAATTGAACTATGTTGGCAACAACAGAACTTGCAACCATAGTTGGTTAACAGTGCTTTTGGGAAATGCACCACTAATGCTTGTAAATGAACAGACAGTGCAACCCGTGTCTCCTTTGTTTTGGCACCTTATACACTATATAATTCCTTCAGTTTTAGCCCAAATGCAGTGAGTATCCCCTGCTACCAGCGGGAGCTACAACAGTACACACAATAGGTCAATATTAACAATTAACTAAATGCTTTTCACCTTTATCAAGATCGCTTACTAACTCACACTCAGATTCATGCATGTAAGCAAACAGATCTACAGTGCAGTTCTACATTTATTTACCTATTTGCCACCTTGCCTCATTTTTTTTTTTTTTTTTTTCCTGTCTTCTGATCCATAATGGAGCAAGATTAAAAAATAAGGAGTGGGTAGATTTTTATCATTGTAGGGTGGTTGTGCCACACGCCATAAAAGTGGATTTTGCATAATAGGTGCCCTTTAAATGTAAATTAGAGGAAGATAAAAATTTACCTAAGGATACAGAGCACCGTTTTTTTGTTTTTGTTTTTACCTCTGTAAACTTTTTTTGTACCTCTGTAAAAATTATTTGTTATTCAGACTCAGAGTGATGGAACCTGATCCTGTGGTTCCCTCTAGTGGACAACATTAGTACAGTGTGTTGTAGTCCTTTGGCCATTGTGAGTAGGCAATAAACTTCTTTTTTGATCTCCTTAAATCACTTGACTGATTCACACAAAATTTTGCATGTGTCTATAGACACTAATGGAAAAAACAATTTTGAGTGTAAGCTGTATGATTGTGGAATTTAAGAGCAAAATATGAAAGTACTTACAGTACCACTTGTGGTCTGATCGACTTTCTAAGCCAGAAGAAGAAAATCAGTACAAATACAATACAAATACAAAGATTCCGGCACTTTTGGTGCTTGGACCCCTAATTATTTACATCGTTTTGTCTCATCTGTAGCTGTTCCAATATTCTAAAAGCAAACTGACACTTACATTTTATGAGTTATATATTATAATTAATCAGAATTTCATATTTTAAACATAGATGATTCAGTAGGGTTAAATATTATTATTATTATTATTATAAATAATAATGATATTAATATTAATGCTGAGGCTGCACTAAGACAAGATCAACAATAAAGCGAACATGATTAGTTTCAAATGTTTCCTTAGCATTACCATTAGATAAACAACCAAAAGTAGACATAATTTAAAAGTTGCAAACATAATGGTTCATGCAAACATAATGATTCTTTTTATGGTAATATTTATTTATTTATTTTTTTTTATTAATGCTGCGGCTGCATTAAAACAAGAAGGTTTTCATTAATGTTAACATTAGAAAAACAACTAAAAGTAGACCCCAGGAAATAATAAAAAAGTAGATCATTATTGCATAATTTAAAACCATATAATTAATATAATTTTGACATGGACATTTCAGTTGTTTCTCATATTTCATTTCATTTACAATCAGGCATGATCATTAACTTCAGTAGATTGAATTACCAGTCCCATATACCACTATATTACTTAGAGAATGGAAATTAACAATAAAGAGAATGAAAAAGAAAAAAAGCAAATCAGTCATGTTCAATGCACACTGTAATTTTTAATTGTTACATATACTCAACAGCATCTTTCCAATAAAACTTTCCTCTGTTTTGGTTATTTGATTGGTTTAACAGTGCTGTTTGACAACAATGTTGGCGAATCCATGCACCTGAGTGAGTTGAGGACAATCAAATGACACCAGAAGTTTCTGTGGGCCATGACACTTGGGAATAAACTTCTCCGTCAGGCACACTGAGGCGTGCCCTGCAATGTCACTGTGAAAGAAAGAATGATTATTTAATACTATTTTAACCAAATTTAAAAGTGCATGTAAGTACAAAACAATGCTACAATCAATCTCAATTAATTGAGAAATTCATGAAATTAGTTTTACCCATAGTTGACAACTCTGGCATGCTGCAGTCCAAGTCCCACAAAGCGGAATACAGTGTTCTTCAGGACACAAGGCAGGGGATTCTGAAAACTGATTTTGACTGGCACTTCCTGACCCAAGATGGCATCACATACAGGCTGAGAAGAACCACACACAAGACCGCTTTTAGCATCAACTGACTCGAATTCAACTTATCAAAAGACCATTAAACCATAACTTTAAACTCACAGTGACAACAAGATCTGGTGTACGAAGTCTGAAGCTGTACTGGGTGGCCAGAACCTGCTTAGTCTGAGCCACATGTCCAATAAGATTGAGCATCAGTGAGGCGTGATCCACCAGGTGCTCTTTATATTCGTCATAAGTCAGGGTCCAGTCCAGAGGTCTGCCTATAGTGGGGAAAAGTGACAAATGCTGAATGAATACTCATGCTTACAAGTTTCCATTGAAAATAATTAACAGGTGCATTGATTTTCATAAATAATAACTTTACATATAAAATGCATGTATTGCAACTCTTTGATTTCAGGCTACGTCTACATTAATCCGGATGCATTTGAAAACTTTTTTTTTTCCCTCAAAACGCTCTCCGTCCACACTGGCATTTTCCAATAATTTCTCATCCACACTGAAACATATAAAATTTAATAAAAAACTTACTGAGATGATACAGACGAAACAGGCTTCATGCAATTCCTCTGGCAGGATAATTTTATGAATGAAAATTATCCGACCATATTTCCCTAAATATAAATATTCCTAAAACGCAACTGCCCTTGTTTTTTTGCCGCAAAACTGTGTTTTTACATGGTTTTCACTTTGCAGAGTGTTTTCAAAAAGCTTTGTTTTCTTTGACAAAGACATTTTCTCTGTGTGGATGGAAGGCCAAAACTGAGAGAAAAATATTAATTTTCAAACGAAAACGTATTAGTGTGGACAACTTTATAATTTCTTACATTCAGAAGGCTTGAGCTCGAAGCATGCGTGGTCTCTCTTGAGGAAGGTCTTCCTGACTCCGGTGTAGTACATGGCTGCAGCCTGGCTGTAGAGGGTGACGCTACGAGGTGAGCTGCATTTGTTTCTCAGATTGATGCAAAGCACAGCATCCTTGCCCACACATGGTCCATCCCCTTTCAGGCTGACTTCACAGACAACATCCTCAGCACAGGGCAGTGGGTATGCACATCTCTTGGAGCCATGACGAAGGGCTGTTTCCAAAGCAGTGCACTTCTCAGAAGAACCTAATCGTTGAAAGTGAAAGGACAATTGAGAGAGGAATGAATCACAGGTGAGACGCCAAACACCATCGTTCAAAATGTTGAGGGCTGGACCAGATGTTTTAATAGAAATGCATGTGTTTTTTTACCAAGTGGGTGTTTGTAGAGGTTTGTGATGTCTACGCGTTGATCTGAGCCGACAGCTTTTGTGCTGATGCAGTGACCTACTACATCCTTCTCAACGTGAACAACACCAAATGTTCCATTATTTTTCCTCTGCCAGTAAACTTTATCATTGTTCACCTAGAACACAAGGACAAACAGGAGTCATTAGTCATTGTATGTTAATCTCTATATGATAGAATGATAAATTAAAGGAATTAACATACTTCGGCAAAAAGGAAGGGCACATCATGCTTCAGGAAGGTCTGTCCACTGCGGATCGCAGCAACAGAGGTGGGTCCGCATCGGGAGAAGCCTTGGCTGGTCAGTTGAGGAGTGGAATCAAGCACCTGCCAACCTCCAAAACCAGATGGCAGGTCTGGCCGAGACATCCAGGCCTCATTCCACACATGGTAGTTCCTACATGGGAGAAAAGAAGAATGTAATAGAGAAACCTAATGGATATTCAGAAGAACTCTTCATGACATCACAAATGGTAATGACACTTACCAGATTGAATCACGGTTCATGTGATCAATCAACTGAAATTTCTCATCCAAGTAGACGTCAGTCGTCAAACTAACATCAGTGTCATGAGCAGAACAGAAGTTTGAGACTGGACGAGCAGGAATACCCAAACACCTCAACACTACAAGAAAGAGAAGAAGAATGTAAGTGCATTACATCACATAGAATCACTTTCTTGATTTTCTACAATCTTCTTATCCAGTCTGTAGGAACTCTTACAGGTGTTGGTGACTCCAGCAAAGGCCAGGCTCTGCCCATATTTGACAGGTATTCCTCCACATTTGTGCCATTGTTTCAGGATGGCACTGCTGCTGCACCAGGATGTAGGAGCAGTTCCATCTCCATAGCAGTTTGACCAGTTACCCACCAGCACACCACAGTCTTTTTTGGCAATAACCTGATAAGAAGAAATGATTAAAACTATTTTATTTTGAATGCAGCAAGCTTTATACAGAATTACCACACTCTGAAAATAACTAATCTGACTTTTAAAAGCTTTCCCAGATTAAATAAGGGTGTTAAGAAGAAAATGACGCGAAAAAGAAGACTCACCATGTCAGACACCACTCTGGAAATGTTAATAGGGTTTCCCCAACCTGAGCAAGGGGTACAGCTCTTCTCCAACACATACATACATGCAGGTAGGATTCCCTTCTCAAACTAAGAATCAGACAGAAGAGTGAGGACATTAGAAGCTGTGAAAAACTATCATGCTATCTTGTGCATGAAAATGTTATATAAAAAACTTGTTCTGTAGAATTATGTCACATGCCTCATCCAGCACCTAAACTGGGTTCCAGCACTTTTAATGCACACCCTTATTAATCAGTGTGTCTACATACATTTTTTTGTGTAGTTTTCTTTTGACACACCATTCTCATTGAAATCAGTGGATTTGGAGCATTTTCTCTGACATAGCGACAATTTCTAATATACGAGTAAAAGTTTGGCTCTTACTTGGCCAAAGTTCCATGTTTTGCAGGCAATCTGCTGCTTAGTTCCATAGTAGAGTCTGCCCATGTTATTCAGCACATACTCAGCTCTCTCTGCCTCATCACTCAGGTACACACAGTCATCTGATAAAGAGAATATTGGACTTTAAGTTGAAAAGCTTCATTATGTTTTAACAGTGCTTTCTTTTTTTCTACATTCTATTCAATTTTCATATTTTCAGGTTTCAAGTTTAAAGTGTAGAAAACACCAGGGGTAAAGTGTACCTTTACACCAGGGGTTGAACAGCATAAAAATATCATTTTCAGGAACATAAGGTAAAGTGAAGCTGCCTCCTGGACACTGTGTCACAACACTGAACTGGTATCTTCCAGCGCAAGCAGTCGGAACAGAGTTCACACACAGTTTGATTCGGTTTTGTCCTTGTTCCACAATCTTTGCCCCCCAGCAGTCTTTCTTGAATTCGTCCACTATTGGAACGATCACATAAGTGCCGTCCCGGATGGATGGGATGTGACCTGTAAAACGCAGAAAAGAACAAGAGGTTTCAGTGATTGCAGAAATGCTGGTTCAGCTCCTCGAGAGTTCTTCCTGTACATGTACTGTTTTTGGCATGTTTTCACATGTTGTCAGTCATAACTAACCTAGTTTAAGCTCCAGGTGAAGCTTGTCACAACTGGGATTGAAAGGACGGCACAGATCAAGCCACATATTGAAACACTGTCCTCTGCGGACAATGAGATGATCATCAAGAAAATAATGAGTGTGATGCTCCTGGCGATTCTGTCCGGTCCTGCATTTGAGAAGGTCGACTTTACACACCTGGAGGACAGCATCTGAAAAAACGACAAAAGTAGAAAACAGGACATTCATTGAGTAATGATGAGTAAAAATATGATGTTTCCTGATGCACTGAAGGACAAAAATGTTGGACTCTTACCGTTGACTCCACAGACTTGCTTGCTTGTGCAGTCATCCACACATTCCTTAACGACAACATCCTTTTTCTCATAATCATGGCATGGAGTGGCAAAGCCACAAGGATTAGCATATGGAGTAGCACATGGAACAGAGCATGGACTAGCATATGTAGCATATGGAGTAGCGTATGGAGTAGCATATGGAGTAGTGCAAGGGTTAATGCATGGGTTCATGCAAGGGTTTACGTATGGGTTCACGTAAACATTTGCCCAGGGGCTTGCAGATGGGTATCTGCAGGGGTTAGCACAAGGGTTTGCGCATGGGTTGGGGTAAACTGGTGAGTAGCATGCTCCTTTCCAATTGTCTTCTCCATGCAGTTTAATACCTGGGAAACGGCCGACAGTGCAGAGGCTTTTGTATGGGTTGTTGACACAAGGCATCCTATGCAAAAAGGAAAGAAGATTGTGAAGGATGAATAAAAAGAAACAACATTATTACTGTTTGGTCATGCGAGTTCAGGTGGAGCATTTCTAATGTTGCTCTTTCCCTAAATATTCAAGCCTTTAAATCTATTCAAATCAGGTTTGTAGAACTTAATTCTCAAGCTACATTTATTACACAGTAAGGTAAGTCATCTTACATTTTTTCTTGTTGTGGATTGATAAAAGTCCATAAAAGCAAGGGATATATATGCAAAACGAACTAGAAACCAGGCAGAAACTAACATCAAAGCTGATTACTTACATGTTTTTAGTCCTTGTCCTTGTTTGTAACAAGTAACTGAAGTGAGAACTTAAATTACTGAAGCAAGTGAACAGTAAGTTCCGCTTTAATCAGCACAGCTTTCCACTGCAGTACTGGATATATATATACTTCATGTTCATCACCACCCCATCCGCATCTCCTGTGAGCAAGAAGAAAAGATTTTGGGTGAGTGACAAATGTTAATTTGAACATTCTGTTTCAGGGATTTAAGTCAAATTAAAGTCTTAGTCAAATTGTTGTGGATTTACAGAGATGTAATTGAGAAATTCCAGACTAAGGAGAAAATGCTTATTTATAATGATGGCAAAATGTCAGTGCCAAACTACTTATTATTTTATGTGTATTGTAAAAGATATGTTTTAAAAAAGTATTTAATTAACCTGAATTTATGTAATTCATTATTTCTCTGCATTTTTATAATTATCATTTTAGAGAATGTGTTTCACTAATATATAGAAATATATAATATTTAATTTCTATTCTCTCTTGAATATTTTGTGGAAATTAAATTACATTTATTTTTCATTTGTATAGAAGTTTCAATTTTCATTTGCATATAAGTGTCATTTGTACTTTAAGGTCATGACAATGATTATAGAACCAAAGCTAAATTAATTCTAGTTATCTTTTTATTTTTTAATTAGAAAATTAAAAAATTTAATTAAAAATAGTCAAAGCATATTTTAAACTAGTGCACCTTGTTTTATTAGGGCACATACAGTACATTGCTTTGCAATTGCCGTGCCTCTTGAGCTGCTAAATGAACATATGAGTCATCAACACTATATGCATTTTAGGTTTTCATATTAAGTGTTAATGCACTGGGTGTGTACTAGTCTTACTTGGTGTAATTAGTAATTGTAAAATTTTGTATAGTTTCATATCCTGCTCTGTCAGCAGCTTATTTTTAAATATGCACTATTTTTTTTTTAAGTCATCTCACATAAAGTATTTGTTGATTGGCTGTATTGTTGTGAACAAGTATAACAGGTTCTGTTGTCTGCAGATACTGTCGAGAGGAAGAAGGACATGTTATGAAACAAAAAAAGTGTCCAGGTCTAAGTACTAATACTTAAATAATTGTTTTGCATTAATTCTATAAATACTTATATAAGTAGAAAGGTGTGCAATGAAAGGAATTACTGATTCTTGTGTAATGAAATGATGATAGATTTAGTTCTGTGCAGACGCTCTCATCATGCAGATCTGTAATGTAAGCCAACGGCTTTTTATATTTGCATCACTTATGTCAGTGTCAGCCTCAGAGTTGATTGAACTATCTCAGTTCAGCTGTTCTCAAACCAAAAAGCCAACAACAAAAATCTTCTTTATTTGTTATATGGCTCACCACACATTTTCCCAACAGACGAGATTTGCATACAAGAGGCCCGTTTTAGAAAGCAGGTCCTCCTCCCATTTCTCAAGCCTCTGTCTTCTTGCTGTTGGATGATCACCAGTGGCCCAACGACGGAATCCAGTGACGTGGCCAAAGGTGTAATGCGTGTAGATCTTTTACTTACACTTTTTCAGAGTTCACTTAGTTTATCATGATTTTAGTTTCAATATGATTCTAGCTCCACGTTTATTCTGACTCCAATTCTCAAGTAATCATTAAATTTAGACTGTTTTAGATTGTATATAAACTCTATTCTAAAAACGGATCACAAAAATTTATTATTAGTTTAGGTGCGGTTTTCGTGATCACAATCTCGCAGAGTGAATTAATACCTTTAAGTCATAATTCTTATATATTTTTTCAGTATATATTTTTCATTATATTTATATATATAATATTTTTCATTATATATGTGACTGCTGTGAAATTGAGACCATTTTACCAATCGCATGGAGAGCTTTGTAATTATACTGAACATAAATGGGAATAAACAATAGACTCACCAAATAAAACATATGTAGTATGTATTCTTAGCGAACTTAGAGTGAAGCCTGGTGAGGGAGAGGAGAGATTATGTTGTGCTGTAAAATGAGTAAATATGCATACATGCATTGTGGTTTACGGTTGGTTTTTGAACAATTTTTTGTAAACAAGTAAATTGTGCTATTTTATTTTAAGTAAATCGTCTTCATTTGTTTATTTTGTAAAATAGGAAAAAAAAAATTTTTAGTATTTTAGTTTATCCCTAATATTTAGAGTTATTCTGTGAGTGACGTCATTGGTAATGGACTGGTCGCGTCTGCTCTCAGACCAGCCTGTTAACGGACAGAGTCATTTGTGTTTCTGCAGTGCCCTGTATCATCGAGTGAAAATATGCGTTATTAAGTGACGTTATGAGGTAATATTAACTGTATAGGCATTATGAAACCAAAACGAATATGCATGTCTTTTCCTGTTAACTCATTCGATGTGTATTCAGGGTTTTATGAACGCCCATGTTCGTGCGCGCCAAATTAAAACGCGGGTTTTTCTCGTGTTAGTAAGTTCTCTTATATATTCTTTGTTGAATTGAGTCTGTGGAACTGTCATTAAGCGCAGTAAATGTGTGAAACTTATTTTACTGTCAGAATGTATGTTACAGACAAATATATAACCTGTGGATATGAATACATTTACTTGCTACATATACTTGCCAAACCTGCGTGTGGTTCTTGGCTGATAGAACCACAGGTGTAGCAACCACTGCCTTTTGAATATTAGTATCTTTTGAGATGTCCTAAAGTGTTCTTTTTTGTTACCCAAAAGTACTAGTTGTAGACCCATAACACTGAAATTATGTAACATAACACAACAACATATTTGATTTTTCAAATGTTTTTATTAAGATAGCACTTTTTCATCTTGTCATGAGAAAAACAATCTCTTCTGAGAACATGGCAAACAAGTTTAGAGTTCTTTAATGAACACAGACATTTCAAATCTAGTAATCTAATATTTGTGTTTTGTAGGTGAAGTGAGGTGGAATTGTTAAAGGTAACATGAAAATCCTAGTTTTTCCATGCTATAATCGGGTCCCCGGTGCATCTACCAACCCAGAAAATGTGAAAAAGGAAAAAATCAGTAATTTATTTATTTATTTATTTTTTGGGGTAAGCCTTTTTCTGCAAGCTTGTGAAAAAATAAGCCACTCAACAAATGAAATAAAAACAGTTTAGTCATTACATGTGCAGTGTGCATAACTTACATGTGACATAAAGTGTAGCTACGCTGTCATGCTTTTAGTAATGTAATAGCATTTTATTTCAGCAAGTGGAGTGGTTCCTTTTGCCAAGTAAGCAATTTTGTTATTCTAATTTATTTAATATAAAGATATGTTTATGCACAAACTTCTCACAAACCCTGACCCTTCTTGTCTCTTGCCTCTTGTCTCCTGTCTCCGATGCTTCAAGACGTGTCTGAGAAGCAACTGTGGGGATTTCCAAAACAACGACTTGGCACTTTTGGTCGTCAGTATACGAAGAGCGAGGGCTTTGGATGTCCAGCGCATCATAGATGTGTTTTCCATCAACCACAACAACTGTTGTGAATTGTTGAATAATTCTGCCAAATAATATTCGACTGAGGCTGACATTCACTTCTTGTGTTTGCTGAATGACAGGTGAGCCAGGGGATCAGTACAATATTATTCATAAACCTCAAAAGACACAATAATGAGTGTAAATTTTTCCCAAACTGGGACTCAAACTGGCGATGGCCGAAGGACAGTTGCAATACATCTTAAAGCAGTGCCTATACAAAGGTATTGGCTCCGACTGTTAGAACATATTCAAATAAATGCTATTATCATAAAAAAAATAATAGTAATAGTATTTCAACATAAATACAAGGCATATTTGTTCATTGATAACTATGTAAAACAGATCATAAACCCACAAAACAGGCTATAAACCCACAGACATAACGGTCTTCTCAAGTAACTGTACAAACTGGAAGGTGTACTTCCGGTTTTTATCAGAATACAAATACAAGTAATTTTGTGGTGGTCACAGATACACATACAGATATTGGCTCCACTGCACACCCCTAGTATGTAGTACCATATGGAGTAGGTTTATGTATGGGTTCATGTAAACATTTGCCAAGGGGTTTGCAGATGTGTTGGTGTAAACTGCTGCGTAACATGCTCCTTTCCATCTGTCCTCTGCTTGTAGTTTAATACCTAGGAAGCGGCCGTCTGTGCAGAGGCTTTTGAATTGGTTGTTGACAAAAGGCATCCTGTGCAAGAAGGTAGGAAGATTATGAAGGATGAATAAAAAGATACAACATTATCATTGTTTGGTCATGCACAAGTTCAGTTGGAGCATTTCTAATATAACTTTTTTATATACTTCATGTTCATCTCCACCCCATCTGTGTCTCCTTTGAGCAAGAAGAAAAGATTTTGGGTGAGTGACATATTAATTTGAATGTTCTGTTTCAGGGATTTAAGTCAAATTAATGTCTTAGTTGATTTGTTGTAGACTGATAGGGATGTAATTGAGAAATTCCAGAGTAAGAAGAAAATGCTTACTTAAAATAATTTCCAAATACCAATGCCAAACTACTCAAGGCAAGGTCACTGCTGTGATTCCCAGATTTTGAATTTGTTTTATGTATATTGTAAAAGATGAAGAAGAAATGGTATTTAATTAACCTGAACATATGTAACACATTATAGTTATAATGCATATAAAAAAACCCTGAAATTATTTATAGAGATTTTGTTTCAACTAATTGAAGAAAGGTCCTGCTTAATTAATATGCCCTCTGATGTGCTTTGTGGAAGTTAAAATAAAATTGAAATGTCATTTATATAGAAAAATTTTGTTTGTATGTTAAGATAATGACAGTGATTACAGAACCAAAGCTAAATGACTTCTAGTTATCTTTTTATTTTTTAATTATATACATTTTAGGAAAAAAAACAGACATTATGTTGTTGGAAAATAATCTCTTTGATTGCAAAACAAACATCTGCTACCTAAAGTTTTAATATGTTTCTTTTGCAAAACAGTCAGAGCCTATTTTTTAAACAAGTGTACCTTGTTTTCTGAGGGTACATACAGTACATTGCTTTGCAATTGTCATACAGTTTCTATTTAACAAAATTCATAGCAACAGTAAAAATGAAATGGCATGTGGCGTGTTGTACGTGGCATTAATTCGGGCAGTAGCAGTTTCATTCCTCTTGAACTGCTAACTTAATATACAAATCATTGTGCCTTTTAAGTATACATATTAAGCGTTAATACACTAGGTGTGTACAAGTCCTACTTAGTGTAATTAGTAAGTATATAATTAATGAATAGTTTCATATCTTGTTCTGTCAGCATCTGTATCGCTGTGAGCTGGTTCTTGTGTATTCTCATTATGCAGATCTGTAATGTAAGCCAACTATATTGAGGGATGTGGTTCGTACAAAACCACTTTATTTGTTATAGCTCACCACACATTTTCCCAACAGACAGTAGAATTGCGCACTAGCTTGTGATGGATACATAAACATAAATACACCAATTATGTCACATGCAGGAAAAGATGGCGATCTAAAAGCATCAAAGTTTATTAGACAAACAATAGACAAATCCACTATAACCAAAGAACTCAGACAAGGAAACACACAACAGTGATCTCTAAGAGCCTACAAACAAGACTGAAACACAGGGATACAATGGATTTGCACACCAGCTTGTGATGGATACATGAACATAAATACTCCAGTAGTGTTCCTGTGTCTGTCCATAACCCCAGAGTCCTGCACAGGTCCTGTTTGATAAACCTCAAACCGCCCCGGAGTAATTAACAGAACAAACGACTTATTATCTAACATCAAAACTAATTTGATTTTGTACCTGACCTGACCTGTTTTGACATAAAACTGCGACCCGAGCCGCACCCATATTAAATATTCTACATTAATTAACAGACATTAACAGATTAATAGAAATTGACACAGCCCAACATGCTAACAAAAATAAAAGGAGAGAGAGTGTGCATGTGACATCCATCTATTGCATACACTATTGCATCTATTGCATACATCATGTGAACAATCTATTTTCAACAAATTGTGCATATTGTAAATTATATCACAGGGACATGCTATACAGATAATAGCCTAGATTGCATGAAAAATAGATTGCTTTGCCAAAAGCAGATTGTAAATAGATTAAATATAGAAAGCCAGCAAAGAGCACTCCAAGCGTAGGTTTTTGTGAAACACCGTAGCCACAATAGCACTGTGTGACAGATGTATGGCTTTTATTTCTTTTTTCCTTTTAAAAATATTTACAAATGTATTTACTACATTTAGATCCATTTAAATTTGGACACTGACACAATTTTCATAATTTATATGTATTTATATGGCTCTGTATGTTACTAGAATAGATTAAATGAAACAATCAAGATGAAATTGAAGTGCAGACTTTAAGCTTTAATTCAAGGGGTTGAACAAAAATATAAAATGCTTAGGAGTTATAACCATTTTTTAGGGGCTCAAATGTAATTGGACAGTAAATATAATCAGAAATAAAATGTTCATTTTTAATATTTTGTTGAGAATCATTTGCAGGCAATGATTGTCTTAAATCTGGAACTCATGGAGATCACCAAAGACTGGGTTTCCTCCTTTGTGATGCTTTGTCGGGCCTTTACTGCAGCTGACTTCAGTTGTTGTTTGTTTGTGGAACTTTCTGTCTTTAGTTTTGTCTTTAGCAAGTAAAATGCTGAATTTTTTTTTTTTTTTTTTTTTACCTTCAAAACTTGCTGTATGTTTTGGGTCATCGTCCAGCAGTAACACAGTGCCACTGGAAGCCATGCATTCTCATGCCATCACACTGTTCCACCATGTTTTACAGATGATGTTGTATGGTTTGAATCATGAGCTGTTCTTCTCCATACTTTTTTCCCCCCGTCATTCTGGTACAGGTTGATCTTAATTGCAGCCATCCAAAGAATGCTTTTCCAGAAGTGGTCTTGCTTTTTTAGATGTTTTTTGGCAAAGTCTAATCTGGACTTGCTTGCACCTTGTGGTGACTTTGACAGTGACACGCCTGCCTCCTGGAAAGATTCACTTGGCTGGATGTTGTGAAATGGTTTTTCTTTACCATGGAGAGGATCATCCAATCATCCACCACTGTTTTCCTCTGTGAACATCCAGGCCTTTTTATGTTGATAAGCTCAGCACTGTGGTGTTGTTGTTTTTTTCTCAGAATGTACCAAACTGTTCATTCTGCCACTCCTAATGTTCCTGCTATCTCTCGGATGGATTAATTTTGTTTTTGAAGCCTAAAATTGGTCTGTTTCATTAATGTAGAGATCATTTGACCGCATGATCTGGGTTCAGAGCAACAGCTTCCAAATGCAAATGTCACACTTAATTTCCAGACCTTTTACCTGCTTAATTGATGTAGAAAAAATTAAGGGATAGCCCACAACTGTCCATGAAACAGGATTAAAGTTGCGGTTAAAGTTGAAAATGGTTGAATGCTGCTGTGCTCTTTGGCAATTACAAGTGTGGAAAGCAAAATGGATGAACAGCTAGTACTGTGTGTGTCGGAATTTCTGGAGCTATACAGTATAAAGTTGCGGTCATATAGAGACCTCGGGAGAAAAGCTGTATAACTGAGATATATGTCAGTTCAAGTTGGCAGTGTCACATGTGTTTTAAGTCAGGTAGCTTGTTGTAGGTAGGCAATATGCGCCAGTTTGTTATGTGAAATGGACACTGGCAGCAAATCGTTTTGATCGTTTTGATCGTGCAAATCGTTTTTATCTGTAGGGCTACGCCAAACTCAGCGGGCAGCGCAGTGCATTCCGTGTCCTGTCTGAAAAGGCCATCAGTGTAGGGCATGCTGAAATCCATAGGAAACACAAGCAAGGATCATAACGCTTCTTTATAATTACTGCTGTTTTTTATTGTAATGCTGTAATACTTATTAGAAATGTCTTGTTTCTACACCAGTTATTTGAATGTGAATGATAATTGTCTTATTCAAAAGAGACTGTGTACTTTTAGTTAATAGTTTGTATTTGTTGTTTTATGTTGACATGAAAAAAAAATTGTTCATTTTTTCTAATTTTAGAGCATTAGCATTTTTCTTGTTCAGGTTTTATTGAGATTTTTAAACCACACACTTGGATGCATCCATTTGAATCCATTTCAAAAATAAATGCTTATGTCTATGCAAGTATACTTGCAGTATATACACCTGCTGTAAATGACACAGAGATGGGTGTGTTTATATATACACGTATTATAATTTGAATGTTACTGTTATTAAATAGCAATTAAGCATTAGGCATAGCAACCACACCCTTTTAACTATTATTATATTTTGGTTGGTCCAGATATCCCGAGGCGCTGTTTTATGTTACCCAGAATTACTGATTATTGACCCATTAACAGACTCACAAAGTGATTAAAAAAAAAAACTTTTTTTTTTTCTAAATGCTGAATGAGCACATAATAACAACACAGCAAAATAAGGGAATTAAAATAAAATGACACAAAAACAACAAATATTGTTTGTTGAACATATAAACATCCATTTAGTGCAATTTCTTCTAAAAACATGGTGAACAAGTTACAGTTCTTTAATGAACACAGACATGTCAATTCTAATAATGTAACGTTTGTGTTTTGTAGGTGAAATAAAGCAAAATTGTTAATTCAGTATGCAAATTAATAATGTGAAACCTTAATGATTTTACTGCTACAATTAGTAAACAGCATTTTCTCTCCAATAAACCTTTCCTCTATTAAGGTTGTTCAATTTAACAGCGCTGTTTGATGACAGTGTTGGCAAATCTATGCACCTGAGTGAGCTGAGGACAGTCGAATGATGCCAGAAGTTGCTGTGGTCCGTGACACTTGGGAATAAACTTCTCCATCAGGCACACTGTGGCATTCCCTGCAATGTCACTGGGAAAGAAAGAAAGTCATGTGAGAACAGAATTTAAGTGGAAATGTTTTTAAATGAGAAATTAATACAAATACTCTAGTGTCTTACGCATAGTTGACAACTCTGGCATGATGCAACCCAAGTCCCGTAAAGCGGAATATAGAGTTCTTCAGGACACAAGGCAGTGGATTCTGGAAAGTGATTTTGACTGGTACTTATTGACCGATGATGGCATCACATGCAGACTGACATACAAGAAATAATTTAGCACAGGTTTTAACCAACCAAAGGATTCAGCAGTTAAACTGTGACTGTAAACTTACAGTGATAACAAGATCTGGTGTGTGCAGTCTGAAGCTGTACTGGGTGGCCAAAACCTGCTTAGTCTGAGTCACATGTCCAAAGAGGTTGAGCATCAATGAGGCGTGATCCACCAGGTGATCTTTATATTCATCATAACTCAGGGTCCAGTCCAGAGGTCTGCCTATAGTGGGGAAAATTGACAACTACTAAATGAGTATTCATGCCTTTATAGTCTCTTTGCTCATAAGCGGCACTATACCAACTGTGTGATCTCATCTATTGCAACTATTGCATACAAAAATGTATCATTTCTCACATTCAGAGGGCTTGAGCTCAATGCATGTCTGATCTCTCTTGAGGAAGTTCTTCCTGACTCCAGTATAGTACATGGCTGCAGCCTGGCTTTAGAGGGTGATGCTTCGAGGTGAGCTGCATTTGTTTTTTAGATTGATGCAAAGCACAGCATCCTTGCCTATGGTCCATCCCATTTCAAGCTGACTTCACAGACAACATCTTCAGCACAGGGCAGTGAGTATGCGCATCTACTGGAGCCATGACGAAGGGCTATTTCCAAAGCTGTGCACTTTCTCAGAAGAACCTGATCGATGAAAGTAAAAGTAAAATCTAGCAAGGGATAAATTACAGGTGAGACACCAAACACCATAATTCAAAGTGCTGAGGATGGACCAGATGTTTCAATAGAAATGCATGTGGTTTTTACCAAGTAGGTGTTTGTAAAGGTTTGTGATGTCTATACGTTGATCTGAGCCAACAGCCTTGGTGCTGATGCAGTAACCTCTTACATCCTTCTCAATGCGAAGAACACCAAATGTCCCATCACATTTCCTCTGGCAGTAAACTTTATCATTGTTCACCTAAAACACAATGAGACAAACAGGAATCGTTAGTCATTTTAATCTCTATATAATATAATGCTAAATTAAAGAAATTAACATACTTCCGCAAAAAGGAAGGGCACATCATACTTCAGGAAGACCTGCCCATTGCGGATCGCAGCAACAGAGGTGGGTCTGCAGCGGAAGAAGCCCTGGCTGGTCAGTAGAGGAGTGGAATCAAGCACCTGCCGACCTCCAAAACCAGATGGCAAGTCTGGCCGAGTCATCCAGGCCTCATTCCATACGTGGTAGTTCCTAGATGGAAGTAAACAAGAAAGAAATGGAAACACTTCATGGACAATCAGAGGAACTCTTTATGACATCACAAATGGTAATGACACTTACCAGGTTAAATCACGGTTCATGTGATCAATCAGCTGAAATTTCTCATCCAAGTAGACGTCAGTTGTCAAACAAACATCAGTGTCATGAGCAGAACAGAAGTTTGAGACTGGACGAGTAGGAATGCCCAAACACCTCAACACTACAAGAAAGAGAAGAAGAATGTAAGTGCATTGAATCTATAATCGCTTTATCTTTTTCTCCTTGTGCAGCCTGTAGGAACTCTTACATGTATTGGTGACTCCAGCAAAAGCCAAGCTCTGCCCATATTTGACAGGTATTCCTCCACATTTGTGCCATTGTTTCAGATATCTCTCTCTCTCTCTCTCTCTCTATATATATATATATATATAATTTTCATTTTCGAGGTTTTGTTTCACTAAATGAAGAAATGTCCTGCTTAATATTCTCTCTGATATATTTTGTGGAAATTGAATAAAATGGAATTGCGTAAAAAAATGTCATTTCTACTTTAAGACAACTTTTGACAATGACATAATACATAACATACATAACCAAAGCTAAATGAATTCTAGTTATCTTTTTATATTGCAATTCTGTTAATTTCAGGTAAAAACAGACATGATGTTTTTGGAAAATGATCTCTTTGAATGCAAAACATTAACATCTGCTACCCAAAGTTTTAAAAGGTTTCTTTTGCTAAACAGTCAGAGCCTAGTTTTAACTAGTGCACCTCATTTTACTAGGGCACAAACAGTACCATACTAGTAGCTCTCTACATCTTAATATTGGAAAGACAAAAGAGCTATGCCTGAGGAGTCAAGCAAGAATAGTAGACACAAGCTCATACAAATCAGTCATCATAAAAGGAAAAATGGTAGAGCAGATCTTGAATTGTAAACATTTAGGAACCGTTATTGATGATAAACTCAACTTTGAAAGTAATGTCGAGTCCGTCTATAAGAAGGCAAGACAGTGCCTTGGTCTTCTTGGAAAATTGAAGAGTTTTAATCTTAGTACACAGACTCTAACTATGGTATACAGGTCAATGATTGAAAGCATTCTTACATATAATATTGTCTCATAACAGTTAAACAGAAGAACAAACTATCACAAATAATTAATCAGGCAAATAAGATTACTGGCCATAAACAACATTCACTTCATGTCTTATTTGATTGTTTTATGGAAAAAACAGCAATTGTGATTTTTAAAGATCATACTCATCCCCTCCACTCTACTTTTGAAATGCTCCCATGAGGGTGTAGGCCTAAAATGTAGATGTATTGTCAAAGACAAATTTCCGTTCTGTGACAAGCAGAATGGACAATAAAGTTAAACTAAACTAAATACATTGCAGTTGTCATGCAGTTTGTAAAAAAATATTTAACAAAATTCATAGCAACAGTAACAATTAAGAATGACACATTTGTGTGTTATATGGGGCATTAATAAGGTCAGTAGAGCAGTTTCACTCTTCTTGAGCTGTTAACTGAACATACGAGTCACCGTCACCATATGCATTTCAGGTTTGTATAGTAGTGCACCGGGTGTGTACTAGTTCTACTTACTTCTCATGTAAAATATTTGTTGATTGACTGTATTATTGTGAACTGTTTCCTGTGTAATCTTATCATGCAGATCTGTAATGTAAGCCAACAGTGAGGGTTGTGATTCCTACAAAATCAATTTCCTTGTTTGTTATAGCTCACCACACATTTTCCCAACAGACAATTTTGTACACCAGCAGCAATAGTGTCATGCACAGGCAAGGGCGAGGTGAAGCAAGGATCTAAAAGTAGCAAAGTTTATTAGAGGAACAATAAACAACAAGCGTGTTGTTTTTATTGCTGTATGCTGTATTTAAATGAAGTGAATTTTGCTTTCGCCAACCTAGGGAGGCAAAATAGGGTAGTGATGGGTACTCATGTCACAGATGACATCATGATTCTTGGATTACGTGTCAATTAATGTGTGGTTATTAGTACATCACGTAAGAAAGATTGGTGGGATCTCTAACTTGTAGAACCTCTGTATTATCAACACAAGGTAGACATAAGTTGTAATAAAAAAAAAAAAAAAAAAAAAATTAAAAAAATATAGACAAGAGTAATCAACAACTACTAAATGAATACCATTAATGAAAAAGGAATAAAGTGCACAAGATGCATAAATTGCAAATGATTATGTTGGGTGTTGCTCTGTCAGAGCTACATTATCTGGAAAGGTGAAAACCCTTACTATGCATCAAACAAATATGTGTGCAATTATTTGTTACCAACTGCAGTCAGCTATATAATATCTAATGTAAATTAGAAAAAAATATACTGATAATATACAACAATGCCAAGGTCTCTGGAAGGGGTTTGAAAGTGATATTTACTTTCTCTGTGGTTGAGTGAGCAGTCCGGTGGTGGTGACTTCTTCCACTGGTTGTGCTGGTAGCAGTACAGTGAGATAGGAGCAGGAATCCGTTTCGACAGCTTTAAACATGAAGCACTGTAGGATGCTGATCGCCTGGAGCACCAAAGGGTCCTAAGATCTGAAACATGCAGATGTGGACCTGGAGTAGGTGATGAAGGTCCTTAGCTTGGAACACGCAAGCAAAAGTACCTTGAAGTGAGGTTTGCTCGCCAGAGCTTAACCTTGTTGCAAATGTCTGTGTGTCTTCTGCCTCTCTGGGCTAGAGACTCAGAACTTGGTCAATCTACTTTGTCTCGCTAGGATGGAGACTCAGGACATGCTGCATCTGTTGTTGTCTCTCTGGATGGAGACTCTGAATGTAGAGTATCTCTTTCCTCAAAGGCTGGAGGCTCAGAACATGTATCTGTCGTATCTGTTGCTGCCCTAAAAGCTGGAGATTCGGACTTGGTATCTGTTGTTGTCTCACCGCGGGTTGCAGACTCAGATCTGGTTGATCTGTTAGTGTCTCTAGGACATGCCGGAGACTCAGAACGAGTTGTTTCTCTTACTGTCTCTTCCCTCAGGACTCAGAACAAAGTTGATCTGTTGCAGTCTCTCTGGATGAAAGACCTGTGTTGTTCTGTTTATGTTGCAGGACTCAGACTCAGAACGGAGGTGATCTGTTTCCGTCTCTTCCCTTAACGGACTAAGACTCAGAACAAGGAGTGTCTTTTGGAAGAGTACCTTTATCCTCTTCCGATGAAGAGGAGATTGCAATTTGGCGCTTCTCCATTTCTGTGCTGTGATTGGCTGGTTCCATCAGAGTGGGGGGAAATGTGTTTGCCCACCCTTCTTTTCTCCTGTGGAATTTATTTGTATAGTCCAAACACAAAGTTAGAAAAGTTTTTCCGGTGGATTTCTCACTTCCCAAACCTTAACCTGAAATACATTAGGCAATGTTACGAACACATTAAGTCCAAACATGATGAGAAAAGATTGAACTATCATGCATGCATTCATTTGTCATGAATCAATCCTATGACAATCCTAACAACACAAACCAGTCCAAGAAGCCTACTTAATATTGATGGTCCTTCAAGACACATTGTGATTGTCATGGAAGAAGATGTGTATTCAGTGTCTATTCAGAGTCAGAGCATGGGCCTAATGTCTACAGTAAATGGTTGTCACACCCCCTGTGCCACTTGGAGAATTATGCATTGGAATACAGAGGCTTCCAGCGTACATATCGACCTCCTCCTAGGGTGCAACCAGAGCTTTCCCACAGTGAGTCAGAAATTCAGAGTAGTTTTACCAGATGGAGTGAGCTTCCAAGATGACACCCCTCACCAGGTGGCGTGAAACAGATAGTGGGGATGTGGCTGAGGATTTTGGAGAATCATATGTAGACAGAGATCTGCAAATAATGATTCAGAAGCTTTGAGAAGAAAACAAACCAAACAACCATAGCTGACATGAAATGCAGTTCTGAAAGGCATACACTGCTCATCTCAGTGTCCTTTGCCCCTGCATTCATCAAGCAGTGTAGAGCAGAAACACACAAGAGTGCCTTCTGTTCCAGCTCCACGTTTCTAATAAGGAACTTACAGCTCAAATGAGTAATCTTCAGAAAATTCAGTCACGGATGATGGAATGGCAAGGTCAGCAGTTAAGGAGCTAGACCATGAAGCCAAGTTGTCAGGTTTTGAAAATGAAATTGCAGTCCACACCAAGAAGCAGACATACGTAATTTCATCCTCTCAGTGTGCATTGCAACCCCAGCACATACTGCACATGGCCCAAGCTATTCGCATGATCAGAGATACACCAAACAATCCAATAACTGACTGAGCATTATGGGCCTCAAATGAGCAGGCTAGCATGTGGCAAGGCTCGTGTCCAAACTCCCTCATGATCACCAGGCTCAAAAGATATACTGACCCCCTTGAAATAGATGTGTAAATGGTGCTTTACCGAAAAAGATGCTACGCAGTTGCCTGTGTGAACAGCGCATTTTTTTCATTTACCGGTAACATAGTTTGTTGTAATTTACTGGTATTACTGTATAAAAGGGAATAAAGACTCATAAGTCATAAATTACTACGTAAATTAGGGTGGCTGTTGAACAGGCTTAGTAAGTGTTACTGGTTTCTATTTTTATTGCTGAATTGGGAATTACTGACAGCCGTAATTTAGTTCCATTCCCAGAGTTTGACATAACTTATGTTCTGTGCTTTAACATGATGAAGGGCTTGTGTGTGTTCAAGCCATAGATGAGTGTGCATAACTTTGAAAATAAGTTTATTTTCACACACACGTTTGTTTTTGTGAATTGTGGGGACTTTCCATAGACTTCTATAGATTTTATACTGACCAAACGATATTGTCTATCCCCTAACCCAACCCTAACCCTAAACCTGGCCCTCACAGAAAACATGTTTGCATCGTTACACTTTCAGATAAACATCATTTACTATTTTTAATCATTCCCCACAATGTCAGAAATTTCAGGTTTTACTATCCTTGTGGGGACATTTGGTCCCCACAATGTAGCAAAAACAAGTACACACACACACACACACACACACACATACAGACAGCATAACATGTTTCTTTTCTCAGGTGGATGCATACATCTAAGTAAGTACTTGCACACATTTATAGGCCAATCCACTGCCTACAGTATATATACTTGTTTTAAATGACACAGAGACTGGTGTGTTTATATGTAAATTTGTTTATTTGAATGCTATTGCATACAGTAGCCATAGCAACCACACCCTTTTCAATATTAATATTAATATTCAAATGAGTTTTCAAATGTTTTTAATCTGATTACTTTTCTAATGACAAGGTTTACCGTTCAATCTAAATTGTTAATTCAGTTTGCAAATCAATCATGTGAAACACACACTAACATTTAGTCAAAAGCATTTTCTTCCAATGAACCTTTCCTTCATTTTGCAATTTACTGCAATTTATTTAACAGCCCTGTCTGACGACAATGTTGGCAAATCCATGCACCTGAGTGAGTTGGGGACAGTCAAAAGATGCCAGAAGTTGCTGTGGGCCATGACACTTCGGTATAAACTTCTCTGTCAGGCACACTGTGGCATTCCCTGCAATGTCACTGTGAAAGAAAGAAAGTAAAAATTAATGTGAGAACAATTTAAGTGGAAAAGTTTTTAAATGAAAAATTAATACAAATATTCTAGTGTCTTACCCATAGTTGACAACTCTGGCATGCTGCAGTCCAAGTCCCGTAAAGCGGAATACAGAGTTCTTCAGGACATGAGGCAGTGGATTCTGGAAAGTTATTTTCACTGGCACTTCTTGACCCAGGACTGCATCACATACAGGCTGAGATACAACAGACAATTTAGCACTAAGCAGTTTTAACCAACCAAAAGATTAAGCAGTTAAACTGTAACAGTAAACTCACAGCGATAACAAGATCTGGTGTGCGCAGTCTGAAGCTGTACTGGGTGGCCAGAACCTGCTTAGTCTGAGTCACATGTCCAAAGAGGTTGAGCATCAGTGAGGCGTGATCCACCAGGTGATCTTTATATTCGTCATAAGTCAGGGTCCAGTCCAGAGGTCTGCCTATAGTGGGGAAAAGTGACAAATACTGAATGAATTCTCATGCTTTCATTACTAGTCCCTTTATCCATAAGCTGGATAATACCAACTGTGTGGTCTCATCTACTGCAACTCCTACAAAACTTTGTCATTTCTCACATTCAGAGGGCTTGAGCTCAATGCATGTCTGGTCTCTCTTGAGGAAGTTCTTCCTGACTCCGGTGTAGTACGTAGCTGCAGCCTGGCTGTAGAGGGTAACGCTTCGAGGTGAGCTGCATTTGTTTTTTATATTGATGCAAAGCACAGCATCCTTGCCCACACATGGTCCGTCCCCTTTCAGGCTGACCTCACAGACAACATCTTCAGCACAGGGCAGTGGGTATGTGCATCTCCTGGAGCCATGACGAAGGGCTGTTTCCAAAGCTGTGCACTTCTCAGAAGAACCTGATCAATGAAAATAAAAGGAAAATATACAGAGGGATGAATCACCGGTGAGACTCCAAACTTCATAATTCATATACGCACCATGGTTCAAAGTGTTGAGGATGGACCAGATGTTTTAAGAGAAATGCATGTGTTTTTTTTACCAAGTGGGTGTTTGTAGAGGTTTGTGATGTCTACACGTTGATCTGAGCCAACAGCTTTGGTGCTGATACAGTGACCTCCTACATCCTTCTCAACGTGGACAACACCAAATGTTCCATCACATTTCCTCTGCCAGTAAACTTTATCATTGTTCACCTAAAACACAATGAGACAAACAGGAATCGTTAGTCAATTTAATTTCTGTATGATAGAGTGCTATATTAAAGGAATTAACATACTTCAGCAAAAAGGAAGGGCACATCATGCTTCAGGAAGGTCTGTCCACTCCGGATCGCAGCAACAGAGGTGGGGCCGCAGCGGAAGAAGCCCTGGCTGGTCAGTTGAGGGGTGGAATCAAGCACCTGCCAACCTCCAAAACCAGTTGGCAGGTCTGGCCGAGTCATCCAGGCCTCATTCCATACGTGGTAGTTCCTTAAATAGAAATGAAGAAGAAATAAATACAAACAATTCATTGACAATCAGAGGAACTCTTTATGACATCACAAATGGCAATGACGCTTACCAGATAGAATCACGGTTCATGTGATCAATCAGCTGAAATTTCTCATCCAAGTAGACGTCAGTTGTCAAACAAACATCAGTGTCATGAGCTGAACAGAAGTTTGAGACTGGACGAACAGGAATACCCAAACACCTCAACACTAGAAGCAAGAGTAAAAAAAATATAAGTGCATTACATATATAATCACTTTCTCATTTTTTTGTCTCCTTGTCCAGTCTGTAGGAACTCTTACATGTGTTGGTGACTCCAGCAAAGGCCAAGCTCTGCCCATATTTGACAGGTATTCCTCCACATTTGTGCCATTGTTTTAGGATGGCACTGCTGCCACACCAGGATGTAGGAGCAATTCCATCTCCATAGCAGTTTGACCAGTTACCCACCAGCACACCACAATCTTTTTTGGCAATAACCTGATAAGAAGAGATGACAAAATCTATTTTATTTTGAATGCAGACAGCTTCATGGAGAAGTACCACACTCAGAAGAGAACAAATTGGACCATTTTGAAAGCTTTCCAACATGAAATCAGAATGTTGAGAAGAAGAAAATGAAGACTCACCATGTCAGACACCACTCTGGAAATGTTAATTGGGCTTCCCCATCCTGAGCAAGGGGTACAGCTCTTCTCCAAAACATACATACATGCAGGCAAGACTCCCTCTTCAAACTGAGAATCAGACAGTGAAGTAAGGAAATTAGAGTCTGTGAAAAATCTGTCATGCTGTCGTGTGCATGAAAATGTCATATAGTAAAGCTTGTCCCATGGAATTATCTCAGATGCCTCATCCAGGAGCTCAACTGGTTTCCAGCAACTTTTAATGCACACCCTTGATACTTAGGGTGCCTGCATACTAGAGAAACTTCTGATACAACTTGTTTTGTGACTTTTTTGACATACCATTTTTATTGAAATCAGTGGATTCACAGCACTTCTTTAAGATGTCAAACATTTGTAATATATGAGTGAAAATTTAGCTCTTACTTGACCAAAGTTCCATGTTTTGCAGGCAATCTGCTGCTTAGTTCCATAGTAGAGTTTGCCCATGTTATTCAGCACATACTCAATTCTCTCTGCCTCATCACTCAGGTACACACAGTCATCTGAGAAAGAGAATATTGTACTTTAAATGGAAAAGCTTCATTAAGTTTTAATGGTGCTTTCTTTCCACATTCTATTTCACTTTCATATATTCAGGTTTAAAGTGTAATGAAACGCGTACCTTTACACCAGGGGTTGAACAACATGTAAATGTCATTTTCAGGAACATAAGGTAAAGTGAATCTGCCTCCTGGACACTGTGTCACGACATTGAGCTGGTATCGTCCAACGCAAGCAGTCGGAACAGAGTTCACACACAGTTTGATTCGGTTTTGTCCTTGTTCCACAATCTTTGCCCCCCAGCAGTCCTTCTTGAATTCATCCACTATTGGAATGATCACCAAAGTGCCGTCCCTGATGGATGGGATGTGACCTGTAAACACAGAGAAGAACAAGAGGTTTCAGTGATCATAGAACTGCTGGTTCAGCTCCTCATGTGTTCTCCCCTGTACATTTCTTTTTTGGCATCCTCTCGGTCATAACTAACCTAGTTTGAGCTCCAGGTGAACCTTGTCACAACTGGGATTGAAAGGACGGCACAGATCAACCCACATATTGAAACACTGTCCTCTGCGGACAATGAGATGATCATCAAGAAAATAGTTGGTGTGATGCTCCTGGCGATTCTGTCCAGTCCTGCACTTGAGCAGGTCGACTTTAGACACCCGGAGGACAGCGTCTGAGGAAATTTAAAAAATCAGAAAACAGATGAGTTATCATAAAACAGATCATTCACTGAGTTGTAATGAGTGAAAATAACATGTCTCCCATCATGCATTACAGGACAAAAATCTATGATTCTTACCGTCGGCTCCACAAACTCGCTTGCTCGTGCAATCATCCACGTATTCTTTAATGACAACACCCTTTTTCTCATAATCATGGCATGGAGTGATAAAGCCATAAGGATTAGCATATGGAGTAGCACATGGTACAGAGCATGGACTAGAGTATGCAGTAGAATATGGAGAAGTGCAAGGGTTAATGCATGGGTTCACACAAGGGTTTACGTATGGGTTCACGTAAGCATTTGCCCAGGGGTTTGCAGATGGGTTTGTGCACGGGTTAGCACATGGGTTTGCACATGAGTTGGTATAAACCGGTGCGTGGCATTCTCCTTTGCAGCTGTTCTCTCCCTGCAGTTTAATAACTGGGAAACGGCCGACAGTGCAGAGGCTTTTGCATGGGTTGCTGACAAAAGGCATCCTGTGCAAAAAGTAAAGAAGATTGTAAACGATGAATAAAAATATACAACATTATCACTGTTTGGTCATGCACAAGTTCAGGTGGAGCATTTCTAATGTAGCTATTTTGAGTCTTTACATCCATTTAAATCAGTTTTGTAGAACTTCTTTGTCAAACTACATTTATTAGACAGTAAGGTAAGTCATCTTAAATCATTTCTTTCTTGTTGTGGATTATCAAAAGTTTTATAGTATTAAAATCAATGAATATGTGCAAAAAAAAAAAAAAAAAAAAAAAAACATAACGGGCATGAAGTAGTATTAAAGTTGATTACTTACATGTTTTTAGTCCTTGTCCTTGTTTGTAACAAGTAACTGAAGTGAGAACTTGAATTACTGAAGCAAGTGAACACTAAGTCCTGCTTTAACCAGCTCATCTTTTCACTGCAGCACTGGACATATATATACTGTTGATTTTCATCTCCACCCCATCCGCATCTCCTGTGAGCAAGAAGAAAAGATTTTGGGTGAGTGACAAATGTTAATCTGAATGTTCTCTTTCAGGGAATTAAGTCAAATTAATGTCTTAATTTAATTGTTGTGGACTGATAGAGATGTAATTGAGAAATTCCAGAGTAAGGAGAAAATGCTAATTTATAATGATTACACAATGCCAATGCCAAACTACTTATAGCAGTGTCACTGATTCCCAGATAATTTTGTTTTAAGCATATTGTAAAAGATGAAGGGAAAAAAATGTATTTAATTAACCTGAATTCACATAATTCATTATTTATCTGTATTTTTTCAACTAGTTTAGAGAGTTTTTCACTAATTAAAGAAATGTCCTGCTTAATTAATATTCTCCCTCATGTTTTGTGGTAATTAAATGAAAATGAGTTGTCATTTGTACAGAAAAGTGTCATATGTACAATGACAATGATTACAGATCTAAAGCCAAAATATTCTAGTTATGTTTTTATTTTTTAATTATATATATATATATATATATATATATATTAGATAAAAACAGACATTATGTTGTTGGAAATAATTTCTTTGATTGTAAAACATGAACATGTGCTACCTAAAGTTTTAAAATGTTTCTTTTGCAAAAGAAAGTTAAAGCCTATTTTTTAAAGTTAGAGCCTAGTTTACCTTCTTTTACTAGGGCACATACAGTACATTGCTTTGCAATTGTCATACAGTTTCTCAATTCCAAATATTTAACAATATTCATAGCAACAGTAACAAGTAAAACAGCAACAGTAAAAATTAAATATGACACATTCGGTCAGACTGTGTTGTATGTGGTGTTAATTTAGGCAGTAAAGCAGCTTCATTCCTTGAACTGCTAACTGAATATACAAGTCATCACCATATGCTTTTCAGTTTTGTATAGTAAGTGTTAATTTACTAGGTGTGTACTAGTCCTACTTACTGTAATTAGTGATTATGTAAATTATGTATAGTTTCATATCTTTCTCTTTCAGCATCTTCATTTTTAAATATACGCTTATTTTAAAGTCACATTATGTAAAATATTTGTTGACTGGCTGTATTGTTGTGAACTGATTCCTGTATAATGAAATGTTGTTTATAGATTTAGTTCTGTAAACAGATACTCTCATCATGCAGATCTGTAATGTAAGCCAGCTGCAATGAGGGTTGTGATTTGTACAATACCAGTTTCCTTATTTGCTATAATTCACAATACATTTCCCAACAGACAATAGAATTGCACACTAGCTTGTGATGGATATAGGAATATAAATACGCCAATAGTGTCACGCACATACAAAAGTTTATTAGACAAACAATGAACAAATCCACTAGAACCAAAGACAAGGCAGATAACTCAGAGTTCCCTTTCGATACTACACTCGTACTGCGTCATTAGACGCTATGGGAAAAAGTCCTTTTTTCTCCTTGACTGAAGCCTTTTTCATAAACGCAGTGCAACTGCACGGCCATTGGATCGTGCAGAGAAACGAAACGAGCCAATGACTCGGCAGCGGTGCTGCACGAGCCTATGGCGAAGATGCCCGCCGAAGCCCGCCAGAAGGGGCGGGGTCAATGGCTATATAAGCGGCCGCTTCGCCATAGGGAATCAGATTTCTTCTCCTTCAGCGACGATTCTTCGCTTACAAGAAGAAGCCTTCTCGCCGTGACAAGCACCTG